>NC_067154.1:47752283-48119460 GCF_903995435.1 Acomys russatus
ACATACTTTCACATGCATATACAAAGTAAATCAGTAATGTAAAAATAAAATATTAGAAAGAAAAGTTTAGGCTAAAGGCCCTATATGACAGATTATCAAAATGGAAAAATACGAAACTATTTCATATAAGTTGTATGTGCCATGACAATTAACATAAGACAAACACAAGGAAAACAGGAAAAGTTATTCCTATTTGTGCTTAGATTTTTGTATCATGACAGATGTGCAGAATAACAGGTCAGACAAATATAAATGCTATTATGTTGAAAGGCAAGCACAGAGTGTAGTGGTATTTATTTAGTTCCTTTCTGTGTCCACATGGCTTTACACTCATGGACATTACTTTCCGGTAGTTCTGGAAGGATATATTTTGAAGAAGGGAAGAGAAAGAAGGTAGTTACCCTTGGGTTAATTGAGTCTCTTACAGAGTAACATGCCATAATTTAAATGTATAAACTATACTGAATCGTGTCACTGATCAAGTTCAATGTTATTTAGCTTATATACGTAACAACATTGAAAAAAATGTAGTGTCTATTAGTAGGGGCTGGAGAGGTTGTTCAGTGATTAAGCCAGTTATTGCTCCTGAAAGGACACATGCTTGATTTTTAGCACTTGTCAATTCATAAGCATTATTCATTCCAGTTCCCAGGATTCAGATACCTTGATCTGCCTGTGTATGGTCTGACAACATGAGGTGCACACAAACTCAGCCAAGTCCATACACATACACATTATTGTTATAAAAAAACAAAGACATAAGATGAATTTCTATTATCACAGCTTAACCTTCAAAAAACTAATGAAATAGAAAACAAGTGCTTTTGTATTTTATCAAAACGTCAGTTGGATTAATATATGAAAACTGTGTGTATTACATGTGTTAGAAATTAATTCAGAATTCAGATTCACAAGAGACATCATCTAAACAAATTTTTACTTAATTTAAACTCCCAGACTTGATTTGTTTTCTATCAAAACTGGATACTAATATAGACACATATGGAATATTGCATATTATTATAAACTAAGAGGATTTATATTTTATTTTATGGCTCAGTGTGATCTTTTATGTAAAAATAATGTGAAATACAATGTACAGAAAGCTATATGGTGAAAATCAAAGAAAAACCTTTCTTTAATTGCCATCTGCCATGTTTAAGGCTAACTTGAAATGGATGTATTTTGTATTCTCAAAGTCAATCTCAAGTGAAATACTTCCTGGAGCCAAGTCAGGCCTTCTAATTTTTCCCTAAAGAGCCATGTAGTGGAAAACAATAATTCAAGTGCCCAAGACATATGGGAGACATCTCATTCAAATCAGTACATATTTACTCTTTCTAAAATAAACTGTTTACTTGGGAATCACTGTACAATAACATAACCATTTTCATATTTCAAGTTGTAAATATTTTATCATATTTTTTAAAAGCAGAAGTGTTGTGGTGGTTGAAATACCCAGAATGAAGAATTTTCCAGTTCCTCCACTGACACAGAGGGAACAAATCACATCAGGAATCAGCCATCTAGCACAATATCCATGATAAATGAGAGTGTGGAGCTCAGCTGAGCAGTGATGACTAGTTAGAGGTCTATTGGATCAGTAACATATGAAACCTGCATTCTCAGTGGTCTCTCATCAATCAAGCTCCAGCCTGAAGCCTGTTCTCCCTTTCCTCCACAGATAAAATAATAAGGAAAATATGTTAAACACACTCACAAGTTCAAGCTCATAGAAGAACAAAAATTTCTCCAATATATTATTGATACAGATTACGTAGAAAGATGCTCTCTACACAATACATGAAGATATAGCTATTCTCTAACTAATAACTGGATAATAGGATGTTTTCATGGGGCAAGGTATGCCAACTTGCACATAGGAAGGTTGAATGTAGGTGATTAGCTTTAGCATGTACTTTGTATACTGCCAACAAAGGGTCTGAAAAGCAGGACTTTGGTCAGCTTGGATGAATCCTTCCAAAATGATAGGACAAAATTTTAGTTATAATACACAATAAAAATCATTAAAACAATTAAAATTACCTTAAAGCATAATCACCAAACCCAAGTATTACAACATTTAAAATACTCTCTTTATAGTTATATTTTAAACTTATTAAGTTTTAAATTAATTATTTGACAGTAAGAAGATTAGGGGAAAGTTTTATTTTTCTTATTGTTGTTGCCTTTTCCCCCATCCTTTGTAGTGGTGATCATTTAGAAACAGACCTTTAAGTGTATTCCTGACTGACATGGAACTCAGTATGTAGTTCAGGTTGACATAAGATATATGGCAATTTTGCTGCCTTAGCCTAGAGTGCTCTGAGATGACAGATTTATATCTTTTCCTCCTTTTGTTTACAGTTCTCAGGTAGGTCACTTACTGATTGTGTCCAGTTTATCTCTACTCAGATAGTTTCAGGAATGTAAGCATCATCCTTCAGCACACTAAATATGCATTCTAAATCGCAAACAATGAGAAGACCAACTTCTTCAGTCAACTTGCTCTCATAGATGGAGAGAGAACTTATTTACAAGCTCAAAATCATACAGCTTGAAATCAGCGATGGTGGTACCTCCAGAGATTCTTTTATTGTACAGTATTGTTTTGGCTAGCATGGTTTTTGTTTGGTTGGTTGTTTTTGACATGAAGTTGTAAAAAAAATATCAAGGCCTGTAAAGAATTGTGTTGATATTTTCATGGGAATTGTATTGAATCTGTAGATTACTTTTGATAACATGGCCATTTTTACTATGTAGCCACAAATTACAGGATAACCATGCTTACAATCCATAGACCCAAAGGAGCCAAGGAGGGCCCAAGAAAGGATGCTTGAATCTCACTCAGAAGAAGAAATAAAATAGACATTTGAAGTAGATGGAGGGAGAGAATTTGATGAGAGATGGGGTGATAAGGATAACAGGGGTGAGGATCATGTATGGGCAGAACAAGGGTGATTGAGTGGATGAGGAACAGGAGAAAGAACGGAAATCGGAGGGGAGGGAATTTATGGAAGAGGGAGACTCCCAGGAGTCTGTGGTAATTACTCTATCTGAGACTCCTAACAGTACAGGGATTGGGGAGGAGGTGGATATGGAGCCTGAAGTTGCCACCGCCTGTAGCCAGATTAGACAACCCACTCATAAGACTTTCAACCCAAAATTTGTCTTGACTACAAGAAATGTAGGTATAAAGAGGAGCAGAATTTGAGGGCATGGCAAACCAGTGACTGGCCCCACTTTGGATCCATCCCATGGGAGTGAGCCAACCGTAGACACTATTTTTTTTTTCATTTTTTAATTAATTTATTCATATTACATCTCGATTGTTAGCCCTTCTCGTTTCCTCCCATTCTTCCCTCCCTCCCACTTCTCCCCTTCTCCCCTCTCCTATGTCTGTGATTGAGGGAGACCTCCTCCCCCTATATATGCTCTTAGAATATCAAGTCTCTTCTTGGTAACTTGCTATCCTTCCTCTGAGTGCCACCAGGTCTCCCCATCCAGGGGACGACCCACAGGCCAAGAGGAGGCAGATCTTGGGTAGTTTTGTGGAAGAGTGGGAGGAAGGATTAAGGGACCTTGCGGGATCAATGACACCCCAATAAAGCCTACTGAGACAAATCACTAACCAAAGAACATGCTTGGGTAGGATTTAAATACATCAAACATGTGTAGGTGATGTGCAACTTGGTCAACAAGTGAATCCTTTAGCAGTGGGAATAGGGACTGTCTCTGACTCTGTTGCTTACCTTTGGGTTCCTTTTTTTCTAACTGTTGCCTTACCAGCCTCAGTGGAAGAGGATGTACTTAGTCCTGCAGTGGCTTGAAGTGTCAGGGTAAGGTGTTGCACCTTGGTGGCCTCTTCTCTGAGAAGAGGGATTGGGGGAATATGAGTAGGGGGACATGGGAATGGGACTGGGAGGAGATGTGTGAAGGGGCTTGGATCAAGCTGTAAAGTGATTAAATAAATAAATGAAAAAGAAAAAAGTTCAAAAGCATGCTGTTCAAAGCTCAAAACCACTGGTACTGATGTTTTAAAATAACATGAATACCTATGCATGTTCTGAAAGAAATACACATAAGTTACATATATAACTAACTACGTTTTATTTTCTAAACATAGATAATTATTCCAGGGTCTTTTAAGTACACCTAAGTGTTTAAAAATTAAGGACAATGATTATATGTTGGGGTATCTTATAAGCCACTGTTACAGCCTAAGGCTCTTATTCCTACTTTCTCAAATGAAAAAATAAAAGAATAGAGTTCAGCAGTGCATTTAATTGGAATTTAGATCCCCTAACAGTCTGTCTCCCATCAGAAAGGTCTGAATTCCTGACAAATGGCCTGTTGTATTAAAGTAGTCATTGATACAGGAAGTTGTAGTTTAAAAGAAAAGGTATAGACGGTGAAGAATTGCAAATCAGTGAGAAACTATTCACACTTTAGATTTCCATGCCTTTGAGATTTTTTAAATTGCTATTCTAGAAGCTATACACTGCACCCTCTAGGAAACAGATTAGTGAGGTTAAAGAGGATCTTAAATCTCTCACTGAGGCATCAGTCAAATTGATGTCCTTATTAGAGACCCAAACTGATTATAGTTTTTAAAATTTAATATAAAAATTTAAGAATATTTTATTAAACCAGGGGAGGTGGCACATGCCTGTAATCTCAGCATTCTGGGAGGCAGAGGAAGGCAGATCTCTGTGATTTCAAGGCCAGCCTGATCTCCAAAGCAAATCAAGAACAGTCAAGGATACACATAGAAACCTTGTCTCAAAAAACAAACAGTTTATTAACAATAAGCAAAATCTCCAATGCTGAATTTTTCTTATTTTTATTTTTATTTATTTTTTACATATAAATTTATGTTATTGAACATATATACAATAAGCTACCTACAGCAAGAAGAACCAAGAAATCATCAGGAATTATATAAATTATATAAATGTTACATTCATAAAGTTTTGGCTATTTGTATTTGGCAACCTTGAAGAGACAACTTTCCTATTTTGATGTATATGAAACTCTGAATGTAAATCAATATGCATCATATCTCAACTTTATCAACATAAAACATCTATCTAGACCTAACCTGGGGGTATAAAGAGAGCCATGGCTAGCAAAAACACCGGAGTCTGTGGGTTCTCGCACCAAGCAAACATCACAGTCTGGAACACAACTGGAATCTGACCTCAGGTGACTCAGAAAAGCCAAAGAAAGCTCTGCTCCAGGGCCCAAGTGGCCACTGGGAGAACATGCCACTCACTTGGCAAACAGCCTTTGAACTCCTACAGGTGCATAGGGAGGCAGGGATTGCAAAAACCCCAGGGTCTGTGGGTTCTAGCACCGAGCAGTGTTCAATTCTTTTATATAAAATTGGAAATATGTTAGTAAGTGCTTACAAAAAACACAAACGAGTTTGTTTTATTCATATGAGCATAGAAACTTACTCTGCTATTTACATATACAGCTGTTCCTGTTAATTTAATGGCATGATCTATAAATGTTTATTATTAGGCATATAATTATTACAGCAGTATTTTCTAGCCAACTATCAATCAATAAACAACATAGACACCTGTCGTATTTTAGAATAGCCTTGTTTCACCTGGAGCAAGGACGATATGAATCCCTAAGCTATCTTCCACAGCTCCCACCCATAATGCCAAAATACTCACTAAGCTTCTTGATCTGAGCCATCTCTTTCACATGGAACTTTAGAGCTCCTCCTATAGGCCCACTTGGCAGGTTCCCATCCCACGGAGACTCTCTTTGTCTTTTCTCCTCTGGCACCCGACTGCTTCTCCTTCCCAAGATCCTCTCTATCCTACAAATCCCTGATCTTTGGCTCAGCTCCTTTCCTCTGCTCTGCCCAGATATCAGCTTTATTTTCCCCTAATTTGTTTACTTTACATCCCGATTGTACTCCCTCCCTTGTGACCTCCCTATCCCACCCGCACTCGCTCATACCCTCTCCTTCCCTCCCCTATTTCTCAGCATGGGTGAGCCCTCCTCGTCTAACATCTGTCTTCTGCCTAACAAGTCTCATCTGGACTGCATGCATCCTCTTTCTCTGTGGCCTGGCAATGCCTCCCTACCAGGAGGAAGTGATCATATTCTGAGGACCAGAGTCCGCGCCTGAATTATTCCCTAGTGTTCATATTCCTGGTGCCCACAAGAAGACTCTGCAGCCTATTTACTACTCTCTATCTACTATCAAAGCAGAGATTCTAGGTCCTCAACATGCAGGACCTTTGTTGGTGCATCAGTCTCTGCAGCAACCCTTCCCCCACCTGGATTAGTGGCTCCATTGCTTTGCTTGTGGAGCTCCTGACTTCTTTAGGTCCTTCTATTCCCAACTATTCCATAAGCTTCCATGCATGTCATTCTAAAGTTTGGTTATGAGTCTCAGCATCTGTCTTGATCCCCTGCTGGGTGGAGTCTTTCAGAGGACCCCTATGGTAGGCTCCTGTCCTGTTACTTCTCTTCAAAGGCTTCTGGTGTCTATTCTATTTGTGCTTCTGAAAGAGAATTCAGCATTCTTCCCAGGGCCCTCCTGGTTATTTTGTTTTTTTAGTTCTGTCTATTGTAGAATGATTATCCTATATTATTTGACTAATGCCCACTCATAGGTGAGTACATACCAAGTCTATCTTTCTGGGTCTGAGTTACCTCACTCATGATGATAATTTCTAATTTCATCCATTTGCCTGCAAGTTTCTTTTTTAATTTTAATTTTATTAATTTATTCAGAATACAACTTCATTGTTATCCCATCACATGTATCCTCTGATTCCTCCCTCCTTCCTGCTTTCACCCTATTTCCCTCCCCTAGGTCTAAGACCGAGGGGGATGTCCTCCCCCACTATATGGTCATAGGCCATCAAGTCTTATCTTTGTAGTCTGCTTATTCTTTCTTTGAGTGCCATCAGGCCTCTACACCAAGGAGAGGGGGTCAAATATGGAGCACCAGAGTCCATGTCAGAGTCAGTCTCCATTTTCCACATAACTGTAGAGAATGTCCTGTCCATTGGGTAGATCAGAGTAGGGGTTTGATGTTTGCTACTTGTGTTGTCCTTGGTTAGTGCAATAGGCCCCCTAGGCCCTGATCCACCCATTACAATGCTCTTCTTGTAGGTTTCTAGGATCCTCTGTGTCTATCTATTTCCCCATCTCTTATATTTCTCTTGCATAGAGTCTCAGTAGGATGTCCTCATATCTATCCCAATTCCTGGTAAGTGAAGACTCCCATGGGACAAGCCTTTTGGGCTAGTGGCCAATTATAAGTGAGAAATGGGGCTCAGAACTAAACAGAGAATTTTCAACAGAAGAATATCGAATGGCGGAGAAACACTTAAAAAATGCTCAACATCTTTAGTCATCAGGGAAATGCAAATCAAAATGACTCTGAGATTCCATCTTATACCTACCAGAATGGCTAAGATAAAAAATTCAAGTGACACCACATGCTGGCGAGGATGTGGAGAAAGAGGAACACTCTTTCATTGCTGGTGGGAATGCAAACTTGTACAACCACTTTGAAAATCTATCTGGCACTTTCTCAGAAAACTTGGAATAGGGCTTCCTCAAGATCCAGCTATTCCACTCCTTGGAATATACCTAGAAAATGCTCCACCACACAACAAGGACATATGTTCAACTATGTTCATAGCAGCCTCATTCATAATAGGCAGAACCTGGAAACAGCCTAAATGTCCCCCAGTTGAAGAATAGATAAAGAAACTATGGTACATTTACACTATGGAATACTACTCACCTATTAATAACAAAGAAATCCCAAACTTTGTGGAAAAATGGATGGGACTACAAATGAGCATAATGAGTGAGTTAACCCATAAGCAGAAAGACTCATATGATATATACTCAACTGCAAGTTTCAAGACTTCCTTGTTTTTAATAGCTGAATAGTATTCTGTTAAGTTTACATGCCATAGTTTCTGAATCCATTCTATGTTTGAAGTACATCTAGGTTGTTTACAGATTCTGACTATTATGAATAAAGCTGATGTAAACATAGTTTATAAAATATCCTTGTTATATGGTGGAACAGCTTTCAGGTATGTTAATAGGAATGGTACATTTGTGTCTTCAGGTAGAACCATTTCTAATTTTCTGAGAAAACTCCAGATTGATTTCCAAAATGGTTGTGCAAGTTTACACTCCCACCAGCAATGGAAGAGTGTTTCTCTTTCCCCACATCCTTGCCAGCATGTGCTGTCAACTGAGTTTTTGATCTTAGCCATTCTGATAGGTGTAAGATGGAATCTTAGAGTCCTTTTGATTTGCATTTCCCTGATGACTAGGGATGCTAAGCATTTCTTTAAGTGTTTCTCACCTATTCAATATTCATCTTTTAAGAATTATCTCTTCAGTTCTGTATCTCATTTTTAAATTATATTATTATATTGAGGTCTTTATATATTTTGGATAATAGCTTACTGTCAGATATATGGTTGTTGGAGACCTTTTCCCAGCCTGTAGGCTTTCATTTTGCTATGTTGACAGTGTTTGAGTTATAGAAGCTTTTCAGTTTCATAAGGTCCCAATTATGGACTTTTAGTAGTTGGTGCTCTGTTTGGGAAGTTGTGTCTTGTACCAATGAGCTCAAAACATTCCCTACAATTTTTTCTAAGAGATTTGGCATGTCAACCTTTCTAAGAGACAGGTTGAGGTCTTTAACCCACTTGGACTTTAGTTTTGTACAGGGTGATAAATAGGAGACTATTTGCTTTTTCCTAAAAGTAGATATCCAATTAGACCAGCACCATTTGTGGAAGATGCTATCTTTTTTCCATTGTATGATTTTTGCTTCTTTGTCCATAGGTGTGTAGCTTTATTTTTGGGTCTTAGATTCAATTCCATTGATATACTTGTCTGTTTCTATGCCAGTACCATATTTTTATAATACTATTACTCTATAGTAATCTTGAAATCATGGATAAAGATGCCTCCAGAATATGTTTTATTGTATAGGCTTATCTTAGCTTTTCAAGGTTTTTTGTTATTCCATATAAAGTTGAGAATTCTTTTTTAAGGTCTATAAAGAACTGTGTTGGAATTTGCAAATGAATTGCATTGAATTTGTAGATGGCCATATTTACTTTGTTAATCCTATCAATCCATGAACATGCGAGATCTTTCCATCTTCTGATATCTTCTTACATTTCTTTTTTTGGAGACTTGGCATTTAGTTAGCCAATGAGAAATAATTTCTAGGCAAGTTACACAGCAATATTTGGGGTACATGACAGTTTGCTGGTGAACAGTAAAAATGTCACGGACCAAGCAATTCACAAATACAAAGTACCAGACCATACTCCAACACCCAGGCTATTTTATAAGGCAGGGATATGAAAACTCTTCATGGAAGAAAAATAAATATAGACTCCACCAAATGATAGTACTTTATAGGTCATAATAATTGTAACAGATTTCTACAGTCAGCTAACAACATGTGGTTTAAATCATTAATATTTTACATTATAAAGAATCTTAGAATTAATCATTTGTTCTATGATAGTTCAAGTGTTACTATCTCTTAATCAGAAGAACTTAAATTGATATGTACACTGAAATTGACAAATGAAAATTAATATGTATCAAACTGTATTTGCAGACCATTATACAAATTGGATAAACAGGTGGTAAGTAACAGATTTGAGACAATTCCATAACATTGTTGATCTGACCCTGAGAAGCATATTGATGCAAGCTCTGTTCTGGAGAGCAAAAAAAAAAAAAAAAAAAAAAAAAAAAAAAAAAAAAAAAAAAACAGCAGAAGAAAAATAAAGTGATTTTTGGAGCCATCAAAATAATAATAGGGCAAAATATTATACTGTTAATTGATTGTTAGAAATTAATATTGTTTTTGCTATCTAAAAGTTTATAGTTGTATACACATAAATTCAGTGTTATAAAAAGATGAAAGAAGTGTAGCAGGAAAATTTTCCTGGTGTTTTAATATTGGATTATTGCTATTGTATCAGTGTGAATAGAAGGAAGTATTCATACTCCTATGGGAACACAGGAGAGAGGAAAATCACTTCTTCTTAACATGATTATCATGTGGGCAAAAATGCATTTTCGTCTGAGAAAATCTTGGAAAAACACCCAGCACACAATAGCATTGCAGTAAATGTTGGCTATTTGTATCATTCCCTAAAAATGCTGAATAGGAACAAAATCAATAAGTCTTGATGCAAAAACATATTTATTTTCTTGAAATCATAATGGCTGTAATTTTTAAGCTTAACCTAAAGCCAAAGAAGATACAACTAGAAAAGGTTTGTTATTTCTTTTGCATAGAATCTCAAAATGGCCCCAAGCAAACAACAACAAAAAACCAATTACCAATAATAACAAAACCTAGATGATTTGCCACTTCCAATGTAGCACCAAGCACCAGATAAACCACATGTAAATGATCAGTCCTACTAGGAGATTAAAATGTTCTCCTTAGTCTGTTATTTTGATTGCTCTTTGTTTTACAAGTCCATTATCTATAGAAAAGTAGATAAATACACACAAATTATTCAAATGAAATTTTAAATGATGACCCCATAGCTAACATTGGTATTATTTAATCAGCAAAATATGGGGCAGCAAAATTCTTTCTGAAGGCAATTAAAACCAGAGCCAACATGGTGCCTTTAATGAAATCTTATCTATTCTGTTAATGTGTCTTAATATTACTTCAAGGAATTATAAAGGTGGCTGTATGAATTAAATCTGGTAATCATATTTTGACAATTCCACTAACAAGATTCAATTTTGATTCAAATAAATTTCTATGTAACCATAATTCTGGAAATAACTTTAAATTATTATTATAAAAATATATTATCTAACCTAATGTAATTTCTAAAAAAAATGGACTTTCGTCTCTTTCATTGAATAGTAATTCTGAAAATGGATTATGATTACACACGTTTTGTAGTAGAAAGTGAAAGAATATATGTAAAATTTCAATGTAGAAAATGTTCATTTAGCATGAACTCTGATTTTAATTGATTTCTTTCTGTCATTGTCTAAAAGTATAAAATAAGATGCAACTGCAATATTCAGTAGGCTGCAGAGGCACTATGCTCATTAATTATGGAAAATGGTTTCTTTTCAAATTATGAGAAGGGTCCCTGTGGCAGCACATACTGATAAGTGTGTGAGTTCTTTATTGTTTTATTTCAACATGCGTGCATCTTGAGTATAATTTATTCATGCACTTTAAAATTTGCATAAGAAGTAACACTCTGTAGATAATTTTTTCATAGTGTAAAGATGTTTAAAATGCGTCCAAATTACCTTTGCTGTATACAAAAGAAACCTCTCTCTATCTCTCATTATGTTCTTATTTGTGTTTTATAAAACGTTTGATAGAATTTACACAATATGCATACAGCAATCCTAGGGACCTCATATCCTCTTGTTGGAAATTTGATCCATATGTCACTTAAGCAAAATGTTTATTATATTTCTATTTTTACATATATGTTTATATTATTCCACATAAATAAAACAAACTTCATACAGCAAGAAGAACCACGAAAACTCAGACATTGTATAAATGTTACATTCATAGTGGTTTGGCTATTTGTATTTTGCAAACATGAGGAAACCGTCTTTCCTACCATGGTGAGTCTAAAATTCTGATTGTAAATCATTATTAACCATATATCATTTCTGTCAACTTAAAATGTCTTTCTAGACCTAAAACCATCATAACCCCTAAACAACTAGGCTTAATTGTAAGACTAAGCTATCTGTCTTCAACCCCCATCAGAGACGTAAGAAGAAATAAAACTTAATTACCTGAGTGCATTATAAATTCAGATTAGCAGCTTCCAAAATGAAAGAACTGAGACAGTTTGCTGCCTGAACAGTCACCCAAGACTCTCTATACTATTGGAGCATCATCTTCAGCCTTCTGACCTAATATATTTGACAGAAATATTTGTGAGGCAGAAACTATTGAGCACTGGCTTACCCTGTCTTGGCAGAGTTTGACCACCCACTCTGCCTGCGTCTAAGCTTGACCATTTTTTGGCAGAATTTTGTCTGTGGTAGAAATGAGGACATTTTACCCCAGTGGCTTCTTTGCCACACTTAAGCCATCTCCATAAGGAGGTTCTTTGATGCTCATCATCTTCTTTTTGGTAGGCTGGGTGTTACCAAAAGTTTACTTGTCTTGTTGTCAAAGAATCTTAAAATAGTAACATCTTTAAATGCCATACTCTGTATGTGTCTGAGATTTTTGAACACGTTATCAAACTATTTTACCTTATCTATCTATAGAATCATACACATCTGTTAAATCTAAGATATATATTCTTTTTTTTTTTTCTTTTTTTTATGAGGATTGGGAAAGTGTGATATTTTATTTCTTTGGCAAACTAAATGCTTGGTGTATTATTATTATTTTTTTTATTAAATAATTTTTTTTATTAATTTATTCTTGTTACATCTCAATGTTTATCCCATCCCTTGTATCCTCCCATTCCTCCCCCTACCCCCATTTTCCCATTATTCCCCTCCCCTATGACTGTTCCTGAGGGGGATTACCTCCCCCTATATATTCTCATAGGATATCAAGTCTCTTCTTGGCTACTTGCTGTCCTTCCTCTGAGTGCCACCAGGTCTCCCCCTCCAGGGGACATGGTCAAATGTGAGGCACCAGAGTACGTGAGAAAGTCGTACCACACTCTCCACTCAACTGTGGAGAATATTCTGACCATTGGCTAGATCTGGGAAGGGGTTTAAAGTTTACCTCCTGTATTGTCCTTGGCGGGTGACTTAGTTTGAGCGGGACCCCTGGGCCCAAATCTGCCTATCATATTGTTCTACTTGTAGGTTTCTAGGACCCTCTGTATCCTTTTATTTTGCTATTCTCCCATGCGTCTCTCATTTAGAGTCCCAGTAGGATGCCTTCCCCTCTGTCCCAGTTTCCTGGTAAGTGAAGGCTTTCGTGGGACATGCCCCTTGGGCTAGTATGCAGATATAAGTGAGTATATACCATTTGATTCTTTCTGCTTCTGGGTTAACTCACTCCTTATGATCATTTCTAGCTCAATTCATTTATCCACAAATTTTGGGATTTCCTTGTTTTTAATAGCTGAATAGTATTCCATAGTGTATATGTACCACAGTTTCTTTATCCACTCTTCTACTGAGGGACACTTAGGCTGTTTCCATGTTCTGGCTATTATGAATAAGGCTGTTATGAACATGGTTGAGCAAATTTTCATGTTGTGTGCTGGAGCAACTTCTGGGTATATTCCAAGGAGTGGAATAGCTGGGTCTTGAGGAAGCCCTATTCCCATTTTTCTGAGATAGCACCAGATAGATTTCCAAAGTGGCTGTACTAGTTTGCATTCCCACCATCAATGAAGGTGTGTTCCTCTCTCCCCACATCCTCGCCAGCATGTGGTGTCGTTTGAGTTTTTGATCTTAGCCATTCTGATGGGTATAAGATGGAATCTCAGAGTTGTTTTGATTTGCATTTCCCTGATGAGTAAGGAGGTTGAGCATTTTTTTAAGTGTTTCTCAGCCATTTGATACTCCCCTGTTGAGAATTCTCTTCTTAGTTCCGAGCCTCATTTCTCAATTGGGTTATTCGGTTTGGTGGTGTTTAATTTCTTGTGTTCTTTATATATTTTGGATATTAGACCTTTGTCAGATGTAGGGTTGGTAAAGATCTTTTCCCAGTCTGTTGGCTGTCGCTTTGTTCTCTTGACAGTGTCTCCTGCCTTACAGAAGCTTCTCAGCCTCATGAGGTCCCATTTATTAATGGTTGACATTAAGCCCTGGGCCGTTGGTGTTCTATTCAGGAAGTTGTCTCCTGTGCCAATATGTTCCAGGCTCTTTCCCACTTTTTCCTCTAAGTGGCTTAGTGTCTCTGGTTTTATGTTGTGGTCTTTAATCCACTTGGATTTGAGTTTTGTGCAAGGTGACAAATATGGGTCCAGTTTCATTTTTTTATACATAGACCTCCAGTTAGACCAGCACCATTTGTTGAAGATGCTATCCTTTTTCCCTTGAATGGATTTGGCTTCTTTGTCAAAAATCAAGTGACCATATGTGTGTGGATTCATATCTGGTTCTTCAATTCCATTCCACTGATCAACCAGCCTGTTGCTGTGCCAGTAACATGCTGTTTTAATTACTATTGCTTTATAGTACAGTTTGAGATCAGGTATGGAGATTACTGCGGAGCACCTTTTATTGTACAAGATTGTTTTAGCTATTCTGGGTTTTTTGTTTTTCCATTTGAAGTTCAGAACTGAACTTTCAATGTCTTTAAAAAATTGTGTAGGTATTTTGATAGGGGTTGCACTGAATCTGTAGAGTGCTTTTGGTAGGATGGCCATTTTTACTATGTTAATTCTCCCGATCCATGAGCAAGGAAGATCATGCCATCTTCTCAGGTCATCTTCAATCTCTTTCTTCAGAGTTGAAATTTTTTTCATAACAGTCCTTCACTTGCTTAGTTAGGGTAACTCCTAGATATTTTATATTGCTTGTGGCTAATGTGAAGGGTGTGGTTTTCATAATTTCTTCCTCTGCAACCTTGTCATTTGTGTATAGGAAGGCTACAGACTTTTGTGAGTTAATTTTGTATCCAACCAATTTGCTGAAGGTGTTTATCAGCTTTAGGAGTTCTCTGGTGGAATTTTGAGGGTCACTTATGTACACTATCATATCATCTGCAAATAGGGATAATTTGACTTCCTCCTTTCCCATTTGGATACCCTTGATCTCCTTTTGTTGTCTTATTGCTCTGGCTAGAACTTCGAGTACTATATTGAAGAGATACGGAGAGAGTGGGCAGCCTTTCCTTGTTCCCGATTTTAGAGGAATTTCCTTGAGTATCTCACCATTTACTTTGATTTTGGCTATTGGCTTGCTGTATATAGCCTTTATTATGTTGAGGAAAGTGCCTTGTATCCCCGATCTCTCTAAAACTTTAAACATGAATGGGTGTTGAATTTTATCAAATGCTTTCTCTGCATCCAAGGAGATGATCATGTGGTTTTTTATTTTCAGTTTGTTTATATCGTGGATTACATTGATGCATTTCCGTATATTAAACCATCCCTGCATGCCTGGAATGAGGCCTACTTGGTCATGATGAATGATATCATTGCTGTGTTCCTGTATTCATTTTGCTAGTATTTTATTTAGTATTTTTGCATCTATGTTCATAAGAGAAATTGGTCTGAAATTTTCTTTCTTTGTTGAGTCTTTGTGAGGTTTAGGTATCAATGAGACCATGGCCTCATAGAATGAATTTGGTAATTTTCCATCCATTTCTATCTTTTGGAGTAGCTTGAAGAGTATCGGTATTAGCTCGCCCTTGAAGGTCTGCTAGAATTCTGCACTGAAACCATCTGGCTCTGGGCTTTTTTTGGTTGGGAGACCATCGATGATTGCTTCTATTTCTGTAGGGGAAATGGGACTATTTAGCTTGTTTATCTGTTCTTCATTCAACTTTGGCAAGTGAAATTATCAAGAAAATCGTCCATTTCCCTTACATTTTCAAATTTTGTGGCGTATATGCCTTCAAAGTAGGATCTTATGATTCTTTGAATTTCTTCAGTGTCTGTTGTTATGTCTCCCATTTCATTTCTGATTTTGTTGATTTCAATACTGTCTCTCTGCCTTTTAGTTAGTTTGGCTAATGGTCTGTCTATCTTGTTGATTTTCTCAAAGAACCAGCTTTTGGTTTTGTTGATTCTTTGTACTGTTTCTTAGTTTCTAATTTGTTAATTTCAGCCCTGAGTTTGATTATTTCCAGGCGTCTACTCCTCTTGGGTGTTTCTGCTTCTTTTTTTTTCTAGGGATTCCAGTTGTGTTGTTAAGATGCTTATGTGTGATGTTTCCAATTTCTTTTTAAAGGTACTTAGTGCTATGAATTTTCCTCTTAGCACTGCTTTCAATGTATGCCACAAATTTGGGTATGTTGTTTCTTCATTTTCATTGAATTTCAGAAACTCCTTGATTTCTTTCTTTATTTCTTCCCTAACCCAGGTGTCATTTAGCAGAGAGTTGTTTAGCTTCCACGTATGTGTAGGCTTTTTGTTATTTCTGTTGTTGTTGAATTGCAGCCTAAGAGCATGGTGATCTGATAGGATACAAGGTATTATTTCAATCCCCTTGTATCTATTGAGGCTTGGTTTGTGACCTATGATGTGATCAATTTTGGAGAAGGTTCCATAGGGTGCAGAGAAGAAGCTGTATTCTTTCTTGTTTGGGTAAAAGGTTCTATAGATATCTGTTAGATCCATTTGACCCATGGCATTGGTTAATGATGTTATTTCTCGGCTTAGTTTCTGTTTCAATGACTTATCCTTCAGTGAGAGTGGGGTGTTGAAGTCTCCCACTATTATTCTGTGGGGATCGATGTGTGGTTTAAGCTTTTTAGGAGATCTTTTACAAATGTGGGTGCCCTTGTATTGGGAGCAAGGATGTTCAGAATTGTGATGTCATCTTGGTTGACTTTACCTTTGATGAATATGAAGTGTCCTTCCTCATCCCTTTTGATTAATTTTGGTTGAAAGTCTATTTTGTTCGATACTAAAATGGCTACGCCTGCTTGCTTCTTGTGACCATTTGCTTGGAATATTTTTTTCCAACCTTTTACCCTGAGGTAATGCCTTTCATTATGGGTGAGATGTGTTTCTTGAATGCAGAAGAATGTTGGATCTTGTATATGTACCCACTCAGTTAGTCTGTGTCTTTTTATTGGAGAATTGAGGCCATTGATGTTGAGAGATATTAATGACCAGTGACTGTTAAGAGTCTTAATTTTGATGTTGTTTCCAGTCGAGCGTTTGTGTAGTTGTGTTTTTGCCATGGGATAGTTATCTATTTCCTGGGTAGTTTTGGTTGTAGCTTGACCCTTTGGGGTGGAGTTTTCCTTCTAGTACCTTCTGTAAAGCTGGATTTGTGGATAGGTACTGTTTGAATTTGTTTTTGTCCTGGAATATTTTGTTTTCTCCATCAATGGTTATTGATAATTTTGCTGAGTAAAGTAGTCTGGCCTGGCATCTGTGGTCTCTTAGGGTTTGCAGGATCTCTGTCCAGGCCCTTCTGGCTTTTATGGTCTCTGCTGAGAAGTCAGGTGTAATTCTGATAGGTTTACCATTAAATGTTATTTGGCCCTTTTCCCTTGCAGCTTTTAATATTTTTTAGTTGTTCTGCATGTTTTGTGTTTTGATTATTATGTGGCGGGCAGTTTTTCTTTTCTGGTCAATTCTATTTGGTGTTCTGTAGGCCTCTTGTATGTTTATAGGCATCTCTTTCTTTAGATTGGGGGAATTTTCTTCTATGATTTTGTTGAGAATAGTTTCTGGACCCTGGAGTCTGATGTCTTCTCTTTCTTCAATGGTATTATCCTCAGATTTCTTCTTTTCATGGTGTCCTTAATTTCTTGGATGTTTTGTGTCAGGAGTTTTCCAGATTTGGCATTTTCTTTAATGGTTGATTCAATATCTGTGATTTTATCTTCTAGCCCTGAGATTCGTTCTTCCATCTCTTGGATTCTGTTAGAAAAGCTCACCTCTGTGTTGCTTGCCTTCTTCTCTGAGGTCTCCCGTTCTCGTTTTTCTTCTGTCTGTGTGTTTATCATTGAATACATTTTCATTTTCAGATCTTGAACTGATTTTTTTATTTCTTTCATCTGATTTTTTGTATATTCCTGAGTTTCTTCCATTACCTCTTTATAGGTCTTCAGATCTTGAACCGTTTTATTTATTTCTTTCATCCGGTTGTTTGCATTTTCCTGCAATTTTTCCAGTTCCACTCTATGTGCTTCTTTTATGTCTCTCACCTGTTTGTCTGCGTCTTCCTGCATTTGATTACGAATTTTATTTGTTTCCTCCATTATCATCCTCATTATTAAGGATTTGAGGTCATTTTCTTATATTTCCATTGTATTTGAGTTCTCTGGGTTGTTTTCTTTGAGATAGCTGGAAACTGGAGACGCCATGTTGTTTTGGGGTTTTTTGCGTATGCTTTTTCGTTGTCCTTTAGACATCTTGCCGTCTTTGTTTTTGTTGGGTAGCTTCCAGAGTTGGATGGAGGGTGTCTGATGATAGATTCACTTGTTTTCTCATGATTTCCCTAAGCTGCGAGCTCAAAGCTTCACTGGTGTGGATATTAGGAGGGTAGCCCTGTTGTTCTGGTCTCTCACAGCCAGTGATCTTCATCTCCCCTGTGCTGTGGATCCTGTAATTGTTCTGGGTCTCTGAATGAGCGTTGGGTCAGGCCAAGGTATCCACAGCCTTCTTTGTTCCCTGCCAAGTCCAGCCAGGAGCACTGGGCCTGAACCACGGGCTGAACTCAGCTAGATTCTCAGGGCCTGAACCGTCTGCCAAGCTCAGCTAGGGATTCTGGGCCCAAAATGCACACAGTGTCCAGCCAGAATTTTTGGGCTGGAACTACGCACCAAGTTCCGCTAGGGCCTTTTGGCCCAAAGTGCGTGCTGTGGTCAGTTATTGACTCAGGGCCTGAACTGACCACCAATCTCAGCCAGATGATGTACACTATCATATCATCTGCAAATAGGGATAAATTGACTTCCTCCTTTCCCATTTGGATACCCTTGATCTCCTTTTGTTGTCTTATTGCTCTGGCTAGAACTTCGGGTACTATATTGAAGAGACATGGAGGAGGTGGGCAGCCTTGCCTTGTTCCTGATTTTAAAGAAATTTCCTTGGGTATCTCACCATTTACTTTGATTTTGGCTATTGGGTGCTGTATATAGCCTTTATTATGTTGAGGAAATTGCCTTGTATCTCCGATCTCTCTAAAACTTTAAACATGAATGGGTGTTGGATTTTATCAAATACTTTCTCTGCATCTAAAGAGATGATCATGTGGTTTTTTATTTTTATTTTTGTTTATATGGTCGATTACATTGAGGATTTCCATATATTAAACCATCCCTGCATGCCTGGAATGAAGCCTACTTGGTCATGATGAATGATATCTTTGGTGCATTCCTGTATTCGTTTTGCAAGTATTTTATTTAGTATTTTTGCATCGATGTTCATAAGAGAAATTGGTCTGAAATTTTCTTTCTTTGTTGAGTCTTTGTGAGGTTTATGTATCAATGAGACTATGGCCTCATAGAATGAATTTGGTAATGTTCCATCCATTTCTATCTTTCGGAGTAGCTTGAATAGTATTGGTATTAGCTCGCCCTTGACGGTCTGGCAGAATTCTACATGGAAACCATATGGCCCTGGGCTTTTTTTGGTTGGGAGACTATCAATGATTGCTTCTATTTCTGTAGGGGAAATGGGACTATTTAGCTTGTTTATCTGTTCTACACTCAACTTTGGCAAGTGAAATTGATCAAGAAAATCGTCCATTTCCCTTAGATTTTCAAGTTTTGTGGCATATATGCCTTCAAAGTAGGATCTTATGATTCTTTGTATTTCTTCAGTGTCTGTTGTTATTTGTCCCTTTTCATTTCTGATTTTGTTGATTTCAATACTGTCTCTCCAGGAGACTGTCCGCCGAGTCCAGTCTGGGTCCCAAGGCATCACGCGACCCAAATCCTGCCCAGAGTCCCCTTGCCCGCAGCAACTCGCACCGGCCACTACACCAATCTCCTCCACTGGAAGGCTCTGAGCTGCAAACCTCAACCACCATTGCTGCTGATGCTGGTGCCGCTGGTGCTGTTGCTGCTGCTTCTGCTGCTGCCTCTTCCGCTGCTGCTCTGATCCGAGAATATCTGCGCTCCTCCTGTGTGCAGGGGCATGCAGGTCCTCTGCACCCTGGTTCCTCCACCATGGAGCACTCCCGCTGCCATGATGTGGGGACTTCGGTGTTCCTGGCTCAGAAATCTGTGCAATTCCCTGAATTGTTCACTGGAGCCTCCAAATACGGTCCACACTGCTCGCCGCCGACTTTCTTTGTTGGAGAAAAGAGAAAATACCTTAATGGATTTCTGAGTTATATTAACAAACACATGTCTTTGTATTAGATTAAAATATTTTTGAGTACATGTTTATATATGTCTAGCGTCTATGCTAGTAAATGGAGCACTCTGTTCTACTAACATTATTTTTTCTTTTAAATTTAAATTATATTGAGAATTTCCCACATAAATACATTATTTACATTATTTCTATTCCTCCATTATTTAATTTTTTTATTAAAAAAATGGGGTTACCATGCCCCCAATTCAAATTCAAGATGTTTTCTACTTTAATAATTTTGTTACATACATCTATACATACATGCTACAGCTCTATTAGTGATATATGTGTTTGTATCTTTATGTTGGGCATGATCCCAATGTTTCTACTAAGACAATGTTTATGATAAATGTAAAAACTCTAAAACATCTACTCCTTTTCATTGTATTTTCTGTTTACTTTTTCTTCAGCAATATTGTTAAAAGATTGTCTAGGTTTTACATCACAATAAGTTAAATATCTTTCTGTTTTACATAATTTTCAGTAATTGCAAAAGTTTTCCTCTTCTTGTGATTATGTTTTTTGGACAGTTTCATGTCACTCTGCTTTTCATAGTTTCCATTTTTTAAAGGCATCAACACTTAATCAGTAGATTCGTTCTTAGTAAAAACATCATTCGAAAACTAGCAATTTATACGTACAATCAGATTCACTGAACTATAGCAGCCAAAACTACTTAAAAAACTCTATATGAATCAAAAATATGCTAAAACAATTATTAAAGTGTATGGCATGATATGAATAGGTGCAAATATTTGTACATAGGACTGATCTTTTCTTTGGAAACATACTGCAAAACTATTTTAAAAGTCACACTTTTGTCATAGACTGGTGAATTTTCACTTACATGAACTCCAGGCTCAAAACACTCTTAGGATAACAGACCTATCAGAGTTGTTCCTTGTAAATGCGTGTTCTGTAAGCCCATAATCAATTGTTAATCAGGCACGGATTCACAGGAAGAAGAGTTTCTCCATACAGGATACATAATGCCATAGAGTTGCTCTCCAGCCATTATTATTAAGTATTTCAATAATGAACTCAATGCTTCTGCTGCAACTTGAGATGGAGAAACTGACACTACACCACTAGTCAGGCATAGTGTGCTCCACTGTATTAGAGTAGTTCATGATGCTCAGGCTCAACCACTACAGTCCCAGACGGTCTCTGGAGGACAGGTGGGGGTCTAGGACGAGCAATGACAAAGTTTTAAATGTCTAGCACCTTCAGTTCCTTCTGCCTGAATTGGTGCTTAGATTAAACACTCTTAGAGACTGTAACATATTCATTAGTTTCTATTGGGTACATTCCTTAATATTTGTAGAAAATAGCCATGAAATCAAATACACACAAGCTGTCACGTCATCTTGGACACAGATTTACCCTGATGAGCTGATCAATAAAAGAAGTAATGGATCTCCAGCAGCAATTTGAATTTTGTTTACACTTGAAATGGCTGGGAAATTAAAATGGCTCTCAAGTTTCTAGGGACCTCCTGACCTAGTAGGCATTTTATTTAAATGATTGATCTTTCCTAAGTTTTCTCAGATAAGTAGAAAGATCTTTCGAAATTTCTCTGCAAAGTAATTGATTAACTCTATCTTAGACCTCCACATCATTCACTGGAAAATTACAAGATTAGATAATGGGTGAGTGTAATCAACGGATATTATAAACATGCATACATTTTTCATAATGACACGCATTATCCTATATAATTTTTACAGGAGTCCTAGATTTTTGTCTTCTAGAAGGATACAATTTGATTAAGAGAAAAAATTAAGAAATTTATTTAGTACAACATTAAAAATCAAAGAAATATTTTATTTGTGTTATCTATAACAGATGGATCCTAGCCAGTAGATTTTAAAGAAGTTACAATGATTTTATGAGATAGGTGTCATACTACATGGTAAAGCGCGCGTTTTATTTTACCCCCTCCAAAATGCTTACTAATGATATTTCTTCTTATTATCCTTTAGAAAAGTAAAGGTAAATATATAAAATAAAGGAGAAATGGTTCATATAACTGCATATAAGAGACATCATAATGTAGCTAGGGTCCAGACCTCTCACCTTTCTATGAGTGGCAGCGGAGAAGGTGCCTCAGTGCTTTAATTGCTGATACAGCATACAGCAGTGGAACCTTAGTTATGGGCTGAAGACTGTTTATCCACAGTGGGCATTTTGACCATCAGTGGACACATTTATCAGGTTCTCTAGCTCCTTCCTAGCAGGTATTACACAATATATATTGAAGAAAACTATCTGAAGAATTATGTTAGAAAATGCTTGACCTTGGTCTTGTTTTCAGCTTTAAGCTTTATGTTCTTAGAGACCTGAAGTGCCCTTTATTTTTCTTCCTCAGGCAGTGGTTTATAAAGCAGCAGCAAGGCACTGTAGACACAGAAGAGCCCCAGGGGCTACACCAATCCATTTCAACATCTCTTTTACCATTTTACCCAAGCTTCTTATTTTGGTAAATTACATTACCAAGTACAATAATACATTAATGGGCATGACTGAGCAATGACTGCTTTCTCATTTGTGTAATTCTGATAATGTCAACTGACCTTTGACTAGGTTTTAACGTTATAAAAATGAATAACATGTATGCATTCTTGTGCTATGTTCAGAATAAGATTGTGAATTTGAGGAACATAATGATAACAAAGTTGAAGCTGAGGAATGCAATTCAGTCATGCACATAGCTTTGGTTTCAGATTGACCAATGTTTGCTATACAATTAAATCAAAACTTTACTTTGACCTATGTAGCAAATCCTTTAATTGTCCCATTTAGTTATCAAAAAAAAAAAAAAAAAAAAAAAAAAAGAAAAGAAAGAAAGAAAGGTTGTGTCTTTATATATTTAGTAGAAAATACCAGAAATTTATATGTGGTTATATAAACAGCTTCCATTAATGTTACTATGTACAAATGAAGATGACTAATTGTTGTTGACAGTCTGTATGTCTCTAAGATGAGATAAAATTTAATACACACAAACAAGTCTTCACATCATATACATTAGAAAAATAAAGTAGAAAAATGAAAACTGAAAGGTGGCAAGGGTGTAGTATATAAAATATCTAATAATGCAAACCAGAAAATTACTAGAATTCACATATAAGTGGAAGGAGATAGTCAACTCCAGAGTTGTCTTTAAACTGCAACCCATGTTCCAAGATTACATGCATACAATGCACATACACAAACACACTCACACACACATGCACATGCACAAACACACATGCACACACACATATGCACACACCCATACATGAACACACAGAAATAATATAAAAATTAAAAATTAAAAATTGAAAAGGTATTTGAATAGTCAATATGTTGTAAAGACTATGTTATAACACATTTCCTAGGATAAAATTTTTATTTGTCTTTTTTGAAAACTTTTTCTGGGATATGTAGGAAATGTAGAGAAATGAATGAAAACGAATAGGTCTTGAAACTGAACTTTACAATTGTGATATTTAAAGTTTAAGAAATACTGAGGGCCATATTCAGTCTTCTGAATTAGCATCTCAATATAGATACATTATTAAAGATTGTGGCTGACAGAAATAAATAATGTAATAAATACTGAAAACTATGAAACTCAAGAAATTTCATTGGATTTATAAAGTTTGAGATTTCTCAAAGGTTAGTAGATACGAGTTTGAAATTAGTACTACATAATTTATTGTATCAAGGGATATCCTCCTTAACAATGCATATGCAAGAAATCACTTTTTGAATGATTCTTAAACTTAATACATAACATAATATACAACTTATTTGAACTTACATCCTAATTCTTATCAGTTTATTCTGATAGGAAAAAAATGTTATGTAAATGTTATGTATCTGGCACCTTTTCATTTGTGAAGGTGTTTATTGTAAATAATTCATTTACTACTTCTAATGAGTAAGTTGCTGTGCAAACATTAGCCATAATAGAAGTTGATGAATTGTATACATCTAAATAAATACATCATTACTATACATTAAAATTAATAAATAATTTATTTTAATGCAATTTTTGATGATTCTAAAAGAAGTGCCAAAGTTGATGAAGAAATCTGTTATATTTAAAATATAAATTTGCCTAAACAATAAGCAAAATCATTTACCCTGTTGGATTAATGTATATTCAAATTATGAGGTCCTCTAATTTTCAATTACTTATTCCTGAAATTTCTCTGCAGTACTGAACTAGAGTGACTTAGGTAGGCCTCACAGGGCTCCGTGTGTCCATTTTGCTTTCTCACAAGGCCGTCCAGTTTCCATAGTTCTTCCATAATGCTCTACTATGTCACGGTACTGAAAACCTTAGATTGTAAAATGGAAGAAATACATTTTAAAATAATTCGATGCACTTTCCTCTCCCAGAAACAGCACAACTGTAAAAGCAGGCATGCCCCTTAATTCATTAAAATTAGCTCTCCTGTGGGAGTCCCTTGGGAAGAGCTTAGTACTTACGGTATTAAAACACTTAACAAAGTTTGTTGTCTTAAATTACTCTCCCACAAATGTCTCATGGATATTAATAATCAATGTTTTGTGCTATTCAAGGTCAAGAGGCAAGGGGAAAGAAACTTCTCAAATAATGTTCACATATGTGCATCTAAATACACATATTTACCTTGTAATCTCACATAGTGAAATAATTTCCCATGTCAGGCTATTGTCAAGGAAAATGGACTGATTTTTGGAAATATTTTAGGATACTCATTTAAAATTTATTTAATAGGGTTGTAGATAACTGAGAGTTTGAAATATGATTTTGCTGATTTATCAGTACAAACAAACTGCTCCTATGTTAGAAAGACATCGCTATTGCAGCAATGGATGACGACTAAAAGAAATACAATATTAGCCCCATTTTGATAGACCTTTGGCAATTTCTAATGCTAACAAAAGCTGAGAAATCAAGGTCATTTTATCTTCTCATGTACCTATGGAAAGTTTGCTTAATCAAAATCAAGGTACACACTGTAGGCCACTAATGGACAATTTCATCCAAGACCATTGGTCAAATACATTATTTCTAGCTTTTAGTAATGACTTCCATTCACTAATTTAAGAGCCAGAGGAAATTGACACAGCAGGATAACTGTGAATATAATCTCACAGGCAGATGCACACAACCTGCGCAATCCCCAAACACAAAAATCCCACTAGGGTGAGAACTGTTTAGTTTTACACCTAGCAAGAAGCTCTTGGCAGTTGTTAGCTACTAAGAGACTGTCAGTTTTCTCTGAGTGTAGTCTCTGAAAAATCAACTACACCCCACACATCTGAGATTATTGATCTAGATAGGGGGGAAAGGGCACAAGTTTTGGTAGAGAGAAAGGTTGGCCCTGGGAAAAGTAAGTCAAGGGAGGGAGAATATGATCAAAACACACTCTATGGAATTTTCAAAACCTACTAAAAGTGATGGTTTCACAAGATAATGTGAATTCACCTATGCAGTACTTAATTTTAAGATGGCACATATGCTTGTATCAATGTTACCCATGTAGTGTAAGAAATATATGTGTTTACTTTATACACACATTGAAGTAACACACAATGACAGGTTTTATATATTAAATTGCAGGCATTCTTTTCTAGTTAAATTTCTGAAATCAGCTTTTCTCTAATTATCATATAACATGTTAGTGAAAAAGGACTGATTTGTACAATCATCACCCAGCCATATATTTTCCTCATTGCCAATCAACTTGAATATCTCATAAAATGTTAATATGTCCACTATAACCCATAAGATTATGCAAAATAAATAGTCAATCAAAGTTAACATCACTGATGTATAAATGCACATTCTGAGTAATGATTAAATAATAACAAAAATAAACTGCTCAGTTTCATTGACTAATACATTCTGTGAATAGCAGTGTGTATTGTAGTGAATTAAATAAGAATTCCCCTCATAGACTCATACATTTAGTCTTTGAAAAAATTAGAAGATTTAGGAGGTGTGCCTTGGAGAAAGTATATCACTGAATGTGTGCGTGGGAGATGGGGGATGAAAGGTTTTGAAGTTTACAATATCCATACCAGGTCCAGGAGCTCTCTGTGTCTTTGTTTCTCTCTCTCTCTCTCTCTCTCTGATTCTCTTTCAATCTATGGATTGGGATATAGTTATCAGATATTGTTCCAGTACTATGTATGCCATCATGTTCTTGTCATTATGAAAAGGGGCTAAACTTATGAAACTGTAAGCAAGAATCCAATTATATGCTTTATGTTATCAGTTGCCTTCAACATAAAATAGAACAATACTAAGGCATATAGTTTTGAATGAGTATAAAGCTCTGTAATGTGTTATTTTATTAAATATTTTTACACATAAATTTATATTATTACACATATATACAATGTGCTAACTACAGCAAGAAGAACCATGAAGCACTGAGGAATTATATAAATGTTACATTCTTAGTGTTTTGGCTATTTGTATTTGGCATCCTTGGAGAAAATATCTTTCCTTCCTTGGTCAGTCTAAAATTCTGAATGTAAATCACTACTTATTATATCTCATCATTATCAATTTAAAACATTTATCTAGACTTTAAAACACATTAATGCCTAAGCAACTAAGCTTTATTGTAAAACTAAACTATCTGGTCTTCAACCCCATCAGAGATTTGATTAGTAGCTTTTCAAATGAGATGATGACAGAGACAGTGTGCTACTTGAGCAGTCACCCAAAACTCTCTATAATATTGGAGCACCAACCTTAGCTTTCTGGCCCAGTATATCTGCTAGACCCATTTGTGAGTTTGGCAGTCGACTCTGCCTCTAAGCAAACTTGCCCTTTTTTAAGCAGAGTTCTGTTTGTGGAAGAAATTAGGACATTTTGTACCCATATAACCTAATTATAATACAAGGTTTACATCCAATACTTTGAAAGTGCTTTTTCAGGAATTATAATACAAGGTTCACTTCCAATACTTTCGTAGTACTATTGCAGGATGTTTAGGATAAATAAGTCATACAAGTTAATTGTTAACTGATCAAATCATGGTCATGTCAACTAGCCTATTTTTATTACAAGAATATACATCTTAGGTAAAACAGATAGATATGATTCTGTAATATATAAATTTAATTTAGTTCAAAAATGATTATAATCAGGCATATATCTGACATTCTTTATAAAAAGGTAAAAATACTTTATCATGACATATATTTCAGCAATTTAAAAAAAATATATACTTTTGATCATTTTAAAGTCCTTAAATACTATAAAGCAAATCTCTTATAGCAAAACATCATTAAACTTAGCAAAAAATGTATTGAATGTCTAATATGATAAGGTTGATAAAATTAATTGAATAGTGGACCTCTTAGTAATTGCATTTAAACTTTTTATTGGTGGCTGTCATGGAAACACTCTCAACATCTATCTAACCCCACTGAAATCAACATGAGATCTATTAAATTGTCAATTTATAGTCATTTCAAGATAACAATAATTTCTGAGGAAATGCTTTCTGACTTCAGGACAAAGGGACAGCATAATGTCATGACAGCTGTCTGGGTCAATAGCACAGAACAGCCAAGTAGAAACTAATAACATATGGAAACAGTCAAAAATAGTAATGTGTTTAGAGCAGTTCATTTCATTATTATCTTTCATATTGTTTGTAATTTAATATTAATATTTTAACAGTGCTCAGAATTGACCACAGGTCATGTGAGGCAATGCTTATTTTTCAGTGTAGTGTGATTCTTTTTGATGATAAAAAGTTGAGATCGACTTTTAACACAATAAAATTTTCTGTCTTGTCGGTTGTATTTGTGTGTGTGTGAAACTTTGGTATGTATATGTATTTATTGTACATATGTTCCTGTATTGAGTTAAGGCATGCATGGCTCAGTACATATGTGAGAACACAATCTTTCTTTTTATTATACATTTACATATACATTTGTATTATACAGAAAAAACTTATATAGAATAAGTTATATATAGCAATAAGAACCATACAACAATCAGGAATTATATAAAAGTTACACTCATAGTGTTTTGGCTATTTGTATTAGGCAATCTTGAAGAAAACATCTTTTTATCTTGCTGAGTCTAAAATTCTGAATGTAAAAGCAATATTTATCATACCTCATCTCTATAAGCTTAAAACATCTATCTAGACAGAAAATTATCTTAACCCCTAACAACTAAGATTAACTGTATAGCTAAACTATTTGGTCTTCAACCCCAGCAGAGATTTGAGAAAGAATAAAACTTAATTACCTGAGTAAACTGGAAGTGCAGGTTAGTAGCTTCTGAAGTGAAAAAATGAAAGAGACAGTTTGCTGCCTGAACAGTCACCTAAAACTCTCTATAACATTAAGGCATCATCTTCAGCCTTTTGGCTCAATATATCTGATAGTCATCTTTGTGAGGCAGAAACTATTGAGGACTTGCTTACCTTGTCTTGGCAGAGTTTGGCCATCGACTCTGCCTGAATCCAAGCTTGCCCATTTTTAGGCAAAACTCTGTCTGTGGCAGAAGCAATGACATTTCCCACAGTGTCTGGTTTGTTGTACTTGAAGCCATCTCTATAAGGCTGCTTTGATGCCCATCATCTTCTTTGAGGTAGGCTGGGTGTTGCCAGGAATTAATCTGTCTAGTTTTACAGAATTTTTAAATAATAGAGTCATCTTTAAATTCCATATTCTGTAGGTCTGAAACTTTTGAAAATCTTATCTATTTTACCTTATATATCTATAGAACCATATCTATATGTTGCATCTAAGATGTATATTCTTGCAATAAAAATCAACTAGTAATTGATATGACCATGATTTGATGAACTAAAAATTAACTTGTATAACTTACTTATCCTAAACAGCCTGCAAAAGCACTTTCAACATATTGGAAGTAAACCTTGTATTATACTTGAGTTGTTTGGGTACACTATCTCATATTAGAATATATATATATATATATATATATATATATATATATATGATGTGAAGAATAATCTTAAATTTGAATTCTATACCAATGTATCAAAATTAAACTGATTTTTCATCAATATAGAAAATACTATACCAATGAGTAAAAAAAAACAATCCTTTTTTATTTTTTATTTATTTTTTATTTTATTTATTAATTTATTCTTGTTACATCTCAATGGTTATCCCATCCCTTTGTATCTTCTCATTCCTCCCTCCCTCCCATTTTCCCCTTACTCCCCTCCCCTATGACTGTTCCTGAGGGGGATTTCCTCCCCCTGTATATGTTCATAGGGTATCAAGTCTCTTCTTGGTAACCTGCTGTCCTTTATGTGAGTAATACCTAAAGCCTTAAATTGAGTAGATTCAATAATCTAGTTTTTGTCCTATCATCCATACATATTTCTATATCCCCCATCTTTCTTTTCAACCCCTATCTTCATACCTATGAAAGAAAGATAAAGGAAAAGAGAGACATTCCTGAGTCCAACCTCGTTTTTTCTCTGAATAAGACAAAAAATAACTTATAATCACCTTCCAATGAAAATGATCACCTGTACCCCCGAGAATAAACAAAAGCCTACCCAACTTCCATTAGGGGAAATGGGGTGTGGTTCTCTTAAGGTTTCTTATGGCTGATTTGATACAAATAATACTTGTGTTGGAGCCCAAATAAAATTGGGAAAAATGGTTAAACAAGCCAGGAATAGTCTTTGTGGTCCGGTTTCTAAATGTTGAGAATTTCCAGGCTTAATAGGAGTCTTGTGTGGAACAGTCTGAAATGATGGACAAGTAGGAATCAGAAACTTTCTACAACACTGTCCTGGATGCTGTCCTGGAGCTGAGGCACAGCAACTGAAATGCTTGGGGCTGGAACATGAAGGATGCAGGATGTCAGCATCTAGCATGCTGAGAGGAATGAATCCCATCAGGTCTGATTCAATGTCAGTGTCTGTTTCTTCTGTTTTGAAAACATATCATTTCTCACAAGCATTATATAATGCTAAAACTATAAATGTATGAGGAGTGCTGGATGTACAGAAAAATTAGGCCTGGATCTCTGCTCTTTGTATGAGCAGAAGAAAGACATCATCAAATCATTCATGCCATACGAAGAACAGCCTCTGATAATAAGACATGTCTTTATATACCTAGCTAGTTTCCCCTAAAATACAGCTCCAGCCTTAGCTACCACAATTCTTTTTATGTTAGTCAATTGAGTGACACGTGTTACTCTCATTCTGGGCTACTGTGAAAAGTCTTTCATATATATATATATATATATATATATATATATATATATATATATATATATATATATATATATATATAATTTATTCACATTACATCGAAATTGTTATCCCTTCCCTTGTATCCTCCCATTCCTCCCTCCCTCCCATTTTTCCCTTACTCCCCTCCCCTAACTGTGACTGAGGGAGACCTCCTCCCCCTATATATGCTCATACGGTATCAGGTCTCTTCAATGGACACAATTCTGCATTAGTTCTTCAACACACTGATTTGATTAACTTTGCAATATCAATTTAAAATATTCATTTTAGTTTTCTGTTATTATTATTATTATTAATTCATATTACATCTGGATTATAATCTTCCTATTCCCTTTATCCCCACCTCTCTGTTCTATTGCCCTCCCTATACCTCTAACAGGTGGGGTCCTCCTTCCTCACTGTCTTATCACAGCCCATCAAACTCATCTGTGCAGCCTGCATCCCTATCTTCTGTGTTCCCACAGGGCCTCTCAATCAAGGGGAAGTGATTCTAAGAATATGTTTTAGTACTTTGTCATACCAGAGGAGTTAGAAAGTTTCTTAATTATTTCTGGCCTGTTACTGAAGTAAGCATGACAAATATAATTTTGCCAGCAATGTGTATTTAAAATTAAATGGAATCTAATAGGTTGACACTGTTATCATATGACAGAGCAACAGGAGGTTAGCAGTGAGGTAAATAAAATGAAGTCTTGTGAATACCAGTGAACTAAATGCAGTCTGACATTCATTGACAAGGTCAAAAAATTAAAATTCTAGTTATGTTTTCCATATTAGAGAAAACAATTACTGAGTAAACACAATAGCTGCAAGAAAAAATTTTCTAAAAGATACATAAAAGCATCTTAAAGTATTTAAGAAGTAATTCTTTTTTCCAACTGGATTTATTTTCTGATAGACTAAGGACAAAGAAAACATATTATTCTTATCTTCAAACTGCTGAAAAAGAATGATTTCCCCCAGCAAATAAGGTGATCTTTCTCAAAGAATATCAATTCTATCCACTCTGATCCCAAAATGTTATATGGTGATTGGAAGGAAGGCACTAAAAGAGAAAGGTTAGAAGTATAATTTATGAAATACAATAATGTATTAAAATTATGATGAAATAAACACAAAGATGCATACATAAAAGTAAACATACATTGTTGCATGGAAAACATATCTTGACATATGTATGTTTATATGTAAGTCTTTTTTTTTTAATTTATTCTTGTTACATCTCAATGTTTATTCCATCCCTTGTATCCTCCCATTCCTCCCCCCCCACCCCCATTTTCCCATTATTCCCCTCCCCTATGACTGTTCCTGAGGGGGATTACGTCCCCCTGTATATTCTCATAGGGTATCAAGTCTCTTCTTGGCTACTTGCTGTCCTTCCTCTGAGTGCCACCAGGTCTGCCCCTCCAGTGGACATGGTCAAATGTGAGGCACCAGAGTACGTGAGAAAGTCGTATCACATTCTCCACTCAACTGTGGAGAATATTCTGACCATTGGCTAGATCTGGGTAGGGGTTTAAAGTTTACCTCCTGTATTGTCCTTGGCTGGTGCCTTAGTTTGAGCGGGACCCCTGGGCCCAAATGTAAGTCTTAAATACAGATTCATACATACCTAAAAAGTAAAAACAGATAAATGTACCAGAGACATGATCACTCATTTTACTCTCCATTGTGACATATTTTAATAAAAAATTCCATACTTAGCATATATTTATTTACCTGTCCATAAAGAACATATAATATACACATGAAAGCCACATAGGCATGGACACATATAATTTGAATAATTTAAATATATAAAAATTGCACATATACACATTACAAATACATGTACCAATCAAGATGAGAGAATGCATATTTATAAAGGAGGTTTTTAACAAAAATCATTCCAGTAAACATATAGTAGACATACTGGAAATGTAGAAAAATCCTTACAGTTCATAAGATCGTAAATTTAATCTACATTCATGGAAATATCTTTAAAGATGTAATTAGATATCCCTAAGTTCCAGAACATAGAACCAAATTTGTAAGATTAAATTTAATAATCTCCAATTAGATTATCTCTCTTCAAACCCTTTGAAACTGAGAATGGAAAATTAAGACAAAATTTGAATTTAGTTTTTAAAAATATCAACTTCAGAATCACAGGAAGTTTTTCGCTGACATTTTAATGATAGTGATACTTTTGTATTTGTTTGGAAAGCTTACGATCTTTTTATTATCCTGTAATTTTTTTCCCTCAGTTCTGTCACATTGAGCTCTGTGAACATATTCAATGCCAAATTAATTATTGTAAGAATGTACTTATGTTCTTCAAAAGTGGATTCATAATTTATACCTGTAAATGATATTTCATATAAAAAATTGACTTCCAACTATCCATTCATTACCACATGTTTTCTCAGTTTCTTCTTTCTAACACATAGGTGGACATTTTTATAAACATGATCTCTGTGGTGAAAAGAGACCCAAGGTCACTGAAAGCAGAAATTTAATTAGCCTGCTAAATATCCTTATGACTCATTCAAATATTTGAATTCTATTACTTTGAACAGTTGTTTTCCTGAATTTAATGAGCCAATAAGAGAGCAAATATGTTGCTAATAGCATTTGAGACATTATAAGTTCTCAATTACATTATGGCAGGATAGCATAATTCCAAATACTTTTCTACAGCATTTGTATTCTGAAGTATCTGCATGGTTGAGACCTGCTTCTAATTAAGTAAACCAAAAGAAATATTCCCATTGTGTCCTTTCTTACCTCCACATCAGAAGTATCTCATATCTTACAAATGCCTAAACAAAAGGCAAGTAAAATTTGCAGACATTTTGATTAATAACAAGGCAGAGTAGTTACTGAGAGGCATTCATTTCTAAATTTAATTTAGTTATATGCACATTTAATATCTATATTGCTTTTTATTTCATGCTCAGTAAACCAACTGTAGAGGAATTTTTAATCCAGCACACTTGAATCTCTCTGGATGGATCACAGACATATCCCTAGTACACACTTTCATCCCAAACAATAAAGGTACAGTTAGTTTGTGAAGGAAAGCACACATTTGTGAAAGTGATGTCTAATTGAGGGGCAGACAATTTTTCAGATGCTTAGGTATAATGGAAATTTAAAGCATTGTTGATATATATATATATAATGTTTTTCAGTGGGAAAATTTTACCTAACTTATATAATGTATAACTCAAATACTTCTGTAGTATGCATATGTGTGTATGCATATCTAATGTATGAGTATATGTAATATTATTATGTATAAAATTATATACTCAATGTCAAGATACACAAATATAATAAACATTTAAATGATATGTTTTCATATTTTAATGAAGTAACTATACTGGTTGCCATTTTACAGAATCTCAATATGCAACTGTAAGTCTTAGAGCTAAGATCAGTAAAAGACTGAGTAGTGAATATAACACAGATCCACTTCTTCCCCAGTACATACAAGTATAAACAAAACACAATATTTGTATGTTCTCAATTTGTTATTAGTTGAAATGTCTAGTGGTTTATCATTTTATATTATAAAAGCATTCAGGTTGATACTATATCATGTCTCAAAAGCTCCACAAGAAGATCACCAAGCCCAGGGGATCTAGACCCAGGTGTGCTGCACAAACTGATGTACCAACCAAAGACATTGAAAACAAAGTAGCTAGACCCCTGTTTAGATGTAGCAGGTGGACAGCTCATTCTCCACTTGGGTGGGGGTGGGATGGGTACTGCCCCTGACATAAACTCTGGTGTCTGTGATTTGATCTCTCCTCCTTATTGGGAAGGTCTGAAGGCACACAGCAGAAGGGGATGCAGGCTATCCTGACGAGACGTGATAGGTTGCGGTCAGATCGTAAGGGAGAAGGTCCCCTCCTGTAAAGATCTAGAAGAAGGGAAATGGAGCTGAAGATGGAAAAAGGGTAGGAAGGAGTAAGGGCATAACAATCAGGATGTAATTTGAATAAATTATAATCAAAAATTTTAAAAATCTCTAATCACATAAAAAAGAATATAGTTAGTAAATATATCATTATATATATAAATATATATATATATATATATAAATCAAAGACATTAAATCATATTTAGTTCTCCATAGATAGTAAATAAAATAATCTCAACTCTCAGGTCTACAAAATTCAACATAAGAGTTATCTTCTCTACCTAAAAATACATTGTGAATTAATTGGAATTTAATGTCCTTACAATACTTTTTTGCATTTCTAATTAGTTTATTGCATTTTAATGTATACAATTGTACTAAGAGAAAGTTTAATGTCCTTCAACAACCATAGTTCAGTATTTAAATGTCTAAAGGCAAGTGTGAGGCATCATCTGCCACCAAAATAACCCATTGTTTAATTTCCCTTTACACAAGACAATACTCATTCAGAGAAGAGCAGCTATTTTATTACAACTTTCTTGAGATCGAGGCAAGAAGAGAGAGATGGAGGGAGAAGAAGCCAATTTGCAGTAAGCTCTACGTGCTGGTATGCAAGCAGAAATCTCTTGATACTAACTTGACCGTTTTGAAAGACCTTACTCAGAAAGTTAATTGATATGTTCAAGTGAAAACAAGACTGTTGCTGCAAATGTTTGACTGTACAGGAATAAGGAAGTCCTCTTTAAACTATGGCACCAGCCAAGGAAAATATAGACAGTAAACTTCGAACCCCTACCCAGACTAGCCGATGGACAGGACATTCTCCACCATTAAGTGGAGAAGGAGATCTGACTTTCACACAAACTCTGGTGCCCCATATTTGACCATGTCCCTTGGATGAGGACGCCTGGTGGCACTCAGAGGAAGGATAATAGGTCACCAAGAAGAGACTCCATACCCTATGAGCATATACAGAGGGAGGAGGTCCCCCTCAGTCACAGACATAGGGGAGGGAAATGGGGGGGGAAGCAGGAGGGAAGGAGGGAGGAATGGGAGGATACAAGGGATGGGCTAACAACTGAGATGTAATATGAATAAATTAATAATAATAATAATAAAAAAAAAGGAAATCCTCAGTGAATGTGGACCCTGCATGGTAACTGGAGGGTGAGGAGAAGTATGGTGTTTTCACTATTTTCTTACACTGAAGATGACACATTGGGGGATTTGAAGTACATCAGTAAATACAATTCCAAAATAATTATGGAACACTATAGGAGATTTAATGACTGTAATTACTCGACCATAGCATTTTAATTATGGTTCTAATTTGAAAATATGGTTTGCAATTCACAAGAGGGTTTACATTTACTCATTATAATTTTTGCCAATTAGCCTAAAGTAACACTTAAGATTTCTCCAGCAAATAGACCTCATTATTTGGAGAAGACTGCTAAATATGGGATCATAGGTTAACATACAATTGTTACAAAGATACTAATGCGGATTATTTAAAAATGTAAACAGATAATATTATTTACTGTTGAACGGTCATATCTTTACACCAAAAAGAAATATAGAAATAATTGAGATTGTTCTTTCCTTTATGAACACTTACTTTTCTCAGACGGTTACTGTCATGTTGTGTGTGTGAGATAATGTGTGCTGTGTGAATGTGGTACTTGTGCATGAACGTGTTGATACAAATGCAGAGACTAGAAGATAGTAGGTGTCTTGCTTTATTGTTCTGTGCTTTATTGCCTTGGGATGTACTTTGGTTTACCTTTTCTTTTGGGCTGGGATGACTGGCCAATAGGTTCCCAAGTTCCAACAATGATGAGGTTACCGAAGCCATCAGCCACATCTGGTCTATTACTTGGATGCAGAAATTTATGCTAATGTCCTTATGATTGCTTAGTAAATAATCTTAGCATGGATACTTACCCCAGACTCTTCTTATTTTTTATAAAATACATATTTATTACTATTGTACATTTTGATTTCGTGAAGAGCTAAGATTTTAGTTACTCTGTTGGTTTACCCACAAATTCACACTATGTTTCATTCCATTCTAGCTAATATATCCATGGAAAATATAGATATAGCATTAAATAAATAACTTTAACCAAAAGAGTTCATTAATCATTTCAAGTAAACTACACCTAAAGTATATATTTTACTATGTATTAGGGAATATATATATATATATATATATATATATATATATTGTGTGAGAGTTCTGGACATTAAAAGACAACTTGTCAGAAGAGAATCTTAACTATTTGTAAAGAAAATGCCAACAAAGTTAAGACTTCAAGATTCTTTTTGGAATATTTTAGAAAAATCAGACTCTAAAATCATTCACTTGTAGAAAATCCTAGTTTGATTATGAGACAAAATTGTAGGTTCTGTTGTAAGCAAAGATGATTGAGTACCTATGATAAATTTATCAAATTAAATTTATGTTGGTTTGTCAAATACTTAATGATTTTTTTTCTTTTATACTACTCTTGCCTTATTTTTAATGCATGAAAATTACTTATTTTATGGAAAATTTATTAATCAGAATCACATCTATTATCATTCAAGGCTTCAAGGTATTGAAATTATATTCTGAATTATTTCATTTCCAATAGTATTATTTCTAAACCTGGAGAAATACAAATTAAAATTGTTATCCCTATGTTTCTTAACAGTGTATTACATAGTGAAATATCAAGACTGTGTAATAGACTGTGTCTTCTTTTTAGATGTGAAATTCCTTTTGAATAGATATTTTAGAAAGCTAAAAGCTTAAAGAGAGTGTTTAAAGAGAATCTTGGAAAAAAAATCCCTCCTACAGAGACAGATTAATTCCCTCAAAGTGATGGATTTATATATTTATAAAACAACTATTTGAAATATATTATGCAAATTTGTATAAACACAACTTTCATATTGCCATGTTTAGCAAGAATTCCTTTGCAGATACCATGCAAATTAAGTTTATGTGAAAAAAAAAAAGAGGGAAAGAGAAGAATTGAGCATAATTTTTAAGCCATTTAAGAGAAGAAAATACTAGCTATTTTTTGTTGACGTTGTTTTACATTAGAATTTTGTTGCTGTTCTTGATTTATAGTAGCATGTATTTTTATAGCATGAACATGGATGGGACAGCCGATGGGCTATTCATAGTAGAATAATACAGTATTCTCAGAAGAAGACAAAGTGTAGTTTCTTTAATTAAAAGGCTTCTGTACAGCAAAGCAGAGAGAGTGGGAAAAACTATCTGCCATCTGCTCATGTGCAAAATAAGTAAATATAAAAATATACAAGCATAAAAGGGTGATATATTAAAATTTTGGTGAAATGACTTGAAAAAGAAGTTCTCAAAGAGATTCAAATGATCAATACATACATGAAACATATCCAATGTACTTACATAAGTAACATATAAATCAAAACTATACGGGAATGTGATAACATCCCAATCAGAACATATATCATGAAAGAGAAAACATTGCTGGTGGTGAAACCATTTTGGAGATTAGGAACAAAGGTTGGTATATGATAGAAGTACCTGCACACCAGTGCTTTTTTTTTCTTCAGTTTTTAAACTATATACAGCAAGAAAAACCATGAAACAACCAGGAATTATATAAACTTTGCATTCAGAGTGTTTTGGCTATTTATATTTGGCAACCTTGGAGAAAAACATCTTTCCTGTCTTGATGAGTCTACAATCCTGAATGTAAATCAATATCATATTTCATCTCTATCAATTTAAAACGTCTATCTATACCTAAAAACATCTTAACCCCTGAACAACCAAGCTTAATTGTAAAACTAAACTTTATTATGACACTTTTTGTGGTAGCCAAATTAAGGAATCAGCCTAGGCGCACATCTATTAATGAAGTGATAAAGAGATCATCATGCCTGCATACCCAACAATATGATGCATTATTAAGCCATAAATTCAGGCATAAAATTTTCAGAAAAATGGAAAAATCTGGCAAACATAAGTGCTTGCCATAATAGACCAGTGTTTAAAAAGCAGTTATCAGGTTTTTTTTTTTATAATAAGCAAAGAATATATTTAATTCTTTAAAAAATTGAGGATGATAGTTGTGGAAAGTGGGAGGAGAGATCTGTGGAAGTGTGTAGAGTGATTATTACTATTTAATATTGATTCATATAACTAGTAAAGTGTTAGTTATTGCTTAACCTGCATTATAAATAAAAGACACAGAAACCTGTTAGAGTTTTACTAAGCCTTCCTGCACTGGGGCTGGAAAGATGTTATCCCTCTAAGCTATCTTGATTACTTCCCAAACAAAACCTCCATAAATAATTGCACATGTTTACCATTTGGGCTGCTTCTCCATCATGCCAATTATTGGAGCAAACTCTTCCAAGCCTCGTGTTTCTAGCTCATACTAACCCATGGTGACCTTCTTCTTCTGTGCTCTTTCCTGCTGGTCTCCCTCCAACCCTCAAGGCCCAACACCTTAGCTCTGCCTACCTCTCTCTTCCCAGTCCAGGCTACAGGCACCTTTATTTAGCCAATGATGGATAATTTTGGAGGTAAAGTTTACGCCATATCATTTTGAAGATGTGAGAATTTTCTCATAAAAATCTTGCAGGACAAACAAAAAATATTTGAATTCATAACAGCTCCAGATCAACCCCAACAGAAATGTGTAAGCAGATAAGAAAAGGTTATGAATGGTCATGTAAGCAGACTATATGCAACCACATACTTAAAGACAACAATTTAATGCGTTGGTTTGAAAAATTAGTACATGTCAACAAAAGCAGGGTAAGATAAGGACATAGATAGTTGAACAATAAGATATGTAAGTTTTAAATAACTAAAGAACTTACTAAATTCTAATATCTGCTTCGTTTTGATGGTTGTTTATTAATCTGTTCAACTGAGATAATATGAATCAGATCTGAGTTCGGGTATTTGTAAATTAATGTAGCTGACACTGGTGTACCATAAATTTAAAGGCTTCCTGGCTTACGTAGGGAGACTCTGGTCCACAAGAGTGTGAAATAGAAGAAAAGAGATACAAAGAAGGGAGAAATGGAAGGAAGAAGGGAAGGAGGGAGGGAGGGTGTAAAGCAGTATTATGCTATCCTAAGTTATTTGTTAAGCATTGTTCCCAGTTATCGAATGACTATAAGAAAAGTCCCTTGGTGTGGAGGTCTGTAGTGAAAAGCAATGCAATGAAAAGCCATTGATCTGTGAGATAAGCAGACAAATAGGCTGATATAAATAATAATGTGTGTGTGTTTGTGTGTGTCTGTGAACTGAGTGTGACTCCACAGGTGTAGATAGAGGTATTTTCTGATGCTATTGATTCATATAACTCCTTATTCTTACTATCTTAAGTAGTCCTCTATGGCTTAGCAATTGAGGGCAGAGTTCTGCTGAGAAATATATATTTAAATCAACAGAAAGTTTGAGCATGTGTGACTGCTAGATTAAGAGGCTGCCCTCATTTCTAGGGACCACTCATATAAATTCTTCAAGGAAGTTGATCCTTTTCAAGAAAAACATAATACACAGCAACAAAACAAAACAAAATGACAATCGACTTTGAAGTAACGATTTTGTCTTTGCAGCATGGAAAAACATAATGCCACATAGTATACACCTTAGGTGCTCACAGAAAATTCACAAACCTAAGAGAGGCCACAGTGCCCTGCAGTCAGTGTACCTCTGAGCAGTCAGCATTCAAAGCACCAGAGACTAAGTTTGTCCTAGATCTGGAGACCAGTTTCACTTAGACATCTCTCCTCCACCTCTGCTGCTCTACTTCAACTTTACTCTGGCATTTATTTCTGTCTCTATTTCTTTCATCTTTGCAAAAATCATTTTTTCTTATATTGCATTTTACTGTATTTTATAAGGGAGAAGTAGGTGATATAATTTTATATAAAATGAATTACTTTTCTGTGATTGAAGCTGTATCTTCCATCTTGCAAAAATTACTAATTAGACAATTCTGTTAGAGTTTACTGAACATGATTCACTGGCGCTTTGAAAAATATCAGTGATGACAATTGAAGAGTAGCTTTCTGCATTGTTTTCAATCTATGTCTTTATGAAATTAAAATAGTGGAATGAATTCTTAGAAAGAGCTAAATTTACTTCATTAATGTAAAGTATGCATGCCACAAACGGCTTTTCCTAAGGATTTTATGAGTTTGTACATTATATTTAGAATAATCACAGGAAAAATTACCTGAATACATACATCCTGTTTAAGCTGAGGTTTATTTTAAGTGATTTCCTATCTTGTAATGTGTATATGTGTATGTGTGTTTATGTGTGTATGTCTGTGTATGTGTGTATGTATGTATGTATGTATGTATAAATGTATGTATGTAGAGAGCGAACTTGTATTTCTACAGTGACAAAAAGTCAAGTATTTGAAATCATTAATGAGTTGTTTTTTTAATTTAATTTACTATTCCTTTATTTAGTTACACAAAGCATTACTGTATAACTCCAGCTAGGCTAGAACTAGCCTCGTAGGTCAGCCTGGACTCAAACTCAAGATTTGCCTGCCTCTGCCTTCTGAGTGCTACCATTATGATGTAGTTATTGCATACTCCTTCCTCCTGTGTGAGAAACTTCATATGTTTTTTTTTCCATTATAAGAACTAGTACAAGTAAACTGAAATTTTTCCTAGCATTAATATATGATACTGGGCAACAGCAGGATATCTGAGGAGTGGTAGGGAATTTCCAGTGTTAATAGAGTAGCAGAAGCCAGAGGCCTTGAATTTTAGACCACAGAGTCATTGCAATAAACATTAACATGTTATAGGATGCCGTTATGCTTTTCTCCCTGTCCCTTAGCTCACAGAATAATGACTCATGAGATCCATTAGATTTTATACAAATACCTAGGCCACCTAGCTAGGCTATTTCCTGATTAGTCCAAAACTTAAAATAGCCCATTATATTAATTTACATTCTGCCATGTGGCTGATTACCTGAGCTCAGGCAACACGCATCATTTCACCTCACCTCTTGCCAGCCAACTCTATCCCAGAATCCCTTCTGCCTGCCAGATGTCGCACCTATTTTCTGCTTCCACCATAGTTCTTTTTATTGACAGGCATTGCATCCATACAATACACAAGAGATTCCTTCCACAGTTTTAAGCAAAGAATTATGAACAAAAGGGGACACAGGGTGGTGATGCACTACAGTTTCCACAAGATATGTTTTCTTTGCTGGAGGGAATTACAAAGGGTGGAGAGCAGGTAAGAGGGAGGGGAGATGAGTGAAATTGGAGGTGCATGATGTAAGAGTCATAAAGAACCATTAAATCTCTTGAGTTCCTTATATATTCTGGATATTAGACGTTTGTCAGATGTAGGGTTGGTGAAGATTTTTTCCCAGTCTGTAGGCTGTCGCTTTGTTCTCTTGACAGTGTCTCCTGCCTTACAGAAGCTTCTCAGCCTCATGAGGTCCCATTTATTAATGGTTGACATTAAGGCCTGGGCCGTTGGTGTTCTGTTCAGGAAGTTGTCTCCTGTGCCAATATGTTCCAGGCTCTTTCCTGCTTTTTCTTCTAAGTGGCTTAGTGTCTCTGGTTTTATGTTGAGGTCTTTAATCCACTTGGATTTGAGTTTTGTGCAAGGTGACAAATATGGGTCCAGTTGCATTTTTTTACACATAGACCTCCAGTTAGACCAGCACCATTTGTTGAAGATGCTATCCTTTTTACCTTGAATGGATTTGGCTTCTTTGTCAAAAATCAAGTGACCATATGTGTGTGGATTCATATCTGGGTCTTCGATTCGATTCCACTGATCAACCAGCCTGTTGCTGTGCCAGTACCATGCTGTTAAGAAATGCTCAACATCTCTGGTCATCAGAGAAATGCAAATCAAAACAACTCTGAGATTCCATCTTACACCCATCAGAATGGCTAAGACAAAAATTCAAGCGACACCACATGCTGGCGAGGATGTGGGGAGAGAGGAACACTTCTTCATTGCTGGTGGGAATGCAAACTAGTACAGCCACTTTGGAAATCTATCTGGTGCTATCTCAGAAAAATGGGAATAGGGCTTCCTCAAGACCCAGCTATTCCACTCCTTGGAATATACCCAGAAGATGCTCCAGCACACAACAAGAACATTTGCTCAACCATGTTCATAGCAGCCTTATTCATAATAGCCAGAACATGGAAACAGCCTAAGTGTCCCTCAGTAGAAGAGTGGATAAAGAAACTGTGGTACATATACACTATGGAATACTACTCAGCTATTAAAAACAAGGAATTCCCGAAATTTGTGGATAAATGGATTGAGCTAGAAATGATCATAGTGAATGAGTTAACCCAGAAGCAGAAAGACTCAAATGGTATATACTCACTTATATCTGCATACTAGCCCAAAGGGCATGTCCCACGAAAGCCTTCACTTACCAGGAAACTGGGACAGAGGGGAAGGCATCCTATTGGGACTCTAAATGAGAGACGCATGGGAGAACAGCAAAATAAAAGGATACAGAGGGTCCTAGAAATCTACAAGTAGAACAATATGATAGGCAGATTTGGGCCCAGGGGTCCCGCTCAAACTAAGGCACCAGCCAAGGACAATACAGGAGGTAAACTTTAAACCCCTTCCCAGATCTAGCCAATGGTCAGAATATTCTCCACAGTTGAGTGGAGAGTGTGATACGACTTTCTCACGTACTCTGGTGCCTCACATTTGACCATGTCCCCTGGAGGGGGAGACCTGGTGGCACTCAGAGGAAGGACAGCAAGTAGCCAAGAAGAGACTTGATACCCTATGAGAATATATAGGGGGACGTAATCCCCCTCAGGAACAGTCATAGGGGAGGGGAGTAATGGGATAATGGGGGGGGGGAGGAATGGGAGGATACAAGGGATGGGATAAACATTGAGATGTAACAAGAATAAATTAATAAAAAAAAATTTATAAAAAAAAAAAAAGAACCATTAAATCTTAAAGATCACAACAAAACTAACAACTCCATTTAGAACATGATGTTGTTGCTGTTAGGTGAATGATGTAATCTTATTCTTTTTTTTTTTTTTTTTTTGAGCGGGACCCCTGGGCCCAAATCTGCCTATCATATTGTTGTACTTGTAGATTTCTAGGACCCTCTGTATCCTTTTATTTTGCTGTTCTCCCATGCGTCTCTCATTTAGAGTCCCAATAGGATGCCTTCCCCTCTATCCCAGTTTCCTGGTAAGTGAAGGCTTTCGTGGGACATGGCCCTTGGGCTAGTATGCAGATATAAGTGAGTATATACCATTTGATTCTTTCTGCTTCTGGGTTAACTCACTCATTATGATCATTTCTAGCTCTATCCATTTATCCACAAATTTCGGGAATTCCTTGTTTTTAATAGCTGAGTAGTATTCCATAGTGTATATGTACCACAGTTTCTTTATCCACTCTTCTACTGAGGGACACTTAGGCTGTTTCCATGTTCTGGCTATTATGAATAAGGCTGCTATGAACATGGTTGAGCAAATGTTCTTGTTGTGTGCTGGAGCATCTTCTGGGTATATTCCAAGGAGTGGAATAGCTGGGTCTTGAGGAAGCCCTATTCCCATTTTTCTGAGATAGCACCAGATAGATTTCCAAAGTGGCTGTACTAGTTTGCATTCCCACCAGCAATGAAGGAGTGTTCCTCTCTCCCCACATCCTCACCAGCATGTGGTGTCACTTGGAGACTGGAAAGTGAAAGAGGAATAAGGATGGGGATTTCATTCATTTTTATTGAGTTCTCGTGATTCATTTTGTGAGATTATGTATGAAGATTTATGACATGTCCTGAGCTTTTCTAAACACAGTCCTCAACGTTGTGTCTTCTTAGTTTAACCAATTGAAAAAAATGAATATTCCGGTGCATGAAACAATAGAAAAGTTATACCAAGTTCTAGGGCAACAAAGTATACTTCTCTCAAAGAAGAGAGCTCTTTCCTGTTTAGAAGTGACTCCAAGAGTGGTCCCAAGAAGTCCTATTTCAGGCACCAATACGTCTCAGTGCCTATCCACAATGGCTGGGAGCCTATCTAGAAACTACATTTAATTTAGAGAGGGCAGCAGAGGGAAAACAGCCAGTTTCTGACAAAACCACAAATGAGTTGGCAGCTTCCTCTTTGGATCTTAGTGAGTCTTGACTGCTGTCCTGTTCTATTATGGATTCCAGATCATAGACTAAGCTCCCTGAAGGTGTACCTTCCTCAGACTGATAATAGAGCTGTATTTTTTTCATCCCTGCTCATCTAGAAATAAGCAAATAAATGGAAATCTCCATCCTAAAAGCTATCTTATTACAACTTCATGAAGACTCAAGTTAAATCTGTACAACTGAAACTTAATATTGGCACAGTACATTAGGAAGTGCTTTTTCTCATTCTACCACCTTTCTCACTTATTTCCCACACTTGATTTTGTGAAGACTTATATTAACTCATTTATTTAATTATATGTATTCATATATGTATGTGTGTGCATGTGTGCACACATATATGTATTTATGCATATTCTTACTTGAATGTTGTATGTGTTAGCATGGCATATTTTTACAGGAGCTAGTAGAGGCCACAGGAAGGTTTGAGATAACTCAGAGGCGGAGTTGAAAGCAGTTGTTATCTGCATGGCATGAGGAAGTTAATTCAAGCATCCTCCTTTTGCCACTGAATGACTTCTGGGTCCAAGAGTCACACAAGGTCCTAACTCACAGCACCTGAGGTCTTCAACCTACTCAAACACAACTCCTGAGTTCCAGTAATTCACAGCTCCTGATACAGACCCCAGACTCTTCCTGCTTCTCCAGAGATACCTCCTGCATACCAGAGACAGGGTCCTAATATCCGATCCTAGTGATCTCCTTGTGGTGACAGTCTGGACAATAGGAACATACAGTGTCCAAGGACAAAGATGGGACTTTTTCTAGCTGAGTCTTAGAACCAGAAGCACAGTGTTTACTGGGAAAGCAAGCCACTATGCTGCTAACCCTGAAATGCCAGTGTCTATTCCTGTTGCCTCCAGAGAGAGGAGAGGATCCTGGCTGCCAGACATGCATGGCATCACCTCAGACCTCCAAGTTACCATCCACTATCCTGTAGATGACTCCAGATCCCACAGACATACAAATACAATCTAAAGCTACCTTGAGGAGACCTGCAGTATCTCACTGGATGACACAGGTTAAAAACCCACACCCTGAATTCCTTGCCAATATGTCCAATTAGGACACAGCTAGCAGAACAGAGCTAAGAATAGAACAGAAATAGAAGAAACAGAAAAGAAAGAGAAGAAAGAGAAGATCTGGCTCCAATGACTGGATACAATTTTCAAGAAAATTATAGAAGAAAATTTCCCCAACCTAAAAAAAGAGATGTCTTTAAAAATGTAAGGGGTTTACAGAACACCAAATAGATCAGACAGGAAAGAAATTCCTCCTACCACATAATAATAAAAACACTATAAAGACAAAAGTATCAGAATCATACTGACTTCTCAACAGACTATGACAGACAGGAAAGGCGTGGGCAAATGTAATGCAGACCTTAAAAGATCACAGATGTCAGGCCAGACTACTATATCCAGCAATTCTTTCAAAAACCATACCAGGAAAAAACAATATTTTCCATGAGAAAACCAAATTTAGACAGTATTTACACACAAGCCTACCCCTTCAGAAGATACTAGAAAGAAAACTCCAACCCAAGGAGGTCTAACACTCTTAAGAAAACACAGTATATAAATAACTTCACAACACCAAAAGTAAAATTAGACAATACATAAACACACTACTACCACCAACATCATAGTAAAAGGAATTATCATTGGTCATAAATATCTCTCACCATCAATGGACTTAACTCTCTAATAAGAAGACACAGGATAACAGAATGGATGCGTAAACAGGACCAAACATTCTACTGCATACAAGAAACACATCTCATCAACAAAATAGATATTACCTCAGAGTAAGGGGCTGGAGAAATGTTTTCCAAACAAACAGACCTAAGAAACAAGTTAGATTAGGCATTCTAACAAATAATAAAATAGGCTTTCTACCAAAATTAATCAAAAAAGATGAGGAAAGACACTTCATTCTCATTTAAAACAACCCACCAAGAGAACATCACAGTCCTGAAGTTCTAGGCTCCAAATACATAGTAAATCAAAAGTGCACTATTTGATCAAATTTGGCATGGCCCAGTATTTTTTTTTTTCACATAATCCACTATCAGGATGCTTGAAGTATTATTCTACTCAACTTATAAATAGTTACTTTTTAATTTTCTTCAAACCTCTGACCCTGTGTAACATCCTCAGCGGGATCTTCAGAATCTTTGTTCAAACATTGTTCATAGGAATAATAAGGCTAACATATATCTTTTATTGTTCATCACTCTTCAAAAGTAAAGAGGGTGAAATGATTTTTTTTACTGTATAGAATTGGGCCAAAGAATCCATAATATATACTATTGAACTATGACAATAGTTATTAAAATGATGAAATGAACATAATCCACATTGTAATTACAGTGGATTTCCCCATCTCTTCATCCTTTACTGCTTCTCTGTTTTACACTGTTACTAAATAGTACTTAAATATTTTTATTGAATGATGTCATGCACATTTATATTTTGGGCCTCAAACTAACAGACCATTTCACTATAGATTAAAAGAAACATCCTTTATTGAATAATTGATATACTATTATGAGCTAACATATTTTCTTGCAGTCTTTGATTTTCTTTAATGAACTATGAGTTCAACTATGAATATTATTGAAAATGAATTCCAGATACATATTACAAGAAGTGTTGTTTCAGTTCTAGTTCATGGCATTTTCTAACGTGTCTACTGTGGTTTTCCTTATTACGAAATAAAATAGTTCAACTACAGTCTATATGCTTGTGTGTGTGTCATAGTAGGTTATAGCATGATATAGAGGCAATGAAGGCTTCGGAGTGCAAAGAAAATTAGTTGTGGTGAGATTTAAGAGAGCTAAATGTAAATTTCCCACCAAGGTTTACAGAAGAAGCTTATTATGAAATACATTTATATTTCTACATTGAAATTCATGAGTATTTATAAAAAGTAAGACTTTTACAAGACAGAAAACTGCCTTAGGACATTTCACAACTTGTCATCTATGAGTGTCAAATGAGTGATAATTTAACTTATTTTTCAGAGGTTTTGTAACTGGCTCAGACAGAAAAAGAAGCAAAAAGTAAATGGAACAAAATACTACCTTGTGGATGTTATTGTAAGTTAAAAGATGGTTACATTCTTGCGTATTTAGTAATTGTATACTAAGATCACACATATTTTTTTACTAGTTTCAAACTTAAGTGTAGCAAAGTACTATGTAGCAAAATATGTAAGTTTTTAAATAACTTTATATGTTTTTTTCTTCAATAGTATAAGTTGATAGAGATATTGTAAGGAATGAGATCATTTTTCAAATTTCTTATTTTCACAGTAAATTTGCATTCAAATGTTTGATGTACATTACAGAATATCATGTAATATATTCTAGTGACTCTTAGTAAAGAATTTAAAAATACCATGTGTTTAATTATCCTCATGACACCCTAGAAATGAGCTAAGTGTCATATGTGCAATCATGAAACACTCCTCTTAGCAATCTTTCAGCACTTTGAAACAGTGCAATTATTTTAAAATATTGAGCTGCTGAACAGTATAATCTACTAAGATTACACAGCAGCATTAACACCAAAACATTATCAGATTGTTTTATAGTATATCAAAGCAGAAAGATACATGGTGCTAATGGTCTCTGTTTATTTTACCATCCACTAGGATATTCCACAGATATTTGCTTATAACCATATTTTATTTAACATTTTCTACTTGTAGTGTTTACTGAAATTATTACACAGAGCAGAGACAGCTACATATAAGCAGATGTTCTGAAGGTTCTGCACTTTTTCCTGGCTATACAGTTACCAAAAGCAAAAAGATGAGATATCAATGACATTGCTTACAAAACAGAGCTGGCACTAAAATGTAAAATGAATATGGTCATGATTCCGTGTCAGGACATTGTGAATGCCACCCTCAAGGAAGTGGAGGATGATGTTCACTCATCTAGGCACATTGTGGATAAGTTGTTTAAGAGTTATGAGTCATGTGCTTTTATAAGTAACAATAAAGAATCAGAACACCAATGAATTTGAAGTACTTTCATCTTTAAAACAGTCATCTTAAACTTTGACAAAGTTTGGTAAAACATAGCCTTCAGGAAAAACGACTCCTGTTGTGCATGCTATTACGAGGTGGTAAGAACATAATAAATGCAGCAACACACTTCCAGGACTTGGGAAATTAATAAAACTTGTTGCTAATAATGGAATATTAATTTCCCATTCTACCATTGAATAGACTTTAAAACCTTGACAAATAAGTAATCTCAATTTTATATAAAAAAGAGCACTGCAAGGAGTTTGAAATGAATAGAGAAATATGTAAATAAGATTAGGTTTGAAGTACACATAAAGAGATCTACAGAAGAATGCTATATTCACATGTAAAGTAACATAATGCAGGCATTTTAATGCATTTGTAATTGTATAATGAATGCACACACAATGCTTACTTAGCAAATATGTGTACCAATAGTATAAAATATTTTAATCAATTATACACTATTAATTGGTATTTAAAGCAGTGTCAGCATACACAACTCATTATCCCTACAAAAAAAGACAACTGAAATAAGCCAAAGGATAAGTTAATGCAACATAAATAAATATTATTAGAAAAAGATAGAACACTTGAGTGTGGGTGGGAGCACTTGAACAGCATGCAGTGAAAGATTCCTATTCTCTTAATTCACAAAAATAAATGCAGCTGTATTTCTCCTTCTAAAGGCATCTAAATCTGTATTCCAGGCTTCTAAAGGCACCATTGAAGATAATTAATGTTCAATATAAAATTGATTATAGTTAATGTTTCATTTTTTTAAAATAGCACTTGGAATGTCTAGCTATTTATATCTACTGCTCACCATGTAACCTCTATTCCTTTATACAAACATTTCTCCTAAAAGATAATGTGGGGGTTTGAATAAACTTAGTCCCCATAGACTTATAGTTTTTAGTGCTTGGTCACCAGAGTGGCACTATTAGGAGGTTTGGCCTTGTTGGAGCAGGTGTGGTTTCTTGGTGGAAGTTTATCATTAGGGCTGGCCTTTGAGGTATCAGAAGCTCAAAAGAGAACCTCCCTCTCTCTTTCTTGCTCTCTCTTTCTTTTCTTGCTTCCTGCTAAGGGAACTCTCAGCTCCTTCTCCAGCATTGCATGGCAACATGCTTCCTTCCATGATGACAATGAATTAAAACTCCGAACTGTAAGCCATCGCCAATTAAATATTTTTCTTTATAAGATTTGTCATGATCATGGTGGTAATCCTTCACAGCAGTAAAACCCCAAGAGAGAAGTTGGTATTAACAACCCAGGCACTGCTGTGATAAGCCTTATCATACTTTGGTTTGGAGGAATATGGATACTGGGACTTTGGATAAGAAACACAGTGAAACTGTTAGGAAGAATGTAATGGGCCAGTGTATTAGGAATAAGAAAGACAGTGGTGCTGAAATCAATATGGAACTTTTGAAGGGGAAGAATATTATCACATGGTCTAGGGACTGTTCTTGTAATATTTTGACAATGAATGTGGCATTTTTCTTCCCTTGCAAAGAAAATATCTGCCTAAAGCTACATTGAAAAGGTATGGATTAACATCTCTGACAGAGAAGATTTTCAGACAGCCTAGTATTTCTTGTGTTGCCTTGTTATCCGTGGCTACCATTATGCAGACTGAAATGAAAGGGAGCAAGCTGAGCAATGAAAAATACAAAATGTACAGTTTGAAGAGAAAAAGGCAGGAGGAAGTATAAAGGAGTTAAATACTGTGTTCAAGAAAATAAACAAATTAAAAATAACTATTTGCAAATAGAATAAATGGAATAAAAATCTCAGAGCCTGACCCAACCTAGAATTGTTTTCAACTTGTGAAAAAGAATTAAAAAACTATTAGGTCCTGGTGTGTGTCACAACCCTTTTAATTCTAGCACTTGGGAGGCAGAGGTAAGTGGATTTATGAGGTCAAGGTTATCCTGGTCTACAGAGTTAGTTCCAGAACAGCCAAGCCTAGGAGGTGAAGAAATCCATCAAAACCAGAAATCTGGTAAAAATGAGTTTGAACAAGAGAGCCATAGTTCAGCCTATAACATGGCAGCATCAACCATGTGGTTCTGAGTTTATGGATAAAGATACAAGAAAGAGGTTATGGAATCTCTCTCTATGACAAAGTCAAACCACTGAGGCCATGTGTGGGGGAATGGGTGTCCCTGCATGGAGACCCATAGAGGCCATTGCATTAAGCGGTGATGGTGAAGCTTGGATTTCACTGGAGACTTCAAGATGTTGGAGATGGCAGAGTCAAGGGACATCTATTGAGGAAAACTGCTGACAAGATTCCATATCAACCTAAAAAAGAGAAGTGTGCTGCAGTCAGTGAAGCTTGAAAGGTTCTAGAGATCTGAAGAGCCAAACTCTTTCAGAGGTTGGCATTCGTCCATCTGGTGTTCCTTAGCATCTTTTCACCATGATTCCTTTCTTCCCTTTGAAAATGGTAATGTATATCCTGTGCCATTTGTGTTATAGATTTGTGATCTGCTTGTTAGCTTGATTCTATAGATTACCGTTATGAAACTGCCTAGAGTCTCAGAAGAGATGCTGGAGTCTGGACTTTTTAAAAGGATTGAGACTGTGATGTTGGACTGAATGCATTTTTTCATTGTGATGGCTAAAACCCGGTGGGGGTTAGGGCATGGAAGGAGGTGGTTTGAATAAGATTGTCCTCCATAAACTCATACATTTGAATGCAGGGTCATCAGGGCATATGATTATCATTGTGCCTTGTTATGGCTATGTTGTAGTACGTGTGGCCTGGTTTGTGGAAGTGTGTCACTGGGGGTAGGCTTTGAGGTTTCAGATGCCTCTCTCTCTCTCCCTGCTGCCTGTGACCCCAGATGTTTAACTCTGAGTTTCCTCTGCAGTACTATGTCTGCCCATTTGCAGCCATGCTTCCTGCCATGATAACAATGGACTAAACCTTTGATCTGCAAGATAGCCCCAATTAAATGTTTTGTTGTATAAATGTTGTCACATTCATGGTGTATCCTCACAGCAGTAAAACCCTAAGATAGATATTTCAGATCCTGAATTTGGCTTTATTAGTATTTCCCCCCAAAATCTTCATCAGCATTATGATTATAAGGATTATGCTTTCTTGTTTCCATTCTGTTGTTAACACTTTAGACATGATTACAATTCACACAAAAACAGAACCCATTTTAATGACGTTAAATTCTTTCCCATGTTTAAATCTTTTTAAGCATTAAGAGTTCAGGAATCAATGAGACCATTAAAACTCTCACTGTCTTTGACAGCACAATTACTTATGATGCCTTCCTATGTGTCAGGCAGCAAAAGTATTAGACAATAAATTTGCCTGAATGAAAACTAATTAATTCACTTCCTTCATTTACATGTGGATTATTGTGTTTTATTATCTTTCACTTATTTTTATATTTTGAAAAACATTAATGAGCAAATAATATATTCTTGAATTGCTTTGGGTAATTCTTTTTATTTTTTTTCCTGTTTTCTTGACTTTAAAGTTGCTGGCATAACAATTACTTATTATTCATTTCCGATGAATTATATGAGATTTGTGTAAGTCTATTGTAAATGAACAAACAGCATGAGTACTTTAAAACAATGCTATAAATTAAGCCTTAATTAGTAAATGGTTTTGTTTTTTTTTTACTCTCTGAGCTCTGTTTCTTTCATTTTCAGTCATTAGATCAAATTAGCTGAAGTGTTTAAAAGTCATTAAATTACTTACTTCTACTCTTTTTGTTTAGAGTTGACTTCATTTGACCATTTGGTCAAGTATTGCTTGGTTTGAAACTTAAAAATATGCAATTTCTAATACCAATTTTAATCTTTGTTGTTCATTTTAAAAATATACAGATATTCCCTGTTAAGGTAGATCCTAATTAGTAATTTCTACCATTCCTAATTTCACAGCAACTCTTTCACATTTTTTACGACAAATCTATCACATATTCTGCTTTTGCTTTTAATTTGATTGGATACCTTCTGACTAAACAAATTTCTACGTTCAGCCTAGCCTCTCTCTTGTGTCAACACTATACACACTTTCAATTACCTTCCTTATTATAACTGTAACTACTTGTTTGAGTAATATAATTGTCACAGTAATCCTATATTAACATTTTGATCTACAGTGTATTTATAAATGCTTTCCCTTTATACATAAGCTCACCTTACAATAAAATTAAAGCTACTGAAACTGTTCAATAACCACTGTGTGGTTTAGTCAAACAAGAAAGATATACTTAGCCTGCATTGCATACTTAACTGGGCTTAGAAATTGTCTTTGTTTAGAACTGTGCATCTGTATGGCCTTATCTTTTACACTTCTAAGAAGCACCTTGGGTATAGATGTTCAATAATGTTTAAGACTACTGTGAAATCCATGTAAACTATGCATAAAATTATGTAAGTTTGCTGGAAAGCTTTTCCAAAGTTCTAAAATTTTGGCCTGCTTTACAGCAAAAAGGACAAAAGAGAGAAATAAAAATAAATGAGCTGGGAATAATGGCTTATAACAACAACTACAAAAAGGTGTAGAACAACATTTGGTTTCTTCCTGATATTAAGGGATGTATTCAGTAGATGTACTTGTTCTAACATTTCAAGCAATAGAAAGCTTTTATTCAACACACCAATACATTTCAATTTCATTTATTAGATCTGTGGTTTCTCATATTGTGTTTGATATTATTATTAAGTTTCAGAATTACTGATATAATTAATTAAAAAACTGAAGATGAGGGGTTGAGGAATCAAGATAAATACTTTTGCAAGATACTAAAATTGGAAAAAATTATTTTTAAAATTAATTTTTTACAGATAAGCAACATAAATGTTTATATTTGCAAAGTCATTAATGTTACTTCATATGTAAACCTTTATTATTTTTATCTGATAATAAGTTATCTTTACCTTAATTGGCATTTAGACTCTGTATTCTTCGTGCAAAACCAGGTAATAAGGCTTATCTGGGGATTGTGCCAAATAACAATGTATTTAATGATCACAATATGCTTAAGAGATTTAAAAAGACATAATGAAAACCTTTCTACAAAAAGAACAAATGTAGCTATAGGTAAAACATTCCTTTACTAAGTGCTCATCTGCAAAGCACATTCCAGGACCTAATACTGTCTTACAAGCAGAAATGGTTGCCTTTCTTTCTTTCTTTCTTTTTTTCATTTCTTTTGTTTCAGTCATCTTTGCCCTTAGTTATTACCTAGCATCACGAGTTCACAAAAATTTAGTAGCTTTACATTAGCAAATTGTTTCTGCAGTTTTTTCTAAGTCTGACAAAATGTGAAAGAGATAAATACACTACTACTTTTGCTTGTAGAATGACAGAATACTTCCATTAAGCCATGCCTTCTAACCCACCAAAACCTGGCAATTGAGGTAGAACCAAGAATTCAAATAATCAATGGCTGATACAAAATATGTATCATAAAGATTAATGGAGATACATCTCCATTTATATATACATCTTTTTGCCAAGATGGGATAAGTCCTCAACAGTTCCTGCTTCACAAATATGTGGAGAGCTCAGGAGCGTAGCCCCTGTGTCTATGGTTTGTGGTAGGGTTTTCAATTATTTCACATTTTATTTCCTTAGAGGCAATTGATTGTTTCAGTGCACTTTTTTTCCTTAGTAAAAAAATTGAATATATTCATTTAACTACAAAGAACAATGACTGGAACACACAGAACAAGAAATAACTATAAAATCAACTGTGAGGATAATATTGGAAATATTCATAATATTTTTGTCTGTCTGATATTTCCAATTTAACAAAAATTTTAAATGAAGATCTGTGTTGTTTTGAAATAATTTTATTTTATGGATTAAGCAAAATAATTGTTTTTATTCTAATCAATTACACACATTAATTAAGATAGAATAACATTAAGTAATTCTATTGCCTATAAATTAAATATTTATGTATTCATAACTCTATGAGCAGCTTTATCGATAGGTACAGGAAGACATGCATGAGGAATGAAAGAATTGTTATTTCTGTCTTCATCAATCACATGGAATCTTAAAGGAGACACAAAACCCCCACCACTGCCCAACATTGCATATTGAAATACAGTGGTTTTTCACTGTGATCCTGAGCTCTGAGAATAGGAACTTGGATTCTCACAGTAGCATAGCAAGTACTTCACAACTTATTTACCTCGTCAGCTCACTTTTCTTTTTCAATAGCTACTATTAGAGTAAACTGTTATTTGTCAATCTTCTACATTGGCATGATATTTTTCTCTTTAAAATCTTGTATTATTTTGTTCTATAAATGCTGTTCAGGGAGTTCAGGTTTCTGACCTTCATATTATCTCCTTCAACATATTAGTAATATCAGAATAAGTAATCTTAAAATAACAATGCTGGTATGATAATCATCAACATATCTGTTGATTTCACACACACAGCCTTAGGCTTTCTTGAGATCAAACAGAGTAGGAAATTTTATGTAGATATCTATACAGGGAATGTGTCCTACCCTCAAGGATTTCATGTCTTAGCAAGCAAGAAATCTGATGTAAAATGACAGATAAAATGCGTATTCCTGGGAAACAATAAAATAGCGCTCATGTTAAACTGAATATATGCTACTTCTAAATGTTTTGTGTCACCCTAGTAAGGAGAAATTGTGGAGTTCTTGGGTCACAACTCAGGAAAATGAAACAATAAACACAGAATGACTCAAGGGATAACTTAAAGAAAGGTAACAATGAAGCAAGAAAGGGTGCAAGGGAGGGGGTTATAGCTGTACAGCATTATAAAGTTCTTTATTAAGAACAAGGCTACCTCATGGATTTGAAACCAATATGGATATAATGATAGTAAGGAAGAAAATACATCAGTCCCTTTTCTTTGTACAGAACACATTTCAATACTCTTAGATGTTTACAAAACATCTGAATTATGAAAAATACTATAACACATACAAATGTATCTTTTATTATATATATTTTTTTTACCACATGTAGTTGTCATCTTATAGGCTTAATAAGTTCTTCCTTTCTAGTTCTTACTGAACCCTGGCTGGCTGCTTCAATCCAGCTGTTCTGGCTCAAACTCCTCTCCAAGAAGACTTACTTAGGTTGGTTTTTCTCAGTTTCTCACTGAATGGCTTTTCTTAGCCCCAAACTAACTCTAGCACTCCATTCTAATCTCACTTCTTCTTTTCCTCTGACTCAGCTGTGTTCACCTGTGCCTGGCTTGTTCTGTCTGCAACCTGTCTCTGTAAATCTGTCCTGGCATAACTGCCTCCATTCTCACTCTCTGTGCTGCTCTCTTAAGTTGACTCTTTTTCCTTTCTGTTATCATTGAGACTTAGTTACATCATATCTCTGAGACATTCTGTCAAAACTTTCTCTGATTTGTCACTTTGTTTGTTCCTTGAGTAGACATCACCTTCAAATATAGATGCTTCAGTTCTATAAACTAACTTTACCTTCACTGTTTGGGATTAAAGGTGTGTACTAAGGGCTTGTGTGCTTTCCAGTAAGAGAGATTAAAGGTGTGTAGCATGTCTATATTCCCACCTGGATCAGATAGACCTAGGTCTTCAAATGTGATCCCTTACCAGAGTACACACACAGACAGACACACAGACACACACATACTCACCTCTGATAAAGGCTTATTTATGCATAGCAAAATAAGAGATTAAAGCATTAAGAATAGATAATTTTTAAAATTACATGAATATATACTCTTACAAATTTTCTTCTGTACCACATATTTCCTACAATTGTATCAGATATTACAGTGCCTGCATGATAAGGTGAAGTGAAGTCAATGGCATAGTAGTTGTGACACAGCATAGGGTCACTAGGTAAATGTGAATGGGGTCCAAGTTCTCTGATCTGTCAAAGTCTGAAACCTAAATGGCCAGTCTGTGCCTAATGGAAGGGTTGCATATGCAGGATGTACACAAAGGTTATATTAGCAGAAGGGACAATTTACACCCAAGTAGGGAAAGATGGTAGACAATTATTTGATTCTGCACAGAGTGAAATACAATTACAACTTATGAATTGCTTATTGATAAGATGATTCACAGAATATTTTCAGACAAGTGGTTGGTTGCAGCATACTGCACTTATGAAGAGTGAAACCCTGGAAAAGGGGCCTACAGTGAGTGACATCAGCGAAAGCCCCTATCACAATGTTCAAAATTCGTATGCACATCATTCGCATTGTTCTTGACATCTTCATTTATCTCTTAATAAAACCTGATCCTAGTCTCTGCCAGTGATTTTCTTAAATATGATTTTTCTTATCTTACTTATAGTAAGATTTTAGAGTAAAAATGGGAAATTCTATTAGCCAATTTTGGGTTTCTGTTAAGCAAATAAGATTGTATGAGATGAAGTGAGGATATTGCCACTGCAATGACTTGAGGAGGTGGCTTTTATCTGTTTCCTCTTTGTCTTCCAAATATATTTAAAATGATGGAAAATAATTATAAGATTCAAGATACATACATCTTGATTAACTGGTTTGTAATAGCCAGCAACCTCTTACCAAAGTCTTCCTAAATACTTATTAAATAACAAATTTATTCTATACCAAAGATACTAATTTACATTATAAAAGAAACCAAACTAAGAACAAAATCCTGCAATGTACTGTAAAAGGAGATATCTAGCTAATTCAAGAATGAGGACTGCCAGAAGAAGGAATCTAATCTTAGCAGCCTTTTATCTCCCTTAAAATGGCTAAAAATAGGAATTGAGTAGGCATCTCAAGAGCTTACCTGTCAGTTTGACGTTTATTCTTTTTTTAGACTCTCACATGCTCTGTATTGGACCTAAACATTAGTGAATATTCGAGAGAGATTATCTCCTTGAATTTTTCTTGAGATTGTAGTTCTGTACTTGACTTTCAATACCTAACACTGTGTTAAAGGGAACATAAAAATTTTAATATAATGTTGCAGAGTGACCTATTTAGTACTTTAGTGCCATAGATACAAGTGAAATAGAGTTTAATTTTTCAACTATGATCATACATGGAAATAATAATTTCAATATTTCATAGGACATTATTTTTAAGATATCATAAATCTGTGTACTTGTAATTTAAATAATATATAATTACAAATTTTGGAAACTAATAGAATTAATGTGTAAAGCATGATTTAACATTATATTTAGAAATATTGAACCAAACATGAAACCCAGATAGGTCATGGTATGTTTGCTTGACATTTATTTTTATTTGTTTATGTTTTATTGACTAGTCTTGCTCTGTGGCCCAAGTTGCCCTGGAAATTATAGAATTTGTTCTTCTCAAACTCAAAATAAATAAGTCTCCTGCCTTTGACTACTGATTGCTTCAATTACAGACATAAGTTATGGCTTTTTGCTCTAAGTAATTCCGTTTTAATCGCAACTGATTTAGTGTTTACTTTTTAATGCTATTTCAGGAGTGTTAGGTTTGAATTTTCAAGTTTCTAATCAAAGCTAGAACAAAGGGATGTTACATATTTTTTGAACTTCTTATCTATTTGATAAAGAAACTTCTCTGCACTTTGGACAGTAGAATATGTATACCTCTATACAAAATTTAAGATAAAATGTTATTTGCCTAAAGAGATAAAAGGTAAGATCATATCTTCCAGCCCACAAAATGCTGTTGATATAGACTGTCCATTTTAATTCATTCTAACATAACCTCTTGACACATTCATTTACAATTTTACAGTTATTCTAAAAATATATATTCAAAGAAAAAGGTTTAGCATAATTTAGTATGAACAAGTAATATATTTTTGGGATTTATGGGGTACTTATATGAGGAAATTAAAAAGAAATTCTTTAAAATATTATCTTAATTACATAAAATAAAGATTTCATTTTTTGATTCAAGAATACCTCAGAGCACCAATTAGTTGGTTTCTATCTTATAATATACTGTACAACACTTTGTAATCAAAAGTACATACATTTCAAGGTGTTTAATGTACTGTTACCATTAAAAGGATGAATCTAAGTCTAATTAACTAGCATTTATATAGCTTTTAATATGAAACATTAAATAAATTTCTACTTTATATGATGAAAAAGATTTTGAACAGTGAAGAGCAAACCAAGTTTGAAGTGTCAGATTTTAAGGAAAAGCCCATTGAGACCACAAGTTTTGTAGAGGGATATATTTTTTCAATAGAAGATCTTTATTATGTGCCTCCAACCTCTAAGGCCCACTTGCCTAAAGACAGATAAGCCTGTAAGCCTTACCTGCCGAAGGACAGGTAACTTCTTGGAAGGCTGGAGGCTATTGTTCATGTAAGATAATAAGTCACATGTTTTCACTTCTGTAAACAAGGTTGGTGGCCCCAACTGCACAAGATGTTCTCAATCATACGCAAGCAGGCAGAAAGTGGGTAGGCTGGCTGTATATCAGGATATATGATTGCCTCTGATTGGACGAAGGCCGGAAGCATCTAGGCTTGGGGGTTCTGCCTTTATAAGCAGATGACTAATCCCAGGTATGGACCGTCCAGTGTCCATTTTCCTACCCAGGATTTAATAAAGCCTGATTTAAATTTTTGGGAAAAAAGAAGATCTTTATTATAATCATAAGGCAGTAGAAAGACTTTTTTTCCCTTTTTCATGGGCCAGCAAATATACTGAGTGTTGGGACCCCAGTGCAGTCCCAGGCCTTTCTCAAGTTGAGCTTTAAAGCACAAAATCCCCATTCTGGAATGACTCACCTCAGTTAGCAAGAATAGTCAGCCAGAAGTGTTTTTGCCTTTTTTTTTGAAAGAGGAATTTTAATCCAGCAGCATGGATCACATCTAAAGACCTAGGTCTGTGTGAATCAGCTTGGATCCAGACCATCACACAACTTTAAACACACACACACACACACACACACACACACACACATACACACAGACACACACACACACAGACAGAGAGAGAGAGAGAGAGAGAGAGAGAGAGAGAGAGAGAGAGAGAGAGAGAGAGAGAGAGATATGACAGACAGACAGACTGACAGACACACACACACACACACACACACACACACACACACACACACACACACGTGCCCTTTGTACATACATTTAATCCCAAAGAATGACATCTTTGGGAGACAGGAATGGGAAACAGAAAAAGTGACAAATCAGAGAAAGATTTGAAAGAATGAGTCAGCGATAGGATACACCCAACTCTCACAAGAAGAACACGGAAAAGGGAAGCTGTTTAAGAGGATCACGGGAAGACAGAGTCAGTCAATTGGGAGGCAGTTCATGAGTGCAACACAGTGGAGCTGAGTTTTCTTTCTTTGTGAGTTAAGTGCAAATCAGCAGAGGCAGTGAAAGCCAGACAATGAGAAAGAACCAGAACAAAATACATTGGCAGAGTGAGTTTGCGGCAAGCACAGCAATTTAGTAAGAAGCTGAGAGAAGACACTGAATCAGTCACCTCACAGGGAGTTTGATCTAGAATAACTGAGTTGAACTGGTGAGCCGGAATTCAGAAAACTGGAAAAGGTGACCTTATTCAGGAGTAGGGCCTCCAAGATAACAATTACATCTGGAAAGTAAAAGATACGTTTACACCTGGCACCCAATATTGTTATCTCCACACTTAGATAAGCAGACAGTGCTGGAAGTTGAAGCCTTCAATGTTCTAGTTATAGAAAATTAGATTATAAGGAGGCTAGAAGCTTCCAGGCCTAGTCCTAGGGACAGCTAGAATAGAGAAAAAATTATCTAGGCTCAGTCCAAGCCGTGTATTTGCATAGCTTGTGTATGCCTCCCAATTCATCCCCTCATCTGAAGAAATAAAAATGATATTTTCAAAGTTTTACTTCATTCTTAACCGTGTTAATGAGTTTGTTGTAGGCATGGGGGCAATGAAAATGTAAATAAAGGCTGACATCTCAGGATGCAGGTGTGGGTCTCAGTACAGTATAGCACAGAGAATAAACATAGGACAAAATAAAGCAAACAGATAAAAATAAAGAGGAACAGAGTAATTTTTCGGATGTTCAAATATTGAAAGGTGAAGACCTTCATAAACATTGCATAGTGTAGGAAGAACGTAGGCTCATTAAGACTCATTATGACAACCTACAAGCCTCAGGAAACCCATATAACTTTCTATGTATAGGAAGCCCAGAAAGAGGATTCATATATTTCTTCTTCATGCTTTCATAAGCAACAAACAGTTATTGAGTAAAAGGCAGTTATCTTCTGTCTTCTCACTTTATAGTTCACAGAATCTAGAGGTTTGGTTTTCATGAGTAGATAAGTATGCTGAGGTACATTTTTCTTAGGAATCTGCATCTCAGTTGCCCATAATCCTGCATGTAACTCCTTATCCATGTTATTGAAAATTCAATAAATTAATTTTTTATCAAGCTATACTTGGGGAGATTTTTCTTTGGTCTATTCTCAGTCGAATAGACACTTATTCCTACATACCTAAGAAAAGCTGCATAGAGCCAAAGTCTAAATAAAGGTTTGATTAATTCAACAGATGGCTTAAGTGCCATTGAAAGACACTGGGGACAACAAAATAAAAACAAACTTAAAGGTATGTGGAAAGATTTGTTAACTCTACAATGGAAAAGCTTAGCTCTTTTACTAATGATAGGAGAGGAGATGCTTATGTTCTCCCAAAGATGCTGAAGTGCCAATCTGGATGCCATATTGCCTTATATGATCAATCACAGAATTCAAGACTTCCTTTGAAAAAGAGAAGAAATATGCAGAGTAGAAAGACAAATTTTACTCCATAGCTAACATGGCTTCATCCTCCTCATTGGGATGGTTTGCTGATCGTGCACTGGCTGCGTCATTTCCTCAGTTAAACTGGGAAGAGCATAAATATGTTCCAGTTGAAGTAGCTACAAGTGATAATATGATTCTTACATGAGGTTAGCTCAATGCCTTGGCTGGTGGAGTCTAGGCCCTGGTTTCTAGTAATAACTTCCCTGCATCCCCATAGAATTAGTTTGTAGGCATGCTTGCTTTTTTTGGCAGTAGAGGTATGTTTTTCTTGCTTTCCTGGCCAATGCTCAGGAATTTGGAAATTTTTTGCCTTATTGGGTTTATATACCTGACCCTCCCATACTTCATGTGGCTACATAGGATATTGACCTACTTAAAGTGAATGCTGACGATGTTGACATGATGGGTGAAGAAAGTAACAACTTTTAACTCAGCAGTCATAAAATAATTTTACTTTTGCAGGCTTTGCTCCCTCATGGCCCATATGTTTTACAGTTGGAGAAGTAACTCAAGATTGTTTTCTGTTGAAGGAACATAGCTTAGTAGATGATTCTCCTTTTCCTTCTCCTTCGTATGGTTGTTCAGATTATTATAATATGCCGAGATATGTATAGTTCTTTCAATTACACCTCAGGATTACAATGATACTTATTTTAAATGGGCTCTAGAAGCTTTGCCTAGGACATTGTCCTGAGCCAATTAGTGTAGATAATGTTTGGAAGTTAGTATAGGAGGAAGGATACCCAAAATGTTTTCTGTATGGTTTCCTCCCCCCGCCCCCAATTCTGTGGTATATACTCCCTTAATAATTCTGATTTATGTCTTTAGGATTAGTCAGTTTCAAGTCTACATCTTGACTAGGAACATGAATTGCAATGGCAATGTGCCATTGAAAGTGTGAGAGCTTGGTACTCTCAAGGATGGCTGACTCCAATATTTCATCCCATGATTGAAAAAGGAGAGATACCCTTGCAAGATAATTTATTTCATCTTTGCAGCTCCTAAAATGTGTCTCTCATCCAGTACAGAGCTGATATGACAGGTCTACCTGGTGCTTCTTGTGTTTCTTCCCCATTTTCCATCTTACATAAAGGAACAAATGGAATTTTACATTTCAAAAAAAGGAGTGAAGGTGTCTATCCTATTTCTTCTAAGGGATGTGTTTTGACTAACTGCATCACTGAAACTAGTCAGGACGCTTATATTTTTGAAGCAAGCCCCCCTATGTTATGCTGCCTGTGAACATCACTGGGTCTTGGTTTAGCAACCCTGGGATTGAGACATTACATATAGCTACTTTATCTTTAAAGAGGGCAAGAATAATTGTAGCTTTTCTTGTTTTAGGAATTTCAGCACTGAAAGCCACTATCTCTAGCTCTGCAGCTGCCACCACATCACTTATTAAAGAAGTCCACACAGCTCATTATGTAGACCAGTTATCTAAGAATGCCTCCCTGGCATTATTTTATCAGGAAAACATTGATAGAGGATTTTAAGATAGAGCCAATGCTCTTGAGGAAGCAGCTTTATATATGGAAAACCAGATTAAGAATATTTAGTTTAGATTAGCAGTTCAATGTCATTCTATGGATAGATGGATTTGCATAACTCCATTGCAATATAATGAATCAGAACATAAATGGATACTTATAGAGAGCCATATTAAAGGACTCTGGAATCATCCTGACTTGGGAGTTAATCATGATCAACTTATCAGAAAGATAATTAATATTGGTAGCTCACATTTAGGTTCTGCCTCTCTTGAGGAAGTGGCTACTGCATTTTCCTCTGCATTGAATAATCTCCTTTCAACATTCTCATAAAATTCGATGTTAATTAATGAAGCATTTGCACTTGGGCTGTTCCTTCCTCTTGGTCATCTGTCTTCCAGTCATCTGCCAGCTCTTAAAAGCCATAGACGCCTTCACAGTGGATCTGAAGACAATTGAATTATTACAGAAAAGGGGGAGATGTAGCTGACATGTCAATAAGTCCTAGAGGTTTTGCTTGACAAAGTTTCAGAGACCTCTGACTGTCCAGCATGATCACCAGACATCCAAAGAACTCCCGCTGATGAACACTGCCCCCAAATATTATGTATGGTCCAGGTGTAATGTTGTTTATAAATCCGCTATTTCTCCTTAAACTGTTTTTTCTCTTTATTTCTCAGCCCGAAAGGAAATCATACAGGGAAAAACTCCCACAGAGAGTGTTGAAAAAGGACATATGTCTAAAGCCTTGAGACAATGATGAGGATTTTTGCTCTGACTGTGAGTACCCTAGGAGAAACTGCATGAAAGCACAATAAGACCTAGACATAACACTACCTGAGTAGACACTGTTACATGTAGAAACATTTCCTTAGAATGTGCTTTCAGAGCAATAGAAGGTGGGCTTGAAATATGCTTTACAGATATTTTGTAGTGGAGGACCTCTTAGCTGTTAGCCTAGGCTAATACCTCTTGGCCTGGGACTGGAGAGGGGTCAAGCTTTTTCTTCAGAGAATATCTACTTCAAGCTATGTTGCTATGCCCATCTTGCAAAGACAATGGCTTTAGCCTAGGGAAATTTATGATTAAACTTTCCTGAATATTGTTTAAGAAGTAACACTCACATTATGCTGACCATTGCTTGGAAATGAATTGATTTTTCTTATATGGTTTGTTGTAAGTTACAGAACTATTTGTATTTCCCTTTTACTCTGTTGATTTTTGACTGCCCTAGTGATTGTAAAGATGGGAAAAATCGTGATGTAATCTGTAATGAAAAAATTGAACTTCGTTTCAATATATTAACGGGGTTAGCCCAAGGAAAGAGGGGACAGGCAAGTAGTAGACATGAGAGAGTAAGCTACAGTGAGATGGGGAACAGACAGAGAGAGAGAGAGAGAGAGAGAGAGAGAGAGAGAGAGAGAGAGAGAGAGAGAGAGAGAGAGAGAGAGAGAGAGAGAGGAGGAAGAAGGAGAAGAAGAATGAGGAGGAGGAGGAAGAGGGGGAGGAGGAGAAGGAAGAGGAGGAGGAACCGGAAGACAGACTGATAGATGGGGAATTACAAGAGAGACAGAAAGATGGGTAACAAGAAGCAAGAAAATTAGAAAGATGGGCAACAGCAATCAAGGAGATTGGTAGATGGGTAACAGCAAGTCCGAATATAGTGAGTTAGTAGAACAGACAGACAGCAGGTGAGACAGAAACGGTGACAAAAATGTTTTACTGGACTTTAAGACCTTTCGCTTGTACCACATATGCCTGAGCCTCCGAGTACTTCTTTTTCTTCTGTTCCTCAACCTCTCCTAAAAACTAGTTCCTCCAGCTAGCTGTTCAACCAATGGTTGGTTTCTCTTAACATCCATTGACCTCCTGCTCAATTCTCCCTACTGAGAATCCACCTCTCTGCTCTCGTCTTCACTGTCCCTTGAGCTGGTCTTGGGGAGCGGCAATGCTCTATCTCTAACAGTTCCCTGTAGTGAGTTCTCACGTTCTCCTTAGAGTGTGCTTTTATGAATTACTTGTGTGGTATTGTTCTAGTTTTAAGAAAATGTTGTTTCTACTTTTTTAAAAAAAATTGAGATAACAGTATAATTATAACCTTTCTTCCTTCCTTTTACTCCCTTCAAACCCTTCCATATACACCTCTCTAATCTCTTTCAAATCCACGGCCTCTTCACACACACACACACACACACACACACACACACACACACACACACACACACACACCAACAGACGTTCCAAAGAGGAAAGGAATGAGAGAAACAATGTAATTCTAGTCTAATTAAAAGACATTTAAATAAATAATACAAGTAAACACTGAAGGTAAATGTAGAAGCTGAGGCATAAATAACAAAATGTCATTTACTTACTTTTGCTGAGCTTCTTTCTCTTCTGGTGTTCTGTAATTACATCTCCCACCTGAGAATAGGTCACTACCCTGACCTCAGTTGATTTTAAGTACACAAAGGAGTGGGTCCAGAGTGTCCTAGCCCCAAAGACAACTAAAAGTTATTTAACAATACTGAGTATGTTGGGGAAGTGGTGGAGACCTTATGGTGCTTTGGACCTGTTATCCATAAGCATCAACTTTCCTGTCCCTCTTGTGGGTGGAGCTCTTACCTGTACTTAATTGTTAGAATGTAACCGATATTTATGATCTGGCATTGTATCCTGGAAAAAACAATACTTATAACAGGTCACTTATCTAAACTTTGGAGCATATAGCTTACTGAAAATGCTAGTTTACTGACCATTACTGTAACCTGGGCAAAGAAAAAGACTCAAAGTCCAGTGTATATTGAATTTGCATGTCTTTCAGCACCATAAAGTAAAATGTCAAGGCATCACATTTTTGTTTCTGCTGCAATTTTGTTTATTTTCTGTAGGAATCAGTGTAATCTTTTATGTCATTTTCTATAAAAGTTCTATAAAGTCATGGAGATATATTCATATGAAGCAAGAGACACATGTTGGAAATAATTTCCTGTCATTTGGTGCTATGTCCCTATCTTCTTCAGCTTTTCTATCTTGAGTATTCCTATCTACAGGTTTTCACTTCATTGAGAAAGATAACTGGCATTGACAGGACACGATATTTTGGCTCAGTTTGCACAGTGTTCAGTGGGCCCATAGATTTGGATAAAATACTGTATGGGAGAGCATAAATCTTCATCCATAGCAGAAAAACAGAAAAGAGAGCGAGACAGGAGGACTAGGAACAGAACTTTCTTCAATGATATGTCTCCAATGTTGCAACTCAACTAAAGCAGACATAAGATAATTTCTCATTTTGGAAAAGGAAATCTATATTTCCATTTGTCACAGAAAAAGTAAATCAATGTTAGAAAACATTTGATTTGGTATTTTTCAAAAATGTCATCTTAATTTGCAGTACTACCTTATTCTGCCTTTTAAGGTAATGATCTAAGTCGTCTGAGAGATACTTTGATTCTGGTATCTGACTTCTCTTTTAACTGTTCCAAGATTCTACATGATAGTTTGTAGTAGATGTTTTAAACAGCATCTGGAATTTTATACCTTATATTGTTAATTAAATTCTTATTTTAAATTTGGAAGGAATTCATATGAGGAAGGGTAATCAAGAAAAGATGATAGGACAACAGAATCTGTCTTCTTTCTGAAAAACTGTATCTCCTGGTTATGACAATGTTGCATCATGGTTTAATATTCATAGAGCTGGAGAAACATACACACACACACATACAAACACACACACACATACGCACACACACACACACACACACCACATACACACTACTATATTGCGGCACAGTTTTTCTTCATGAAAGGAGAAACAGGAAATCTGTCCATATATTAACTAAACTTTGTCAAAGGGTTTATGTTTTCAGTAATTCTAAATGCACATTTCTATCTTTTGACAAGGAATACAATTATTATACTTTGGTAAAACAAACATTATGGTATTCTACTTCAAAGATTGATGAATTATTATCTTTTATTATCAAAACATTCTTTGCTTTATATGACAATAATACATATATTTGTGTAGGCTACTTTTCAAAGTCAGATGAAGACCAAAATGGTAAATTTATTTCAAATTGAATAGTAGAACAGTGACAAGAGTATGATAGTGTTGAGAATAAAATTATAGTACTGAATCCATTAATATTTTCTTTTCATTTAAATTATTATTATCATCAGAAGCTTTTTACTTTTACATTTAAATGTTGAAAATATTTTTCTCTCTAATGATTAACATTATTTTGCAATTTCTTTGATAATACAGTTGAAAAATTAGCCCTTGTCACATACTGAAATTATGCCTCTGTCATAATTATTTGGTTAAATATGAAATGAAAATTAAAATGTCAGTTAAAAATTCCTGGAACTCGAATCTGAATACTATAAAAACATTTTATTTATTTATTTATTTTTTACTAAAATAAAATGCTTATTTCAAAACTGGCATTCTGGGAATGTAAGTGTGCAATACAATGCTGTTTATTATAAGCGCAGAACTGTAAATACTGAGTAGGTACTAAAAGTAAATTTTCCTTAGATCTAAAACCATTTGATTGACACCTGTTCTCAATAACTAATGAAATAATGTTATATACAGAACAAGCACTTCTATTCCTTAGCAATTTAATTTTTATTTTCTGCATTAATTGCATTGCATTGTGTAGGTTTAATATGTTTATTTATCTACTCATTCACAATGACATTTGTAACCTGTTTGTCCCTGCAGCATATCACATAATGAATCTCATCACACCAAGCTACACATAACATTTTACCAGCTACACACTTTCAAGAATGAACCTGGATTTGAACTGTGTTGCACCTCATCAACATAAATTTTACCACTAACCAAGATGACCCCTACCCCAAGGAAACAGTACTAACCTATTTTCCCAAGCCTTTGGCAACTATTCTTGTCTTAAAGGTTTTAAAACATTGGTCATCCCACAACTGCATATATATCAGGCCATACAGTATGTCCTTCCGTGACTGCCTTTTAAAATGTGATGATGTTCTAAATGTTGCCTTAATGATTCCCTAAACAGTCATCCACCTTGTATCATATTCTGGGATTCTTTCTTTCAGAAAATCAGGCAATATTTTACTGCATATACATACTGCTCTTTTCTTATTTATTCTTTAGTGTTGAGGCTATCTCATTAGACTTCTCAGTCTGGAGAATTTTGCTGCTATGACATGGTGAAACAAATGACCTTTAAAAATCTGCATCAAATAATTTTATATATTTAGAAAGGGAAAAATACCTGACAAAAGGCAATTACTTTTTTTTTTCACAATTTAGAGCATCTCTACAGTATTTCAGATAAAGCTACCTCATTGTATTTCTCTCAAACTAAAGAGAAGTTTCTAATTCTCTTCATTATTGTTAACTCTTCCTTTATTCTGGGACCTTTACTGCTCATTTTTGTTTGTCTGTTTTATGGTTGCCATCAGAGTGAATTTGAAGCAGTCTATCACTGTGCCTTTAATTTTTCTTTTCTAAATCATTAATGATATTAAATTTATTTTAATATTTGTAGGTTATTTCTTGGATAATTTACCATTTAAATCCTGTTTAGTTTTCAATATTCTTCATTACTTACTTCTTGTTGTTTTTCATATTCTAGGTTCCCTAGCATCTTGCGTATATATAGGTGTGTGTGTGTCTGTTAATTTGTTCAGATTACAACTCAATTGTTATCCCAACACTTGTATCCTCCTGTTCCTCCCTCTCTACTGCTTTTACACTCTTCCCCTCCCCTAGGTTATGACTGATGGAGACCTCATCCCCCACTATATGGTCATAGGCTATCAAATCTCATCTTGGTAGCATGCTTATTCTTTCTCTGAATGCCACCAGGCCTCATCACCAAGAAGTGGTCAAATATGGGCCACCAGAGTTCATATCCTAGTCAGTTTTCCCTCTCAACACAACTGTGGAGAATGTCCTGCTCATTGGCTAGATCTGAGTAGGGGTTCAATATATACTGCTTGTATTGTTGGTTCAGTAGTTTGAGCAAAGCCCCTAGGCCCAGATCAACCCCTCATGATGTTCTTCTTGTAGGGTTCTAGGACGCTCTGGATCCTTTTATTTTCCCATTCTCCTACATTTCTCTTACCTAGAGGCCCAATAGGATGTTTTTTTTTATTTTATTATTTTATTCATATTACATCTCGATTGTTAGCCCTTCCCCTGTTTCCTCCCATTCTTCCCTCCCTCCCACTTACCCCCTTCTCCCCTCCCCTATGTATGTGATTGAGGGAGACCTCCTCTCCCTATATATGCTCTTAGAATATCGAGTCTCTTCTTGGTAACTTGCTATCTTTCTTCTGAGTGATGCCAGGCCTCCCCAACCAGGGGACGTGGTCAGAAAAGGGGCACCAGAGTTCGTGTGAGAGTCAGATCTCACTCTCCACTCAATGGTGGAGAATATCCTGTTCGTCGGCTAGGTCTTGGTAGGGGTTCGAAGCTTACTGCCTATATTCTCCTTGGCTGGTGCCTTAGTTTGAGGAGGACCCCAGGACCCAGATCTGCCTGTCATAAAGTTCTTCTTATAGGTTTCCAGGACCCTGTGGGTCCTACTATTTCCTTATTCTTCCATGCTACTCTAACCTAAAGTCTCAATAGGATGTCCTATCCTCTGACCCACTTTCTTGGTAAGTAAAGTTTTTCATGGTACATATCCCTTGGACTAGTGTTTTGATATAAGTGAGTATATACCGTTGTCTCTTTTTGTCTCTGGGAGAACTCACTCATTATGATAATCACAAAACTCAAGTCCAAGTGGACTAAAGACCTCAACTTAAAACCAGAGACATTAATTCAGTTAGAGGAAAATGTGGGGAAGAGCCTGGGACACATAGGCACAGGAAACAACTTCCTGAACAGTACACCAACAGCCCAGGCCTTAATGTCAACCATTAATAAATGGGACCTCATGAGGCTGAGAAGCTTCTGTAAGGCAGACGACACTGTCAAGAGAACAAAGCAACAGCCTACAGACTGAGAAAAGATCTTCACCAACCCTACATCAGACAAAGGTCTAATATCCAAAAAATATAAAGAACTCAAGAAATTAAACACACAAAACCAAACAACTCAGTTGCGAAATGGGGCTTGGAATTTAACAGAGAATTCTCAACAGAGGAATATCAAATGGCTGAGAAACACTTAAAGAAATGCTCGTTCTTGTTAGTCATCAGAGAAATGAAAGAGCCGGGCGTGGTGGCGCATGCCTTTAATCCCAGTACTCGGGAGGCAGAGGCAGGCGGATCGCTGTGAGTTTGAGGCCAGCCTGGTCTACAAAGTGAGTCCAGAATGGCCAAGGCTACACAGAAAAACCCAGTCTCCAAAAACAAAAAACAAAAAAACAAAACAAAAAAAAGAGAGAAATGCAAATCAAAACGACACTGAGATTCCATCAGACACCCATCAGAATGGTTAAGATCAAAAACTCAAATGACACCACGTGTTGGCGAGGATACGGAGAGAGAGGAACACTCCTTTATTGCTGGTGGGAATGCATACTAGTACAACCACTTTGGAAAGCTATCTGGCGCTTTCTCAGAAAAATGGGAATAGGGCTTCCTCAAGACCCAGCTATTCCACTCCTTAGAATATACCCAGAAAATGCCCTACCACACAACATGGACATATGCTCAACCATGTTCATAGCTGCTTTATACATAATAGCCAGATGGAAACAGCCTAAGTGTCCCTCAGTAGAAGAATGGACTAAGAAACTGTGGTACATATACACGATGGAATACTACTCAGCTATTAAAAACAAGGAATTCCCAAAATTTGTGGACCAATCGGATGTTCTTACATCTATCCCAATCTCCTGGTAGGTGAAGACTTCCATGGGACATGCTTTTTGGAATATTGTCCAATTATAAGAGAGTATATACTATGTGAGTCTTTCTGCTTCTGGGTTAACTCACTCAGTATGATCATTTCTAGTTACATTCATTTGTCCATAATTTTGGGATTTCCTTGTTTCTAATAGCTGAGTATTATTCCATAGTGTAAATGTACCATGGTTTCTTTATCCATTTTTCAACTGAGGGATATTTATGCTGTTTCCAGGTTATATCTTTTATGAATAAACCTGCTATGAACATAGTAGAGCATATGTCCTATTTGTGGGGGAGCATCTTCTGGGTATATTCCAAGGAGTGGAACAGCTGGGTCTTGAGGAAGCCCTATTCCCAGTTTTCTGAGAAAGCACCAGACAGCTTTCCAACATTGTTTACAAATGTGCAGTCCCACCAGCAATGAAGGAATGTTCCTCTTTCTCCACATCCTTGTCAGCATGTGATGTCACTTGAATTTTTGATCTTAGTCATACTGATGGGTGAAAGATAGAATCTCAGAGTTGAGTATTTCTTTTAGTGTTTCTCAGCCATTCCATATTCTTCTGTTGAGAATTCTCTGTTTAGTTCTCAGCCCCATTTCTTAATTGGGTTATTTGGTTTAGCGGTGTTTAATTTCTTGAGTTCTTTATATATTTTGTATATTAGACCTTTGTCAGATGTAGGGTTGGTGAAGATCTTTTTTCAGTCTGTAGGGTGTCACTTTGTCTAGTTGACAATGTCTTATGCCTTACAGAAGATTCTCAGTCTCCTGAGGTCCCATTTATTAATTGTTGACCTTAAGGCCTTCTGTTCAGGAAGTTGTCTCCTGTGCCATTGTGTTCCAGGATCTTCCCTACTTTTTCTTCTAACTGATTTAATGTCTCTGGTTTTATATTGAGGTATTTATTCCACTTGGGCTTCAGTTTTGTGCATGGTGATAAATATGGGTCTAATTGTAATTTTCTACATGTAGACATTCAGTTAGACCAGCACCATTCATTGAAGATGCTATCCTTTTTCATTGAATAGATTTGGCTTCTTTGTCAAAAATCAAGTGACCATATATGTGTGGATTTAGTTCTGTGTCTTTGATTCAATTCCACTGATCAACCAGCCTATTGCTGTGCCAGTACCATGCTGTTTAATTACGGTTGACCAATAGTACAGGTTGAAATCAGATATGGAGATTCCTCCAGAGGATCTTTTATTGTACAGGATTGTTTTTATCTATTCTGGGTTTTTTGGTTTTCCATATGAAGTTGAGAATTGATCTTTCAATGTCTTTAAAAATTGTGTAGGTATTTTGGTAGGATTGCACTGAATCTGTAAGTTGCTTTTGGTAAGATGGCCACTATGTTAATTCTCCTGATCCACAAACACGGGAGATCCCTCCATCTTCTAATGTCATCTTCAATCTCTTTCTTCAGTGATTTGAAGCTATTTTCAAACAAGTTCTTCACTTACTTGGTTAGGGCTACTCCTAGATATTTTATATTGCTTGTGGCTATCGTGAAGAGTGTAGTTTTCCTAATTTCGTCCTCTGCATAATTGTCATTTGTATAAAGGAAGGCTACTGACTTTTTTGAGTTAATTTTGTAACCAGCCAATTTGCTGAAGGTGTTAATCAGCTCTTGGGGTTCTCTGGTGGAATTTTGGAGGTCACTTATATACACTATTATATCATCTGCGAATTGGGGTAATTTGACTTCTTACTTTCCCATTTGGGTCCCGTCGATCTCCTATTGTCTTTTTGCTCTGGCTAGAACTTCAAGGACACTATTGAACAGATATGGAGAAACTGGGCAGCCTTGCCTGGTCCATGATTTTAGAGGAATTTCCTTGAGTATCTCTCCATTTAATTTGACGTTGGCTATCGGGTTGCTGTATATAGCCTTTCTTATGTTTAGGTATGTGCCTTGTATCTCTGATATCTCCAAAACTATAAACATAAATGAGTATTAAACAATGGCTATATTGCCATATATGTGACCATCACTGAGAGAAACATCTGCATGTGTTGGCTAGTTGCCAGCCATTCATTCAGTAATTTCATACATTCATTTATTGCTTTGTCCCATGCATTTCATGAGTCCTACATATGTAATTTAATAAAATAAATATGTAATATTCAAGCCTGATACATGGCATGTGATACCTATGTTTGATAACACTATACTTAAGCCTTGGAAGATATCCCTGCAAAAAATTTCCAAAGTAGGACACTGAGCATGGAAAACAATACTGTGAAATTATTTAAGAGATTAATTTTAATGGTTTTACTATAAGTTAAAATGCTACATTACATTACTATATTACTACAGCACTACATTATTAAGTATTTTAATTCAATACTTTTTATTTCTATAATTGTTCTTAAACAATAAATCTATAATATTTGATATTCATGACAACAGTTTTAGATAATATTCAGAAATGAAATACAACAAATCTTGCATTTTTAAAATTGGGCTGTGTTGTAACAGAATGCTTTCCTTGTTTTATAACTTACTAAAGTCTTTATTATAAGCGAGGAAAGAAAACAGGGATTAATTTTGTGTTTGGAGAAGTTTCAGTGTGTTGTTATTTTCATGATAACTAACATATACACTTTTTACTGAACAAATTGAAAAAAGAATCCTGCAGATAAAATTGTCACTAAGATAAAGTGTTTGCAATAAGTTTTCTTGTGTAGAAGAAAACAGTTTTATATATGCGTGTCATAATGCTGTGTTTGCAGCTCAGTAAATATATGGCTAAAGCCAAATAACGGTGTCAGCAGTTGATTCCAGATCAATGTGTTCACAGCACTGCTGAGTGTTGAATTAAAAGAGAAAAGTCCATTTAAGGGACAATAATACTGATGGCTCGAGTTGCTTTATTCAGAATATACATTGTGGTGTTTCTGAAGACAAGTATGCTGCACCTGAAGAAATAGGTGTATTTTAAAACTGCTGTTCCTCCAATTAACTAGCCATTTATAGGTTTTTATATTTTATAAAATGCATTTGGGTGTTTTTATTTTAATGTTCTTGATATAGATTAGGTCAATGTATAATTTCCTAACAATATTTATGACATTCTGAATCCCTTTACTGTTCATATTTTTCAACATTAACACTCATGCTATTACAATTTGCTGAGATCACTGACAAGTGTTTAGTACGTTCACAACTATAGTATAACTGAGTGGTCTAAATTTTAGAGCTTGCAAATAATTTTTAAGAATTTTGCCAGTTTATAGCTTTATTAATTTATGTTTTATTACTTTTAAATATTTTAGGTGCTTGAATTTAAATCGTATAGTGTACTTTCACTTCGTTCTTAGTAACAAAATAAAAATATCTTTACTGTTTTTGATGACTTTATAGTTTCTTAATTAATAAGTTATTAATGCAATCATTTGCTGATGAATTAGATCAGATACTTTTAATGATTACCATATTTGGCACAGAAAATGATTCTGATATAATGATGATTTATTAACATCAGAGAAGTCTGATATTAATAAAATATTCTCAATATTTGAGATGTAGTCCTTGGATCTTAGATATGGTCTCTTCTGTGGATGTTAGTGAACAAAAGTATTTGACCCTAACAGCTGAGAAAGTTAACTTAATCTAATGAATTATACATAAAGCAACGTCATAGGCCACTTTAAATGTTAGATTCCTCTCTAACATTGTAGTGAACATTCAAAGACATTTTTAAGAGTTAGGAGTAAGATTTGCACTTAGGCTTTTTACAGTGTTAATAAAAGGGTGGAGGTCTCTTCAATAAATGGTGTTGAGAAAGCTAGATCTATGTATACAGAATAATGCAGCCTGAGCATACTCATTTTCTTGAATAAAATCAATTTGAAATGAATAAATCCCTGATCCAATGACAGTGTTTCAGAAGAATCTATGGAAACACATTTAGGTATTGATGTATGCAATAAGTGTTTTGAGTAGGGTTTTATTACATTGTATAAAACTAGGACGCTCCTACACAGCAAAGCAACAAGCGACAAATGACTGGAAGGAAATATTTAAAATATGTTTCCTCAAATAGCAGATCAATATCTAGCATATGTACGTATGAATTAAAAAATAGCTCTAGATATGAAATAATTCTTTTTCAATTTTTAATTACTGCCAAGGAAGTTTTTTTTGGTTGTTTTTTGTTTGTTTGTTTGTTTGTCTATTTTCTGTGTGTACAGAAAATAGAAACAAGAAATATGGTGGAAATGGCAAAATTAAGAGGATAAATATGACCACAGTTTAACATATTTCCCTGACACCACGTATGTGATAAACTAGTATGCATCATTTTTAAACAAAATATTACAAATTATATTAAAATACTTAGTCATTTTTATTGTAAAACATCGAATCTAGAGTTTGATATGTGAGAATCCCTTAATAGAATCTTTCCTTTAAAATAATAATTTGCATGTATAGCATATTCAATAACTCAACAAATCCTATACATATTATTTCATGTCAGTTATAAAATATTCACAAATTATAATTTCCATATATTTTACAATAAATGATTCTGAGAGGATTGAAGATGATAGGACCTAACATACACCAGCTGTGAATATTCTGCAAACCAAGAACTCACCTGAGACCCATACAACAGCACCAGTAATCCATAGATGAGAGTGCTCCAAATAGTGTAGTACAAGGTAAAAACCAGGGTCCCTACAGGTCCAAAGACTAGAGCCAGACATCTGGTGGGCAGGCAGCCACCACGCTTCTGGGAAGGCACCCTCCCTGGGTTGGCTGGCTGTGTCTGAATTCTTAGGGTGCAGAAACAGCCTTTGCTCCTGAAATCGCCCCTGTCTGTAGGTCCAAGCCCTGAGCAGATGCCACAGGCTAGAACACAAGTGGATCTGACCACGTGTCACTCGGAAAACTCTGGGTACCCAAGCATCCAACAACTACAGGCTCCAACCAGAGACATCACAATGGGAAGAGGTCAGTATAAGAACACAAGTAACCATCCCAAGATCCATTGGATACCACAAGAAATCAGCAGTCCCACCACCACAACAAGTCCTAGAGATACTATCACAGGCAAGGCACAGAGAAGGATTTCAAATCTGGGGTTATGAAAATGATAGAGGCCTTAAAGAAGGAAAACAAATCCCTCAAAATAGAATAGGAATATGCAGAGAGAGAAGAATTGAACAAATATCTTAAAGATATTAGCAAAAGACAAGAAACTACAATCAAACAGGGGAAAGAAATAAACAAAAGGTTTCAAGACCCAAAAAGGAGATAGAAGCTACACAGAAAACATAATCTGAGATAATCCAGGAAATGGAAACCCGAGAGAAAAAGACAGAATCTACAGACACAAGCATGACCAACAGAATTCAAGAGATGGAACAAAGAATATCATAAATAGATGATAAGACTTAAGAAATGGATACAACAGAGAAAATGATAAATCTACCAAGATGAGACTTGATAGCCTATGACCATATAGTGGGGGAGGAGGTCCCCCGAGGTTTAATGCCTAGGGGAGGGGAATAAGGTGAAAGCGGGAGGGAGGGACGAATGGGAGGATACAAGTGATGTGATAACAATTGAGTTGTAATCTGAATAAATAAATTTAATAATAATAATAATAATAATAATTAATAAAGAGATACATCAGAAAGAACAACAAGAGCTCCTGACACAGAATATACAAGAAATCTGGGACACTATAAAAAGATCAAACCTAAGAATCATAGACAGAGAAGAAAAAGAAGACTTGCAACTGCAAGGGCCAGAAATTTTCTTCAAAAAATCATGGAAGAAAACTTCCCCAACCTAAAAATGTAAATGCTCATAAATACACAAGGACAAGCCTACAGAAATCCAAATAGACTAGAGCAGAAAAGAAAACCCTCCCATCACATAATAATCAAAACACTAAACATACAGAACAAAGAAAGAATATTAAAAGCAGCAAGAGAAAAAAGGCCAAGTCACATATAAAGGCAAACCTATCAGAATTACACCTGACCTCTCAACAGAGACTATGAAAGCCAGAAGGGCCTGGACAGATATCATGCAGACTGTAAGAGAACACAGATGCCAACTCAGACTACTATATTCAGCAAAACTTTCAATCACCATAGATGGAGAAAACAAGATATTCCATGACACATCCAAGTTCAAACAATACCTAACCACAAATCCATCTTTACAGAATATACTAGAAGGAAAACTCCTATTCAAGGAGGGTAATTTTATATAGGATAACAAAGGATATAAATAACCTCACATCCACAAAAACAAAAGAAAGGAAGCACACACACACACACACACACACACACACACACACACAATACCATATCAACATCACAATGTCAATGGACTCAACTCCCCAATGAAGGGACACAGGCTACCAGGATGTGTAACCAGGACCGATCATTCTGTGGCATACAAGAAAGACACCTCAGCAATAAGGACAAACATTACCTTAGAATAAAGGGACGAAAAAAGGTATTCCAAGCAAAAGGATCAACAAAAGCTAGAGTAACCATCTTAGTATATAATAAAATAGACTTTCAATGAAAATGAATCAAAAGAGATGGGAAAGGTCATTTCATACTCATCAAAGGAAAAATACAAGAGAATATCTCAATTTTGAACATCTATGCCCCAAATACAGGAACACACACATTCATAAAAGAAACATTACTAAAGCTTAAATCACACATTAATAGTGGCAGACTTCAACTTTTCTCACTAATATATAGATGAATGTGGCAGAAACTAAATAGAGAGACAAAGGAATTAATAGATGTCTAGAACCAAATGGATCTAAAAGATATATAAAAAAACTTTTCACCCAAACATGAAAAAATTCACCTTCCTCACAGCACCTTATGGAAACTTTTCCAAAATTGAACATATACTTGGGCAGAAAGCAAACTTCTACAGATACAAAAAGATAGAAATAATCCCTCGCATTTTATCAGACCATCATATATTAAATCTTAAACTCTATAACAGAAGAAACAAAAGAAAGCCTACAACCTCATGGAAACTGAACAAATCCTTACTCAATGACATCTGGGCAAAGGAAAAAGTAAAACTGAAGGCAAAACATCCCCAAAATTATGGGACATAATGAAAACAATGCTAAGAGTAAAGATCAGCACTAAACGGCTTTACAAAGAAACTGGAGAGATCCCATACTAGCAATTTAACAGCACAATGAAAGTTCTAGATAAAAAGAAGCATTCACACAAAGAGGAGTAGATGGCTGGAAATCATCTCACATAGGGCTGAAATCAATAAATTAGAAACAAAGAGAACAATTCAAAGGGGCCACAAAACCAAGAGCTGGTTCTTTGAGAAAGTCAATAAGATAAGACAAACCATTAGCCAAACTAAATAAAAGGCAGAGAGAGAATATTCAAATCAACAACATCAGAAATGAAAAGGGAGACAAAACAACAGACAGAGAGGAAGTCCAAAAAATCATTAGTTCATATTTCAAAAGACTACGTGCCACAAAATTAGAAAGTCTAAACTAAATGAACAATTTTCTTGATAGATACCAACTACCAAAATAGAATCAAGATCAGGTAAACAAACTAAATAGCCCTATATCTCCTAAGGAGATTAAGGCAGTCACCCAAAGTCTCCCAACAACAACAACCAAAAAAGCGTAGGGCCTGAGGGATTCAGAGCAGAATTCTACCAAAACTTCAATGAAGAGCTAATATCAATTCTCTTTAAACCTTTCCACAAAACAGAATCAGAAGGAACATTACCAAACACAAAATATGAGGCCATAATCACCTTGATACGTAACCTCATAAAGACCCAAAACCAAAAAAAAAAAAAAAAAAGAGAAATTCAGACAAATTTCTCTCATGAACATTGATGACAAAATACTCAATAAAATACTCACAAACCAAATCCAGAACACATCAAAGACATCATTCACCATGACTAAGTAGGCTTCATCCCAGGCATGTAGGGATGGTTCAATATAGGGAAATCTATCAATATAATCCACCATATAAAGAAACTGAAAGATAAAAAACACATGATCATCTCCTTAGATGCTGAAAAAGCATTCAACAAAATCCAACACACCATTTATGTTCAAAGTCCTAGAGAGAACAGGAATACAAGGCACATACTTCAACATAATAAAGGTTATATACAACAAGCCTATAGACAACATCAAATTAAATGGAGGGAAGCATATCAATTCCACTGAAATCACGGACAAGACAAGGCTGGATTGAAAAGAATTCAAACTGCAAAACAAGCAGGTCACTTGTGTTAAACTCACTACATGGACTGGCTCTGAGATTGGCTGAGACATGAATATATATGCATAGGTAAGGCTTCTTATTGGTCACAAAATCCCTGTGATTTATTATGAGATGCCATCCTTCTTATAGTATGAATGAAAATTAGCAGATGTTTTTCTTCTGTTCTTACTAAGAGCAGAGAATGAGCCTTAATAAACCATATATATATGACTGTACAATGCTTGTAAGAATTTATATGTTTTCAGAACAAAAGAACCAGACACTGGAGCTGGATCAGACCTGACAGGATTAATTCCTCTCAGCATGCAGGATGCTGACATCCTGCATCCTTCAGGTTCCAGCCCCAAACACTTCAGTCACTGTTATTCATCAGAATGAGAGCGCTTCAAAGTAAGCTTCCACAAAACCTGGTCCAGTAACGTCCTGTGACGTCAAGTGGGCAGCTCAACTCCACCAAGAAGCCCCCCAAGAAAGCGAGTGAGAAAACGGAGTCGTCATCTACACAGCAAGTCGCAGTGTCCCGTCTCAGTGCTTCCAGCTCCAGCTCAGACTCCAGCTCCTCCTCGTCCTCTTCATCTTCTTCAGACACCAGCGATTCCGACTCGGGCTAAGGAGCCAGGCCAGATGGGGCAGGAAGGCTCCGCAGGACCGGACCCCTGAACCACCCTTCCCCACTACTCTTCCCCCTTGCTGGGGCACTTGTTCACCTCACCCCCTCCATAGGAGAGCTGGCTCTGCAGTGGGGAGGAACGCAGGGACATGGACAATAAGATGGACTGTCTAGCCCTGTTGGGAACGGCCTTGTGGTGTTCCTGCTGATGATGGGGGTGGGTGGGCGTGGGCACAGGCCTGGCACAAAGCCACCTGAGGCTGTAGCTGTCCTGTTTACTTCTACGGGCCCTGTTTTGAGGTTTTTATTTATTTAAGCTAGGTAAGGCAGTAAGAGGGTCCTATAGCGCCGTGGTGGTCATCCCTCCAGCCTCCATGGGGCGCTCTGTTTTGTTTTTGTTTTGTTTTTTTACATTGACTTTTATTTTCTACTTTCCCTTTTCCTTCCACTCCACTTGGGCCTGGGGATTTTAGTAACCTCTCCGTTTGGCCCTGTACTGTCTTTCTCTTGATTCTAACTTGTAAATAAAGAAAATATTATTGAAAAAAAAAAAAAAACTGGTCCAGTATTTTAGACTGTCTCACACAGGACTTCTATTAAGCCTGGAATTTCACAACATTTGGAAACTGGACCTCAAATGTTATTGTTGGCTTGATTAGCCATGTTCCACAATTTTATTCAGGCCCCCTAAAAGGAACTATTTGCTCCAAATCAGCTGGAAAAAACTCTAAGAGAATGACTCTCCATTCCTTCTAAGGGGGCGGGGATTGGGGTTGGGTAGGTTTATGTTTGCCCTTTTTGGCTACAGATGCTTGTTTTCATTGGGAATTGCATATAAGTAATGATTGGCCTTATTGAGAGAGGAAATGAGGTTGGACTCAGGGATGTCTCTCCTCCTCTATCTTTCTTTCATAGATATGGAGATAGGGGTTGAAGAGAAAGAAGGGGGTACATATAGTGATAATAGGATATAAAGTAGATTATTAAACCTGTTCCTCAACCTAAGACCTTATTTGTTACCAACAAAAAAGGCTATCTTCTTTGCATTGGTATAGAATTTTGTATATTGATAGAAAATTATATCAGTGTATTAAAGTTAATATTATTTACTACAGGAAGGATAGTAAATGTATTAATGTTCATACATATTACATATTAATCTAAAGCAAACAGCAGCTTCTTTTCTTTCTTTCGTCAGTGAAAGTTTGCATTATCTTTGTAAGCCACATGGTTCTAAAATTTTCATCATATACATGGCAATAAAGAATTTCCCTAGTTAGTATTGAACCTGGGCATGCATGTAATATGACTTCAGGGACACTTAAATGTATTTCAGGTTCAAACAGAGGAAATGTATACTAGGCATTTTTGGATATATTGAACACTGGGTGACCTTTCTGAAGGGATTTTTCACCATAGAATGTCACTGAAAACTCACATTAGTACTTTTCTGAAGTTGTGATGGGTGAGTCAGAGCTAAATTAGAGGCATCTTTTCTTTTTCTTTTTCTTTTAAGGATATAGATTTACATGATTACACTTAAATAGAAAAATTACATACAACAAAAAGAACCACAAAACATTCAGGGATCATACGAATGTTACAGTCAAGGTGCTTTGGCTAATTGCTTTTGGAAACCTTGTAGAAAACATCTTTCCTATCTTGGTGAGTCTAAAATTCTGATCCTAAGGTAAAACAGTTAGATAAAGTCTTCAAAGCATCAGAGACCTACAGAATATGGCACTTATGAACCTTTTAATATCTTAAAGATTATTTGACAACAAAACAGTTAACTCCTGGCAACATCCAGCCTACCACAAGAATATGACGAGCATCAAAGATCCTCCTTATGGAGATGGCTTCAAATGTGGCAAACCAGCCACTGGGCAAAACATTCTCATTTCTGCAACAGGCAGAATTCTGCCTAAGAATGGGCAAGTTTGGACACGGGCAGAGTCGATGGCCAACCTCTGCCAAGACAGAGCAAGCAAGTTCTCAATAGTTCCTGCCTCACAAATATGTCTGTCAGTTATATTGGGCCAGAAGGCTGAAGATGATGTTGCAAAGTTACAGAGAGTATTGAAGACTGTTCAGGCAGCAAACTGTCTGTGTTTTGTTTGTTTGTTTGTTTGTTTGTTTTTCTTTTTCCTTTTGGAAGCTGCTAATCTGTACTTCTGGTTCACTCAAGTAATCAACTTTCATTCCTTCTCAAGTCTCTGCTGGGGTTGAAGACCTGATACTTTAGTCTTACAATTAACATGAGCTGTTTAGGGGTTAAGATGTTTTACGTCTAAATAGATGTATTGAGTTGGCGTCTTTTCTATTTTCCCAATTTTTTATTCCAGCTTTCGGGTGATGTACCCTTGGCAATTGGGCCCCAGCAGTCCACATGGTTCCTTTCGGGAGTTTCTGTTGCTTATTTTGTCTGTAAATTTAGTTGAACTTAGAACATTTTAGAGTTTCACTAGCCTGATTCTCTAAGCTTTTAAATTTTCCTATGACATTGTTAGGCACAACTATAGTCAATGGCTCTACTTCCCTATATTAATGTTATTTTCTAGTGAGCCTCTGTTTGTATAAGTAAAGTAAAAGAAAGGGCTGACTTGGCCTCTTTCCTTTTGATGGTCAAGTTCAGGATCAGATGGAGGTGCTGCTGCAGCTCCCTATGGGCACGCTAGATGTCTATGTCAGAGAATCAGACTGTGTGCTTCTTGACCAGGAAACAAATGTGAGAGTAAGAGACTAGATTATTACAATGTCATGTGAAGTAAAGACTCAAATGACATAAGGATTTTCTGAGTGACACCTCCTAAAGCTTTCCCTACCTTCCACTACAGGAGCCTGTACATGGCCCTTTGGAAAACAGTTATTCAGCTAACAGTAGTTGTTAAATACTCAAGTGCTTGGAACCCATGTACTAGATGCAATATTTTATTTATCTAATTTGTCCTCTCTCTCTCTCTCTCTCTCTCTCTCTCTCTCTCTCTCTCTCTCTTCCTTCCTTCTCCCTCTCTCCCTCCCTCCCTCTCTAGGTGTGTGTGTGGGATTGTGAGCGGTGTTTGCGTGTGCATGCACATGGGAGTGCTTGTTTGTTTCATGCCCATTTTTTCAAATGCACACAGAAGCCAGCGAAAGATGTCAGATAACTTGTTTACTCAGTTTCTGCCTGAATCCTTTGAGATAGGGCCTCTTACTAAACCTGGAGTTTGTTGGCATGCATGAAGCCCTGGGGAAAATGATGTTTCCTCCCTTAAACACTTCTGGAGTTACAAGAGCACAGTGACAGGTCTGGCTTTCAGAGTAGATGCCAGGCACTCGAGCTTAAGCATTTAAGCTATCCCATGTCCACAGCAAGCCCTATTAGTTACTCAGACATCTTATCTGCCCCAATAATGTCTCATTTCTTTTCAAATTATGCTTATAATATATTTAGTGATCAAAATGTATTGTCAGAAGGCAGCAATTGTATTGTATCTCTTTTGATAAGACTTCAAAATAATGCTTTGCAAATTATAAAAATTACTAACCTTAGTGATAAAATATAAAATATACAACTCATAACAAACATAAAACACTAATTCATTGATATTCAACCTCTTTGTCATCATTATATTTACTTATGAAACTATAAAATTATTCAGTTTTCAATACACTACTATTTGCCATATCAATGATAATACAAAGTACATAACATCTGATGGGATTATTTATGCATTAATAAAATGAATTTAATTATAAATTAGGAACTCATGTTTTTTTTGTTAATTCTTTTTTTTATATGCATAACACTATGTTTTTATTGGTTTAGATATGAATTTATCTATTTTGTTAAAATTGTTGCATAAAGCCTTCTTTTCTTAACTATGGCTACACTTCTCTTTTGTGCTTCTGCATCATATGACATTGATTTGTACTTTAATTTTGTTTTTCTTTATGCGTTTTTTTTTTTTTTTTAGTTTTGTACGTTTTTTTTTTTTGTATGTAAAGCAGGATTCTTGTGATTAAAATTTTGTCTAATCATGGCTTATTGGAACAGTTATTTATCACTTTTTCCAATTCTATTCATTGTTTTACAAATAATTTGAATGTTTGAAGTGAATACAGTGGTTATTGCAGAACTTAAGAAAAACAAAAACAATACAGATTACTAAGATATATAGCAAGATTCAGTCTCAAAAATTAACCAATAACTCAGGTAATCAGTAAAATATTATGTTAAATTAGTTCAAAATATTTTTTAATTTTCTTTTTTGATTACTTTACTAATATATATGCATTATATTTTGTGCATTTACTTTTTACTCTTTGATTCCTATTATAATTTCATTGTAACCAGAAAAATGTATATTACTTTAAATGCCTTACAGTTTTATTTCCTAATAATATTAACTATTCTGAATATAACCTATGTATAAATTATATACATAGTTATTGACATATTTCATATGCATGAGTTGAGATTATTGAGAGTTTTGTTCACATCCTCATTATTTTCAGTCAAAATAAAGATTTTAAATAAATCATTTGTAAAGATTTTTGAGAGCCCTAACTATAAGTATTGAATTGTCAATTGCCAACAGATCAATTATTTCTAAAAAGAACTAATTTATAATAATTTTATTACTTTATTCTTTATATAATTATATAAAAATCCATTATATTTGTAAAGGAAAAACAATTCAGAAGATCACAGCTAGCTTTGATTTTAAGGCTAATACACATCCTTTCTCCATATAATCTAACACTTCTTAATGCTAAATAAATATCTTTAGTTTACCACTGGTTACAGATTTCTGAATCACAAAACTAGAAATTTAATTAAAGATTATAATGTACTACCAATTCTATATTGTGCTAAGATGTATATATGTAAGCATCCTCATTAATGCAGGAAGGTCAGAATCCTGTTTTGTTTAAATAAATTGTTATTGTACTTTGTGGACTGTCACTAGACTACAAGTTAAGAAAAGTTCTTTAAAACAAATTGAATATTTTATACTTGTAGGTTTCTAATCTATTTTTGTAGTGTAATAAACATCAAACTCAAATTCAAAATGACACACTACAACAAGTCGATGCCTGCTGTGAAACTTGGAAATTCAGCCTAAGAACAAGTTAAAATTGTCCTTGGAGGTCTTTAACACGTTCTTCAAACTGACAGTAATTGGCACTTAGTTCTATAACTGTGTCTTTCCCCACCTCTGTTTTTCCCCTTGGTTACATTTTTTCTATACAGAGCTTAATAAAATGGAAAAAAGCAGGCAATACATATCTTTTAGCAAAGAGGTCACTAAATATGTCTGTGTATACATGTGTGGTAAAATATAATATTAATAGATGATTGACTAGGACTACATTTTGTATAAAATGAAGATTAATTATACTATAATACTTAATACACACACACACACATATACATATATAGTGACATGGTAAAAGACATCTTACCTGAGTAGTATTAAAAAGTAGCAAAAGAGTAGAGTGAAGTCAGAAAGAGGTCCAAAGTCTCAGACATGTCTCTTCTCAAAAATAAAATGTTGGCAGCTATACACGAATAAAAATAACTCTGGACATAGGCAATCCACTTAAGAAGATGTAGCAGCACAGTAGAAGAAATAGAAAGAGGCCGTTCAACGAAGAGCATGAAGAAAAGCTTAATTATGCCTACGTCATTCTATCCTTTGAGCCAAAGTCGCACAGTGCAAGTATGAAGCTCCCTAGACAGCTGTGACACTCTAGAATACAAAGGAGAGCAAAGAGTAAATCAAGTTTACTTAGAATTGGAACCATTATTACTATGACCAATCTTAGCTTAACCTAGCCTGGTATGTGGAGAGGATTTCTCAGTTGAATATTGTCTGAAATTAGATAAGAAAAAGGATGCGGGCTGTAGATATGCATAGCAGTCAATATGGAACTCAGAATCCTGCATTTCGGATATTAGTTGTCATTTTTAAATGAAGGCCTTAAGGTTCCAAGTAGCTACTATTCGTTCGTACATACTTCATCTAATAACTTTTCAATATTCATGACTGAGGATTCCAATACTTTGCCACAAAAAAAAAAGAGAGAGAGAGAGAGAGAGAGAGAGAGAGAGAGAGAGAGAGAGAGAGAGAGAGAGAGAGAGAGAGCACAGATACAGTGGACCCAGTGTCTTACACACATAAAGCCTCTTAACTATCCATCTTCATAGTTTCTAGATTCCAAAACTGTGATATCATTTATTTCATCTTCTCATCCCTGAGGTTGCTCCTTCTTTAAGAAAGTTTGACTGCAGATAAAGCACAGACTCTGGGCATAATTCCACAAACACCCATGACTTCTAGACCATTGGCCATGAAGGTGGTACCTCACCAATGATGGTAGATGATAGATGTGCAAATATTGAAATAGGAACAGTGTCTGAAGAGGAGAAGGCAACATGTACTAGCATCCAACCCGCCATATAGTGGAAGGTTTCTTTATCAAATGCGCATTTGGAACTGGACCTGTGTACACTACAAAGTTGTGTGGCTTTCTCTCAGACCTACAGTAGTGCATATACACATGGCTGATATAACTCTATTGCTAGGTCATAGTTGGTCATTTGATGCTTTCAAGTCCTCTCAGACCCATAGCCTTCATTACAAACAGAAATGCACAGCTCTTCCTAGTCCTTGCCTCCTGAATGGTTCTTGTGACTGAGTATGAGTGAGTTTCTCAAGCTGCAGATAGGTACCTGCTTGCAGGTGGCCTGACACACTTTAAGATTATGAGAAACCTGGTTCTGGCCCTCAATACTCACATCCCTGGCCATTTTTTACTCAACTCCAAGATACTGCTGGAGCAAAGGAGTCCTTAGCACAACCTCTTACTGGCCACTCTCTTGCAACCAGTGAATACGCTGTTAAACACAGAAGAGAGTCCTGCAGTCTAAGACATTTAGTCATGTGGCACATGGTACTTCAACAGATACCCACATTTAGCACCCAATGTGAGTACATGCCCCACCATTATTAAAGTGACAGCTCTGGCTTATCTTGTCAGTGCATAAATTTTTAGAAAAGTGACTATATTTTAAAATATATTTATGGTTGCTGGTAATCAAGAAAATATAATTATTATTGTAGGAACACATATAAAGAGCTATTAACATGCAAAAGAATAGTTTAAAAATTATGAATCAATACTGAACATTCCAATGAAATAATAAAAAATCTGAATATTTACACATTTCCAAGTAAGAGTTTAATGTCATTACTGTAAAGAAACTCATAGAACTACAAAACTAAAAGGGAAGACAGAAACAATTTAACAAGGCAAGAAATTCCCCAAAAAGCTGCAGAACACAATACACTTTTTGAATCTATTTTGTAAGTAATCATGAGGATATTCCAACAACAAAGTGGTTGAAACAAATGAACCTAAAAGCAGGTGCAAGGACAGTCATTTAAGTTCACAGTGTAAAAAGTGTCCATTGAATCTGTAATGATGACTCCACATCAATCCCTGCTATTTCTTGGTGTGCTTTGTTGGAACCTTACATATTATAATTATCAAGTTTTCTTTACTATTTTTATTTTTTCTATTTTTAAAGTGCATTAATTTCCATTTTAATTTTCTTATTATGTATAATTTAGGAATTAATCAACCACCTCTCTAAGTCTTCCTAAAATGTAATCATAGATAATTCATTATATATATATATATATATATATATATATATATATATATATATATATAATTATCAATGTTTTTTCAAAGTGGAACGTTTTTTCATTGTATCACATTTATTTTAAAATCATGTACTTATTTATATTAAAATGTTTTCAATTTACATGGAAGATTCTTTTGTTATAATTTAGTCTCCAATTTTTTTCTGTTATGGATGTCTAATTTAATAATATTATGGCTATATAATTTTAGTTGTGCAGTTTAATTTTTAAAATTGTTAAATAGACAATTTGGCATATATTTGAAGAAATTTCTGTATTATCTTTAAAAGAATACTGGTTGTTGTTGGAACTACATGGGGTTTTATCTAAATATCACGTATGGAGGTGATTTATAGTGCTGTTCAGTTCAACTGCATTCTTTCTGATTTCTGCCTCCTATAACTATCTCTGATGAAAGATAATTGAAGTGGAGTAAAAGATTTTTTGCCAGAAGATTCCATCCATTTAGATAATTATTTAATTTCATTGCTAAGGTACAGGGTCATTAAAATTCTAAACTCATGCCCTTATGGAAAGGTAGCTTCTATTACCTGAAGTGCACTAATTGTTTATAGCTCATTAGGCTTGATTGTATAATGCCAACCATTTCCAAGTCAGCAATCTTTTCCAGCCATCCATTCATGCCATTTTACATAGCTTATTCTTCACATAACCCATGCATCCTAAGGATTTCTGACCACGCATATGATTTATTTAACTCCTGTATTTTAAACTAAATTTTTATGCAAGGATACCTGAGATGGTTGACAAAACCTCATATGTATATATTATTATGATTATTTTGTGTTTTACCACTCTGAGTTATGATCCATGTTATCCCAAGAATTTGCTATGTATTACCTAACAAATGACCAAAGACATTGAGTATGCATCACTATAAGCTGACATTCTTTCCATCCTGGGATATAGAGACTTGAAATCATTGTGCCAGTACACCACAGTCTTCTTTAGCCTCCTCTGCGCCTTGAGATCCCTGGTGTGTTAACCAGTGACCCTCTAAACATATGCATTCCCTGTGTTTCGTTGAATGGGGAAAATAACATCCTAACCTCATAAAACAACTTTCTAATGAAGCTAGTGTGATGGGACAACAAAGTGCACAGGTTCTTCTACCTTGTATTTTTCTGTGGTCATTTTAGGCTTAAATTAAATTTGATCTCATTAATGAAAAAAATCAGGAAAAACTATCCAACTCTATTCTCAGTACTCAAAGTCAAGATGGTGTACCTAACTTATCTTAGCTTTTTAAAACTTCTTGCTTGTTCAAAACCTTCTTTTATAGCTGCTTAGTGACATACCAGAATGTGATTTTTCTCTTTTAAATCCCTGTGCTCTAAATGCTAGGGCTAAACCTCTGTCCTGAACACCTGAGTATAAAGAGTTGCAATTGGCAATAAACTGTGCCTCAGTGATCATCTCTGTGGGCTGTCAGTAACACTAAAGCACAGCTTTTAATCATTTAACTTAATTGTTTCTTTTTTTTTTTTCATAGCTGAGATTACAGGGTAATTACATCATTCCTAACTTTCCCATATTACCATCAACAATACGACATCCTAAACATTGCTGAATGGTGAGAACATGGAAAGACTACAAACCTACAAAAAGTACTACAACAACAAAACATGCTGAGGCTAGGAGAAATGGTCCTCCCCAGAGAAGCATACATCAATTAGTTTTCCAAAGGAAAGAATCTTCCCTGAGAACACAAATACAAGTAAGAGCAATCGCCTATATAAAGGCTCTCTCTCCAAATACAGTAACATTCCATAATACAAGGATTTGATACATTAACCATAGGAGAAGAAACTGTGCCTACTATATGCCTAAACTCATGGTAATCACTGACATCTTTTTACAATAGATTTAAACTTTTCAGAGTGCTTTGATAATTGGACTCAGAAGTGTGTAGTTTGGATGACTGCTTTTTTTCAGTAAGTAGCAAAATTATGAATTCACGATAATAAGTTTGCAGTTTCTATGTTAATTGATTTGAATTACATTTACATTTAATGTATTTAAAAACATAGATATAGCTCAATTTGATGATCCATTTGTCTATTCAGGTTGTTTTCAGTTTCTCATATGTATGAATGGAATTGCATGGTAACCTTTCTAATTATGTACCTTATTATGGTTTCCTTGATCAATGCACAGGAGTTAATGGTTTCATAGTTTTTAAAGCAAGGTGTCTACATAAAGAACATGATAACAAAAATATGTGTAAATGACAGCTGTTACTGTAATTAAGGAATGATATGCAATTTTTCTCATTATTGTCTGTGCATAATGGTTTTTTCTCCAACAAATACATTATGATTCAAAATTATTTTAAGCAAACTCATAGTTTCCATGGAACAATAGTAAAAATGCCTTTGCTTACTACAACCTATAAGGTGATAAATCAGCTAAAATATAGTACACATTTAGATGTTTTTCTTTATTTAAATTTTATTTTATCCACATTGTTGACTTTCCTGCATGTTTGTCTATACAAGGGTGTCAGAGCTTCGAGTTTTAGCTAGTTGTGAGCCACCAGTGTGTGCTAGGATTTGAACATGGGTTCTCCAGAAGTGCAGTTAGTGTTCTTAACCTCTAAGCCTTCTCTGCAGCCCCACCAATTGGAATTTTAAGGAAGTACTTCTTTGATATCTGAGGCTGTGCATTAATTATGAAAATGACAAGCACAAATCTATGTCCTTGAAAAATCCTTCTTTCAGGGCAGGCCTTCTTTCCAGAGGACCCAGGATCAGTTCCCAGCACACACAGGGAAGCTCACAACTATAACTCCAAGAGCTGACAGCTTCACAGACATATATGCAAGCAAAACACCAATGCACATAAAAATAAATTATTGAAATATCCTTTTTTCTTCATAAATTAGCTTTTTATCCTTGATTACATAAAATTTGTGAAAGATATAATGTGTCTGTCTTCACAGTTCATAATTTAAGTTTGCTTTCTTTCTTCACTTGAAATTCAAAATGGGAGGAAATAACATAAATAGAGTAAAATAGTGAGTCTCTCTACCTTTTAAAAAAAATTTAATACTGTACCTGTTGTCTTATTATAAATTTATTCCATGAAACAAGAGAGTTTTTTCTTTTCTCTTTGTAAATTCATATACCATTAAAGGCAGAATTTGATGAAATTTTTTTACTATAAAATATTCACATCCACCACAATCTCAACAACAAATAGTAAGTACCAAAAATACATCCATGTTCAATGCTCTCATTAAAAAGAGTTATAATAACACTAAAATATTGTTTCTTTTAAAATTTAAGAATAGGTATATAATTCTTTAATGGTGAAAATATATTAATTTTTATACAGTATATATTATTATAAGTATTCATTTTGCATATTCACATGTGTTATTTATGTTATATCTCATTCCAAATTATGATTGTCATTGATTTTGTATTTTAAATAAATTATTAGTATCATATTGCCTAATAAATATCATGAATAGTAGAATTATTTATTTATTTATTCATTTTAGGATTTTAAAGATTTTTTTAGCATATACATTTATATTATTACACAGAAGTAGAAAATTACATACAGCAAGAAGAACCAGGGATCGTATGAATGTTACATTCAAGGTGTTTAGGCTAATTGAATTTGTCAACCTTGTAGAAAACATCTTTCCTATCTTAGTGATTCTAAAATTCTGAATGAGAATCAATATGTATCCTCTCTCATCTCTGCCAATTCAAAACTTCTATCTAGACCTAAAAACATCTTGACCCCTAAATAGCTTAGGTTAATTGTAAGACTAAACTATCAGGTATTAATCCCACCCAAGACTTGAGAAGAACTGAATGTTAATTACTGGAGTGAACTGGAAGTGCAGGTTAGCAGCTTCCAAAAGGAGAAGGGGGAAAAAAAAACAAGAAAGAAAAAAATGACAGAAACATTTTACTGCCTGATTAGTCACTCAAAACTCTCTACCACATCACAGCATCATCTTCAGTCTTCTGGTGCAATATATGTGACAAACATAATTGTGAGACAGAAACTACAGAGGACTTGCCTATCCTGTGTTGGCAGTGTTTGGCCATAGACTCTGCCTGTATCCAAGCTTGCTCATCTTCAGGCAGAATTCTGTTTGTGGCAGAAACCAGGACGTTTTGCCCAGTGGCTAGTTTGCCACATTTGAAACCATCTCCATAAAGAGGATCTTTGATGGTCATCATCTTCTTGAGGTAGTCTGTGTATTGCCAGGAATTAGCTTGTCTTGTTTTCAAAGAATCTTCAAGATATTAAAAGTTTCTTTTTTTTTTAATTTAACATTTTTTATTAATTTATTCTTGTTACATCTCAATGTTTATCCCATCCCTTGTATCCTCCCATTCCTCCCCTCCCCCCGTTTTCCCATTATTCCCCTCCCCTATGACTGTTCCTGAGGGGGATTACCTCCCCCTGTATATTCTCATAGGGTATCAAGTCTCTTCTTGGCAACCTGCTGTCCTTCCTCTGAGTGCCACCAGGTCTCCCCCTCCAGGGGACATGGTCAAATGTGAGGCACCAGAGTATGTGAGGAAAATGCCATATTCTGTAGATCTGTGAGGCTTTGAAGACATATATATATATATATATATATATATATATATATATATATATGACTATATCTTTCTGTTATGCTTAGGATGTATATTCTTGTGATTATAAATAGGCTAGTAGTTGACAAGACTATAATTTGATCAACTAACATTGGCTTAAATTACTTAATTATCCTAATCAGCCTGCAATAGCACTTTCCAAGTATTGGAAGTAACCTTTGTATTATAATTGAGTTGTGTGGTTTCAGTGTATCATATTACAGTATATATAATCTGTTATAGAGAATAGTCTTAATACAGGAAGGGGGAATTTTGCTGAGAGGGAATGAGGGAAAGAAAGGAGAAGAGTGACAAGAAACTGCAGTAAGGTTGTCATATATGAGGAAAGAACAAATTAAGAAATAGAAAACAATTTAACATTAACGACTTCTAAGTTTCAGTCTTGCTTTGGCTCTGTTTCTGTACTTCTCCTCTGGATAGAAATGGTAGTCTTAATTCTATATCATTGTTCATATTTATTCTTTTAACTACTAACATTCCTTTTGAGTTTTGAAGAATAACTTGCATTATATCATCAAAGGGGATCTTTCACTTTGACATTGGAGCTATTCTCAAATAACTTAGATTCAAGGTGTTCTGTATGGTGGATGGAATTCACTTTACATTGTGAGACAACAATGAACTTTTGATGTGAATGGCTAAATGCTGTTTGTATAAATTCCTAGCAGGTCATAGGCTCTAGAGGAAAACATAATACTATTATTCTTATAAATGAAACAATAAAAATGGCTCCTTTTGATGCAACCGTCCATGAGTGCATCTGCTAACCCTATTCAGACATGCTTTATCTTGAAACAAAGAAACAGGTATGTCTTTTAATTGACTTCATGAAATAATAATCTGATTATAAAGAAACATACACACAAAATATGCATGCTGGTTGGCACTGGCAAGTGGCATCTGGGATAATCATGGCAGCTGGCTTCGAGGACAGCACTTGACGGGATTATCTGTTAACAATCTGCTACACAATTTGCCCAAAGGAAACAAACAGGAGACAAATAGCCTACAGTCACTGGGAAACTGAATGAAATTTAAAATTGGCTGGGTCCTAATTGTTTTCTCAAATCATGACTTTAAACTTGAAACGGTGTTAATAAAGCACAAAAAAAAAAATCACAAGGAAGTGTGGATTGTGTTCTGTTTTAATAATTAAGCCCATTTTGCTATTTAGCCATCTTAAAGAATCATATATCCCTATCCGTTTCAAACATATCTTCAGATATTGTTGTAAACTCAGAATGCCACAGCTGTCTCAAGCATCCAGAGAGCATGTGATTCAAGTTGAAACACTCTGGTTAATCTATGAAGTTGTCTGAGTGTTATTAGCTATAAATAATCTGCAAAAGTTCATTGACTATATTACTGAAGGTGGATTTCCACTATGATCACATACTAAGAAAATTCATACTGGGCTACCAAAATTCAAAAAAAATATTGTCTGTTGATTATTCTGTTTTATCCTCTAGCATATCTACTTTATTTCATTGAAGTTTTTATTATAAAAAGTGTACGATATCTGAATAAATTAAAATTATTGCTGCCAAGCTTGATATTTCACTTTGATCCTCAGAAACCACCCTGTAGAAGAATTTATTCCATCCACTGGTTTTCTGATTTACTCATGTCTACTATGGCTCCTGCACACCCACATATAGATACAGAGCAATAGACATGCAGAAGTAACTTAATATAATGTTATAAAAATTAAGAAAAGCTTATTATTATTGCTGATTATTTATAAATATTTCCTAAATATTTTAGAAGTTGTGGAATTGTTGTATTTTTTTTTACATAATAAACAAAACATTAGTAAGATATGGAATGCTATAAACTAGTTTGAAATAAATGATTGCTAGTGTAAAACACCAATATTTTACCAACATTATTTATTTGACAAATCTTTAAAATATTCAAATTATTTACTATAATTTTATGATATTATATTTATATACATATTTAGTTGAGGGCTCTATTTATTTTTAAACATTCTTTAGTGACAATTCTTATATTATTCATATCTACCCACTTTTATATGTCCTAATTCTGACATGATCCCTTTTTGTTGTATTTATAATTATTTTTCTTCTTAAATATCATTTAAGTGTATCATGACTTAAAAGAGCATAATTTTTTTTTCTGGAAACAAATGAACAGAAATATCTCTGTAGTGCTACTCTTTGATAGTCCAACAAACTCAAAGCATTTCCTAATAATTAAATAAAATGTAATGTTATTATTTCTTGAATCACTCTGTAGAGATCCAGCTCCCTTTAATGATGGCTTGATGGATGTGTAAGAAATGCTAACAAACTGCCTGCATGAAAGCCCATGAAAGAAAATAAAAAGTTTTCCTAATCCCAGCACTTCACTACAAACATTCCTTTAGGCCAACACATAAAAGACACTTTTACTTTCAAATTCCTCTTTATATGACTTTGATGGAAAGTAATATTTAAAATACTAAAGTTTAGTCTCATCAAAGCTACTTTGCAATTTCACATCCCTATTAGCTCTTGGACTAAGCATGTTACTTATTCACCCTATGCAACAGCTTTCTCTGACTTAGAACGAATGGTTTTGACGTAAGTGATATATTCTATCATTTTTTACTCTAAAATTGTATTGCTAAAGTAAAAAATAATATTTAGAAATGCTCTTGAGTGACATTTAGCAGAATCTTGTCAAAATAAAATTGGATTATTGCAACCTGCTTAAAACAAGTTTCCACCAGAAACTCAAGACCATCAGGCACATCCAAGTGTATTCTGAGCCTGCATGAAACTGTATCTGGTTTTACTTAATGAGATTTATTGCAGAGGAAAGAAATTGCATTCTCCATGATTTGATGCAAACCGATCAAATGCTGCAATTTCTGTAATATGAGGAAAAAGAGAAAAGGAACAGAGATATATTTTGAGTTTTACAATGCTTTTACTCCATCATATTTTCTCTCCAGCAATTCACCAATATTTCTCCACATTTAGTGCAATATAGAGAGTATTCCAATGAGTGATTTAAAAGGTAAATATAAAGACTTCCATGCTCATTTGATTTAATGTCCAAATGGCGTAGGAAAGCTCAATGAAAAGCAGGCAGTTAATAGAAATGTTCATCTGTAGTCTTCTGATTTATTTTGTATATTCTACATTATGAGTAATAAACTAAATTGTATAGATATATGATTTTATCACAGTTTCATCACATAAATTACTGTACCAAATGCTTGTTTAGGGAAGATAGTGCAATGTAGACACAATAATCTTCTACAGGAACATTACATTTCATCCAGGCTTCTACACAGCAGAAAAGACCCAAAGAATATTTTATGCACTGAATGAGGCAGATAAATGACACTTCTTTAAGTACAGTTTAACATGAAATATCAACAAGAAGCACATGACACAATTCTCAGTTGTTTTTGCTGTGATTGAACTTGAAATTCATGAAGTAAAATTCTTGGTGGTTCATTAACAAATCTTGGGACTATTGGAAGATATTAAGTCTTGAGGACTCCAACAACATGATCAGAATCATTTCTTATTGAAAGGCAGTAGGGAACTTACTCTGGACTTCTTTTTTCATTTACCAATTATCTGTACTGTGAAGACACAGTGTTTGCCTCCTTTGGGGCTTCCTAATCTTAGGACATGTAAGGTTAGCAGACATTACTATTAATGAGGAACGGGCCTTCAACACACAGAAACCAGTACAACCTAAATTTGCAAGCAATTTTCAAAGCTCTCAATTTGTGGGAAACAAATTTTTGCTGTTTGTCAATCACTCATTCCCAGGCATTTTGCCATGAATGCAGATTAGAAAAAGCCAGAAATCATTGCAGACGAGAGAAGTACTCATGTTGAATTCCCTGAAACTGTGGAGCCAGCCTTTCCACTGGGTGACAAGTTAATGGGAGAAGAATTTGCATGAGAACATTGGAGAAAGCATAAAATGATACCAACCATATAATAAGGAAAGTAAATACAGTCATATTCTAGACTATAAGTGCTGAAACTAGCTTTATCCTCTGGGAATTCTAAGTGGACAAGATCAAAATCCTGTTAGAATAAGAATGTTGATGACTTTCATGTTAAGAAAGAATTTGAGATATTTTAATAAACACTCAAGGAAAGATTTATTTACCTTTGTTTTAAAAACTAGCAGAGAACTGGCTGAACTCTGTGTCCTCATGTCCTATTTCTTTGCCTAAGGAATTATTTAAAAGTGTTAAAGTGTGATGTTAACAGGAACAAAACCCTCAGCAAAGCACAGAACATGCTATATGCTTCTCTTGCTTGTAATAACATTCAGAATAAAACAAACAAAATAACAACAGATTGTGTTAACAAAACAAAAGCAGAACTTAATAACTCCAAACATCCCTGTGGTATCCCAATGCAAAAATGATCTGCTGTGGAGAGAAAGCCGATGTACAGCTGAGAAGACCCTTGCAAAGGAGGCTAGTATATTGGCAAAATGGTGGTGTTTATTAAGGTGACCCAAGTATAGCTCAGAGGCATTTTGGGTGTTCATTTTACAGACTGGAGTGTTAAGGTCTTTACTGAATAGAGTTTCAAGCAAGGACAGCAGGAAATTATTTGGATTTCTATTGTTAGTGACCTACATCATCTCTCTCAACCTCATGTACATCTACTGCAATGTTCTTTGATTTCCCCAAATGTGGCTCTTGCTGGCATAAGTTTTGCTCAAGATTCTACTTCAGAAAGACGAGTGCTGACCCTTAAAGGCATCATGTAGTGCTGACTAATACAAACACACAGTAAATAGACCAGGGAGTTTCTTTATAGCCATTTCCTCAGAATTGAATGATCACTTTTGTAGATAAGGAAGAAACTCATGTACTTGAAAAAAAAAGTCCAGAAACCATAGGAAATTATGACTCACAAGTATATGAGCATATACAGTGGGAGGAGGTCCCCCTCAGTCACAGTTATAGGGGAGAGGAGTAAGGGGAAAATGGGAGGGAAGGAATAATTGGAGGATACAAGGGATGGGATAACAATTGAGATGTAATATGAATAAATTATTTAAATACATTAAAAAAATAAATAAAATAACAAAAAAGAACCCTTGTCATGTCTCTATTGGCAGTAATGTTTGTGGCAGAAAAGTGACAGTCTGAAGATCTATCTGGAAGTAGGCCCAAAGGACAACACATTTTGATTCATTGCTCGGGATGGGATAGACTTGTTGGTGATGTAATTGCCTTTTGAACTGCCAATGTTTTTGTAAGTAGTTTTTAACCCATTTTCTCTACAGTGACCCCACTAAACTTCTTGGTTCAGTAAGGTAGATGTAGGTATAATAGTTATCCTACTTTGAATAAATAAACATTTTTTCAAGTCTCTCTAAAAAATTCACACAATAGAACATGTAATTGTGTCAACCTACATTTTAGAAGATAGCATTAAAGGCCTATTTCCCAGGCATTGTCACAAGGCATAGTCATCACAAAAAGGCCTGGCTAGGATAATATCTAACAGAGAAAGGTGAGCATGACCACCTCTGAGATCTTAGAACTAGAGTCAGGAATAAACCTTGCTGCCTTAGACAGCCACAGTCATGACCCTAAGATGTGTGAGAATCAAAACATCAGCTACACTCTGAGGGCATAGTCAGAATTATCCAAAGATTTATCAATCCCCTGCCTGACACAGTTATACTGGATATTCATTAGAAATAGCAATATCTTGTCAAATTCTAGGCAATTTGCTTCATGTGGAAATCAGTAGAACATACTGTAATAACACAATCTTTAAAATTAAATTACACAAATATTCTTATTTTCAATGTATTTTTCTATTCCTTTTCTAAATGTTCCTTTCAATACTTTTAATGAAATTTCAATTACAGAAAGATTGTGAAAGTCTCCAATTAATAGACTCACAATGTTTGTTACCAAATAACATTTTCTTTATGGTTGAAGCCTCCACATTAATATATTTATATATATTATCCTTGTTTATTGTAGGATGGTGTGAGAAGAAATTCAAAGCTCCTTATAATTAAGAACTTCAACAAGAAAAGAGAATACAAAAACATTTTAAAGAAAAATATGAAAATTTTTGAAATAAAAATATGAAAAAATTGTGACAAATTTAGACTTCATATTACTCTTATTCATTACACATTGACTCATTCTATTGTAGGAATATACATTTCATCAACAGTATCGTTTAGAGTTTTTCTTTGGAGATTTATTGTTTAGTAAATAATAGAAATAATATCGAATATAACTAAAATTGTTTATATAACTGGTTACATTGCAAACACAACAAATGTAATTCTATCATGTCAAAATATTTTATCATCAGAGTGATCTTACAGCTGTAAAAATTAATTATAAAATGAACACATACAGTCTCTGAATGCACCCAGATTTCTCTTATAACTTACAATAAAAGCATATTCATTGTGGAGGGATATTTCTCCAAAGAAGATATATAAATGAAAATGCAAATTATAAAATTATATTCAGTATCACCTATTGTTCATGAAATGAAAAATCAACACTATAAAATGGTAACTATTTTTACTTCATTAGCTTACCTGTTAAAAGCAGTTTCTTAACAATCTTTAATACCAGCAATACTTTGAAGCCATTAAAATATCCTCTATATGACTATTGGAGAATGTCCTGTCCATCGGCTGGATCTGACTAGGAGCTCAATATTTACTGCATTTATTGTCCTTGGTTGGTGTAGTAGTTTGAGCAGAACCCCCTAGGTCAGATTTGCCTGTCATGATGTTCTCCTTGTAGCTTTCTAAGACCCTCTGTATCCTTCTATTTTCCCATTCTCCCATACTTCTCTTACCTAGAGTCCCAGTAGGATGTCCTCACATCTATCACAATCTCCTGGTAAGTGGAGACTTTCATTGGACATTGTTTTTGAGCTAGTGTCCAATTATAAGTGAGTATATACCATGTGAGTCTTTCTACTTTTGGGTTAACTCAGTGTGATCATTTCTAGTCCATCCATTTGTCCACAAATTTCTGGATTTCCTTGTTTTCAATAGCTGAGTAGTATTCCATAGTGTAAATGTATCACAATTTCTTTATCCATTCTTTGACTGAGGGACATTTAGGTTGTTTCCAGGTTCTGGCTATTATGAATAAGGCTGCTATGAACATGGCTGAGCATATGTCCTTGTTGTGTGGTGGCACTGTTAAAACATTGACACTTGTTTAAATACTAAAGAGTAAAAACTCACCAATTGAATTATTATGCATATACCTCATTAAAAAGTGTACATAGTTACCATTTGGGGCATTAATGCTTGTATCATTACTTGCAGTAAGCAAAGTTAAACAAAAGGGACAGAAAAGGTTTATCTACAACTTTCAGTTGATTAGCAGTATGATATATTAAAGCAAATGAGTAAAATTTAGTCTATGAAAGAAACTGCAACATACTGCAATATTTTTAAAGTGAAGTGAAAAAAAAAAGCCAGTCACTATCTTCATAAACTTTGGAGTTTCTATTCATATGACATATATAGAATATTAAAACGCATATTGTTGGAAATGGTGTTAGTGATTGTGAGGGTTAGGCCTACTGAGAACAAAAGGAGAATGTTTGCTACTGTTTTTATGTTATAAAATCATTCTACATTCTATCATGGTGATATTTACACAACTCTGAATAAGCTAAAACAAATTCAACACTTTAAATAGATGTGTTGCATTGAACATTATTTGACTCTTATTAAAGTTGTTACAATACCTAAATTTATATATGTATATATAAATATACATACAGTCTTTATAAGCATCCTTTATTTATGAGAAATAATGCCAATCAATACATATTTGAATATCATGCTCCACATGAATAAAATTTATTTAACATTGTTTATATTATGGTGATATTGAATCCATTACATTAAATATCAAGGATGTTACATTATCCAATATATTACAAAAATCAATATCTGAATGTTACCACTGGTACAGTAGATTATTACTTCCTAATGATTCTTTTTGTTCATCCAGCTTTATAACTTGGCAAGAAAGAAAAGTAAAAGTAATAATGAATAAATAAAGATATAAGTAGTTAAGCATGATTGACACATGCCTATAAATACATCACAAGTGAAATTCGGTAAGATGAAAAGGTCAAAGTCATTTGTGTATAAATAAGGAGTTAACACCATCCTGGACTACATTAGACATTATGTTTTAAGTAAAAGACAATCAAACCAACAAATAACAACATAAAAATAATCTTACCTATATTTGCTTGAAAATGACTAAATATTCTAGAGTCAAAGTGAAAATTTGTAGTACTTAGCTACTTAGCTGTGCTTTTAAGCACTGCAACAGTGTGCAGTATGCCATGAGAAGCCATTGGCGTAACTCCCTTTGCGTTTCCTTTGTTCAGCTTAAGCGTCACATACAATACAAATAAAATTGTTTTTGAGGGAAAAAGAATACTGAACAGTCTTAACATCTTGCTAGGAAGCCACCATGTAGGGTGTCTTTTCCTTAAGCTCATAGAACCTGATGGAAAACAAGTCTTAAATATCTTTGTAAGGCCATTGGAGGGATACTATTGACTGTAGAGTGTTCCAGATGTGAACCCTGGTGCATCTTAATAACAAGAGACATGCAGTGACATTCTGCAATTCCCTTTCAGGATTAAGCCCATTAACTGACATGGGAATTAGGTAATGTTTCACACAGACAGTTTTTAAATACTTAAGTGGCTCAAATTCCTTCTAGGAAGATTTATTGAAATGGCATTTATATTAATATATTTCATGATAAAAGGTCTTCTGGTAACTAAGTTAATGTTTAAGTATACATGATAGTCATTTTCTGTAGTAGCACTCTTGGGTAGGTGGCATGGCAGGTAAATTTAAACGCTCAACAGTTGCACTGGGATACACAAACACACACACACACACACACACACACACACACACACACACACACACACACACATCCAGGCATTTTAGTTTATAGTTTCTAGGCACCATGCCTGTAAAAGAAAGAACTACATTGGAAATGTGTCAGAAGATACTTAACTCACAGTAAAGAGGAAACAGAGAGAGTGACAGGAAGAAACCAGCAAGAAGCTACCCCAAGTACAGCTCCATTTACCTAGTTCCTCCAGTAAGCCGCCTCCTTCAGAAGTTTCCCCAAATACCATCATCCACCTCAGAGGATGCCACACACGAGGATTTGTGTTGGGACTATTTATATCTTAACTATAAAATACCTTGATATTTTCCAAATGCAATAGATGCACATATTTATGAATTTCCAATATAAAGAAGAAAATAGAAAACTAAACAAAATATAATTGCCTTTAATACTCTAAATTGATCTTTTTTTGTGAAGCTTAAGAATTCATCCTAATTTTGTTACCAAAAAATTAATATAGAAAAGAGAAAAATAAGTTTATAAATAAACATCAGCTCTGTCATACAATATTAATGTATAAAACACAGTGAGATCAATCCTATGTAGTAATAAGCATTTTGATATAAAAATATAAGTAAAACTTAAATAACATTAACAAATTACTCTTTTATACTTAAGGAAAACAGTAATGAAATTAGAAAGAACTTTAATCTCCAAAGTAGATTTTCTTTGAAACACACTTACCATACTACTTTTATACTGTTCATTCGAGATAATTCATTCATTCTAGGAACAGAATATATGTATAAAAATAAAATGCCACTCAACTTATTTAGAACTTGCTAATTAACTAAGAAAACCACACAGAAAAGGCATCTAAATTCAGAGAACAATGAGTATTAATAAAATAAAGTTAATCAAAATGAAGGAAATTTTACAATATGTCTCACTCAGAGACAAATAAAATTTTCAGTGAGGTAAAAGATAATTACAAAATTAATTTCAAATTATATATATTACAGTAGTCCTGGTGGTGAAACTGGAACTGATCCACAAACTTCTTAACAAGGTTTGGAGATGCATACAAATATTAGCCTTTTTTTCTAAAGACTGTAATGTGACAAACATTGCTAATATAAATAATGTTGGCAATAAGTAGAGAAATGTGCCAAATTTACCTGTAGGAATTGTCTTAAGAAGGCTGACTAAACACAGTCTTTCACTTTCCAGGTTAACATGTCCACTCACACTGCCATTCTTCTGGTCTTGTATATACAGGCAACTCTAAAAGACACTTCCGAACCGACCTCCTGGCATTGTTGTTCTTACAGTATTTCCACATCCTCTTCCAGAATTTCCCTGCAGCATAAATGAAGGATCTGAGGTGCAGATGTATCAGTTAGGGCTGGCATCCCCACAGTTTGTTGGTCTCTGATTAGTATCCTTTTCTAGTTTCTGTGATGATCTGCATTCGGAAAGACAGGCTTCATTATAGGTGAAATGACTAGATTGCAAACCCAAAGTGGTGAAGTGTTGAGAAAAATGAAAATTAACAGATTTGGATTTTCATAAAATATGTGAGAACTATGTTGTGTTTGAATATGAAATCTCATATATTCTATTTATCTAAATAACTTGTAAACAGTGTTAATAATCATACATTCTTTTTAAGGGAAGATTACAGATTATTAGACACTGAAATTCAAATCCATTGTTTATTTACCACTAACATTTACTGCTTACAGTATTTCCTTTTAAGCTTTCTTTGCTAAGCACTATCTTACTGTTTTAAAAAGGTTTGACTTATGATGATTTATATTTTTTTCGCTATAGAAATATTTGTATTAATGGATGGAACTAGAAATGATTGTACTGAGTGCGTTAACCCAGAAGCAGAAAGACTCACATGGTATATACTCACTTATAATTGGACACTAGCCCCAAAGGCATGTCCCATGGAAGACTTCATTTACCAAGAGATTGGGATAGATGTGAGGACATCCTATTGGGACTCTCAGTGAGAGAAATGTAGGAGAATTGGGAAATAGAAGGATCCAGAAGATCTTAGAAACCTACAAGAAAAACATCGTGACAGGTGGAACTGGGTCCAGGGGGATTTGCTCAAACTGCTGCACCAACCAAGTATAATACAATCAGTAAACCTCGAACCCCTACTCACATATAGCCAATGGACAGAACATTCTCCACTGTTGTATGGGGAGCAGGGACTGACTCAGACAAGAACTCTGGTGCCCTATATTGAAAAACTTCCCCTTGATGAGGAGGCCAGGTAGCACTTAGAGAAAGAAAAGGCAGGCTACCAAATAATAAATAAATAAAGTTATTGAAAATAAAATAAAAAAGAAAATTCTTTGCTTTTTAATATTGTATTTAAATATTACAGAGATTTAATCTGTCTTAATAATATTGTTTAGAATGCATAAAACAAAATGTTAAATAAGTAAAATGTTACTTCAAAATTATTGCTTGTGATGTTTTATACAATTTGAGAGACAATCATTTTTTAGTCAAGAGTATATAGAGAGCACATGTGCTGTCATGTATATTGAGACAGTATGCTTTGGAGCTACTCTTTCCATTAGTTATTGGAATTTTCTTCTCTGTAAGTCTGGGGAACTTAATTTTTAAAAAATGTTTTTAAATAAAATTTCTGTATATTCAGTGTTATTGTTCAAAATTTCTTTTATTGTAAATTTTATCTGTACAGATTAAGTTAACATGAGAACAAAGGAAATACTTTTCTCTATAAAATAAAATCAAACTTATTTGCAGTTCTAAATATTTAATAATTCATTAAATAACATTTTATACCAGTATAATATATACATTAAGGAAGAATAAGATAAATTATTTTATCTGACTTAGGTGGACAAATTTCAATACATTTCAGAATATAATATCTAGAATTGGATAGATCTTAGTGAATTTGCAATACTATTCAACTTACTTTTAGAAGTCTTTTTATTACTTATATAACATTTAAATTTTGGCATAAATTAACTGGCAAAAATTTTTGGTCAGTGAGCAAACCAATAGATAACATAAAAGACAACAAAACCATAATATATTACCATATCATTCATATCTCCATCCTCAGTAAGCAATATGTATCAATATTTTATAATTAGAAAATTTATAATTTTTTACAGGTAACCTATGAAAATGATATGATATTCTGGGACAGAGATATTTTAGTGATCATGATCACAGAATTTTATATAATCATAATTGGTTGGCTATAATTCATTTGGCTCCTGGTGAATAATTATTAATGTGCAATATTGAATTTTCATTTTAGTGAAGTCAGCAGTTACTCACTGACCAGATTTATACCCAAATAACCATACAGACAGTCCAGGATCTATCTATTAATTAGCCTACAGCACAATGCAGCAGAAAACTGCTCCATCCTAAACCTCCATGCCAGTATAGTGTCCTCCCTTTCTGGTTTCCCACATTATACTTGCTGTTAAATAATCCTTTAGGCCAGGTCCATTTCTCCTGATGTTTCCAGGTCTTCTCCAGGTGGATTCATTTGCTCCCTTCTCTTTCTCCTCCACTCCCTGGGTCATGATGTCATATCCTATTCTCTGTTATTGCTCAGCATTGGCTAATTGGTGTTTATTGGCAACACAAACAACAAATGATAACATGTTTACACAAACATGAGACAGAGATACTTACGATAAACATCACAATGCAATGTCTTAATTGCTCCAGAGAGTGGGGTGGAGAAATCAACATTTTAATGAACAAAGGTAAACTGTACACAGTATACAAGAACGTTTTTCCAACAAATCCTGAACAATATTATTTATGTAAATTGTGATATGCATATGTTATAATATTTGTATACCTGTCATTCATAACATTAAAATAATTTAACAAGGGTCTGGGAAAATTAAATTATAAACACTGAGTTCAGAGAACATGTTGCCTGGTTTTTGTTATCATTCTATATTTTTCAGTTGATAGAACTTTTATTATTTCCTAAAATGTTCTGAGTATTGTATTATAACTTAATAAAATAAATGTCAGTAAGTGGTGTTTAAGGCTCTGGTTCCCAGCTCTCACTTGTCATATCCCCACCCTGTTATTTCTCATTTGCAAGAATCTTTAGAATTAAGGTATTTCTCAATCTTTATAAGTCTGTGTTAGTTTTCTTGGCCAGTGTTCTATAGAAGTGAGGAAAATCATGACCACAGTAACGTTTATAAAATAAAGCATTTAGTTGGGGATTACTTTCAGTTTCATAGATTTAATCCCTTGTTATCATTTCGGGAAGCATGGAAGCATGCAATTATATATGGCATCAAGGAAGGAGCTGACAGTTACACATCAGGATTTTAAGGTATAAGAAATAGAGACTTAAGACATAGAATGGACATTTCATACTTCAGATCCCACCCCCAAGTGACACTTTTGCCAGCAAAGTAACACTTCCTAATCCTTTAAATAGTGCCACCCTCTGGTGACCAAGTATACCAATCTATAGGACCATGTAGCCATTCTTTTAACTAATTAATTAATTAACTAATTAAATTATTTTAAAGCCTGAATGCACTCCCTTACATCCTCTCCTCTCAGTCCCATTATTACTCCTTCCTCTCCCATCCTCCCCTGTCTTTCTCCTCAGAGGAGGGGAGCCCATACACAGGTACTACCCACCCTGGACTATTAAGTCATGACGTAACTAATGGCACCCTCTTTCATGGAGGCCACACAAGCAGCCCAGCTTTATAAAAGGAACCAGAGGCAAGCAACAGAGTCAGAGACAGTCCCCCCAATTGTGAGGGAATGTATAAAGACCATGCTGTACATATGCTATAGAAATGCAGCCTGGGTCCAGCACGTACATGATCTTTGGGCAGTCTCTGTGAGCCCCATGGGTCCATGTAAATTAACTCTGAAGATCATCTAGTGGTGTGCTTGACCCCTTCAACTCCTTCAATATTTCCCAACTGCACTCTTCCACAGGACCTCACTAGCTCTGCCTATTGTTTGGCTGTAGGTCGCTGCTTATTTCCATCAGCTATTGCATGATTTCTCTCAAAAAACAATTATTTTAGGCTCCTATCTACAAGCATAACAGAGTATCATTAATAGTATCAAGGGTTTGCTCTATCTAATCCGGTGGTGTTCAAGATGGGGCAGTAATTTTTTGGACTTCCCCTCAATCCCCAATCCATCATTATATCTACACTTCTTGTAAGCAGAGGAAATGTTGGGTCAAAGGATTTCTGGGTAGTTGGTGTCCCTCTTCCTCCACTGGAAGTTCCACTTGGCTGCAGGAGGTGGCCTCTTCAGGCTGACATAGTTCTAGCTGCTAGGAGTCTCAACTAGTGTCTTCCCCTACCCATAGATTCCATGGAGCCTCTGCTGTACAGATATGATACATAACCCAACTGATTTCTGTTCTCTCTCCAAGTCTTCCCTCAGCCTCATGTTCCCTACACCTGACCTTCACCCCCATTCACCTCCACACCCCCTCTCCCATCCAAACATTCCTTCCATTTACATCACATGTCTATTTTTTTCCTACTTGGAGTAAAATTCAAGAACCTTCCCTTGGGACCTCCTTTTTATTTAGTTTCTTCTGTCTGTGGAGCCAAAGTACATGGCTATCTTCTACTCACTTAGGATCCTCTTTTGTAGTTCTGTCTGCTTGCTTGCAAATTTTATGATGACCTTGTTTTTAATAGCTGTGTAATAATCCACTGTGTAAATGTACCACATTTTCTTTACCCATTATTCAGTTAGAGGACACATAGTTTCTTTCCATTTTCTGGCTATGACAAGTAAAACTGCTATGAACAACAGTTGAGCAAGGAAACTTGTCATATGGTAGAGCATCTTCTCAGCATATGCTCAGAATGGTATATGTGGATATTTTAAATTTTAATTTATCTATTTATTCACTTTACACTCTCATTGTAGCCCCCTCTCTCTTCTCCTTCCAGTTTCCTCTCCCTCATTCTTCTCCAATGCAAGATTACTCTGTTGCTAACTCTCTGTTTAGCTCTGTGCCCCATTTTTTAAATGTGTTATTTTTTTGTTGGTGGTTTACTTTTGGGGTTTGTTGTTGTTGTTGTTGTTGTTTTGAGTTCCTTGTATATTTTGGATATTTTAGCTGTTCGTCAGAGGTAGGATTGGTGAAGCTTTTCTCATGATCTGTAGGCTGCAGTTTTATTTCATTTATTGACAGTGTCAGGGATAAGCATAGACCAGATATCTCAGAGATTGAGGGGAAGCTCATGTCTGGCCCATCCCAAGACACACTCCATGAGAGAGAACCAACCCCTAACACTGTTAAAGATACTTTCCTACGCTTTCAGATAGGAGTCTAGCAGATTTGTCCTCTGAGAAGCTTCTCCCAGCAATCATTCAAAACAGATGTGTAGGGATCCTTGTAGAAAAGTGTAGAGAAGGATAAATGAACATGAGGGTGAGAGGAGCTTTACAAGATGATAAACAAAGCTAATTAACCAGGGCACAGAGGGGCTAGCTGAGACTGAAACACTAACCAAATACCTTCATGGACTGGACTTAGACTCCCTAAAAACATGTGGCTGATGGAAACCTCAGGCTTCATGTGGGTCCTCTAGCAAGTGGAGCAAAGGTTCTTTTTGACATGGACTCTCTTGCCAGCTTTTCAATTACTTCCCCCAACAGGTCTGCTTGTCAGGCCACAGGGAAGAGGAGATGCTCAATCCTGATACAACTTGAGGAGCTGGGGTGGACAAGAATGGACTTCTCTTTTCTGAGGAATGGGGGATGGGGCAAAGGGAGGAAGGGTGGGACTGGGAGGTGATGAGGGATGGGGCTAAAACAGGATGAAAAGTGCATAAATAAATAAATAAATATGAATCAACAAGAACAATAACCAAACAACAAAAACAATGAAACCCAAAGAAAAGCAGGACAACAAATACATATTTTACATTTTACATATTTGTTTTCTTCACCAATTGCTATCAGAGGTGCCTAATATTTTGACAACTGGTTACCATTTTGTAATCAATATTATGCTGAAAATCAAAAGTCATGCAGCAAAGTCTGTCTGTCTGTCTCTCTGTCTTTCTCTCTCTGTCTCTCTGTCTGTCTCTGTCTGTCTCTCTGTCTCCCTCTGTCTATCTCTTTCTCTCTGTCTCTCTGTCTCTGTCTCTCTCTCTCTCTCTCTCTCTCTCTCTCTCTCTCTCTCTCTCTCTCTCTCTCTCTCTCTCACACACACACACACACACACACACACACACACACACACACCATACATACATACATCCCACAGGGCAAAAATTCACCTCATTTTTAACGTGTATGATTTAGTGTTGGATACTATCACACTATCTTGTATCAAATATTGCCTGTGGAGTTTGGGTCACAGATGCCTGAAAAATCTAGGTAAATTAATCAAACAAACAAACAAACAAACACAAAAGCAAATTGGAGAAACCATGTCTCACTATAAGTCTTCACAAAGGAAATTGTCTCCACAGTACACTGAACTTGTACACACTTGTGTTGCAAGTGTTGTTTGAAAGGTGAGAAGAGAACACACATTCCTGCTTAGTACCAAAGAATTTTTTTCCATGAGAGATCATCTAGATTAGGAAAGGACAAGTTAGTGATGAGAAATCTTGCAGCACCAAAAGTATATATATTAATGTCAGTGACCTGCAGGTCTTACAGACTACTTCTGGGCACTTTCTTTGCTCCCTTGACAATGTACCCTGTACTGCAGTGTGGACTGGCTGTAGACAAAGAAGACATACTGATTATTTAGTAGCCAATAATCTTTGCTTCATATCATTGCAGCCTTCCACCACTGGATTCTACCTATCACAATGCCTTTATTTTGGCATGTAATGTGCAGCCAATTATCATCAAGGGGAAAAACATGTAAAAATCAGTTCAGATCCAGCCCTACCATTCAACTTAAATTGCATGATTTCTAGGCAGTGTGTAATAATTGCTTTTTAATTTTGTTTGAGAATTTTATACACAAACATAACTCATAAAATAAAGTCCAATCCCTGCTTCCTTCCCTTCCCCACTTTCCCTTGTATTTACACAACCATTTTGTCTCCCCACTGCAATCACTATTTTTTCACTACTTTGGTTTTCCCCTTGTCTAGAAAACTAAGACATAAAAGAAAATTATTATGAACTATGAGGCAAGTTATCTTCCCCTCTCAAAACAAATTTTTCAACATCTCACCATGAAACAGAAACAGTGCACATATCTTGAGTATATAGAAAATCTCTGAACCGTCTGCATTGGAGTGTTTCTTCAAGATTTCTTAGTGGGAAATGACATGGCCTCTGCCATACTCTTGTATTACCACAGTGCAATCTGAATACATAGGATTAGGCCATGACATGGTTTTAAGTGGCTCTAACTCTTTCCTTACTCCTTCCTTATTTTCTTTAAGTATCATGACTGTCTTAGACTTATTAAGTTTAGTGAGTTTACCATCAGTTACAAAAATATTGGAGGACATATATTTTGTAACACTTGAAGTATTATTTCTCCTATCTTTAGTAATTTATCTCAAAACACTACAATTTCCTTTATGGCAACTAATTTTAAAAGAACTCAGAACCATATCAGGTGTGTGTGTATGTGTGTGTGTGTGTGTGTGTGTGTGTGTGAGTGTGAGTGTGTGTGTTTGTTTATGAATTATCTATCCCAACTGTTTCCATGTCATCCAGTTTGAACCAGTTAAATTGAAATCCAAAGCTTCTGAGGAAAAAAATAGCCTGATTTCCACAAAAATAAGTTAATTTGATTTTGAGGTTTGACTATACCCCATATCCTTAATCTGATCATGGCCCTAAGGCACTTGAATCCTCTGAGAATTTTCAGCAATAAATGGAAAACTGCACTTCTAATCTTATCCTGTCACAATGCTGGGTTTCAACAGAGTCTTGCCTTCCGAAACCTTTATCAATATGCTGCTGACTGTGGAATTTCATGACATCAAGGCTCAGGCTCCAAAAATACCTTTACCTCTTTTTATTTCTGCTTTTCCACAAGCAAATGCTTCTCTTATCTTATCTTTCTGGCAATATTTGATAAAATGTAGTCAATAAAATCTTGAGCTCTAATTTTCTATTTTTTGACCTTTCGCCTACAGCTACAAAATAATTGGACATGTAATCTGCCTCACAAGTCTTTTCTGAGACACTGCTACAAAATAGGCTGCCTTTGCCTAACAGTGGTGTCTATCCAGATTCAGGTAATTATTTCTTTTACTCACAATTGGCAAGTTTTAGTCACACAGCTTAGATTTATGGAGGCGACACTTTACTTCTAAAATCAACATATTAGGAATTAATGACAGGCTATAGTACCAAAGATCTCAAAATAGTATTGTCCAACTCAGACAATTCAGTAAGAGGCAGCCAATGGGATTAGAGTTAACTTATGTCTAAAGATGCATGCCCTGGAAATTTCAGCTATGGTTGTAGAGTGAAAAATGACAGAAGGTAATAAAATGGATTTATTTTATTTACTTGACCAAAATATGTTTGGTGTGACAAAGAGTGCTTTGATGCGCTCTGTGTTGACTTTGGACAATGCCTTGACATGTAGTGAATTCCAGAACATTTATTTTAGGAAACATAATTGTAAGCTTGTCTCTGAATCACTGAGATTAGGGTATTTTCAAATGCCTGTAGACCATGTTAGAAGGTATGGCTTTTTTTTTTTTTTTTTTTTTTTTTTTCATTTTCTGGAACCTAGGAACTGTATTTTAAAATATAATCACCAAAGAAGTATTTCCGTTCTGTGTTTAAGAATAAGCATCGAGCTTAGTTGTCAGCCATTCTTCCTCATACAAATCTGCCTTTTTACATGAAATATATGAAATATGGATTGTTGGATAACATCACGCAATGAAAATGTCTATTTTACAACTCACCGACCCATTTCTCAACTGTTTATTATAGTTTAGGTTTGCACTTAGCTAAGGATCTTTCCCCAAATCATCTCCTGAATAAATCACCTTCCTTATAAATTTTAATTTTGGATTTGAGAAAGATTAAAAGAATATTATGAGAAATACTGAAACATGAGAACAAAACAAATCATTGGCTAACAATAACATCTCATTTACTCTTCATGGTCTCTACTAACATATATAGAATCTACATAAAACTATATAGAATTTGTATGTACAAAATAAGCCCCTAAAATATGTGTTATAAATATTTTTTCAGACAGTCACAATAATAACATATGCAAGTGGGAGACTACTATTTAAGAGATATTTAAACAATAAAGTTGAGCGGTAGCTAACAAAGCTTGAAATGCATAGACAGATCAGCTGTAGAAGAGTAGGGTTAGAAGTTCAAAGGCATCGAGTGTGTCAGCTACACACCCTGTGTTGTACTTGACAGTGTTCCTTTGCTTAAGGAATCTACAGAGGAATCTTTTCATCAAGCAGTGTCAAAGTAAAACAAATAGATAATTTCTTCATTACAACAACAATATAACGCACACTACTATAAACCCCAATATCATTCAAGTTTACTTTCTAGAACACTTCTGTGGATATGTTATTTTCTTGTAGAATGCATTATGCCTTTGCAACTACTTGCAAATATTCTAGAAACCTCCAACCCTGAACATATACATTCAAGTAAATTACACAGAGTGAAATGATAATACTTAAAAATATAGATGAAAATATATGTCAACGAAAAATGAAAAAGAAAAATAAGAGGTAATGAATTTGAAAAGTAGCATGGATGTTTCATTGGGAGAGTTGAAGGGTTAAAAGAGAAAATGATGTAATTATACTCTGAAAAAAAGAAATAGTTTAAAATAAAAATCCTCTGGTAAATCAGCAATTTCTCTTTTTAATTTTTAATTTGTTCACTTTATATCCTGATTGTAGCCCCCTCCCTCAGCCCCTCTCTATCCCAGCCGTAGTCCTCAGAAAAGGGAGCCATACACCCCTATCATCTGACCTTAGCCTATGAAGTGTCATCTGAACTGCCTGTATCTTCTTCCTCTGAGGCCTGCAAGGCCACTCTGCTGAAGGAAGTGATAAATGTGTGGGTACTAGAGTCCATGTCAGAAGTAGTTTTTACTCCCCATATTATGGTACCCACAAGGAGGTTGTGCTGCCTATCTACTATATCTAAGCAGACAATTTAGGTCCTAACAACGGATGGCCCTTGGTTAGTGCATCAGTCATTGCAGTACCCACCTTCTCTGCCTGGATTTATTGGATCCATTTGTCTCCTTATTGAGCTCCTGTTCCCTCCAGAACCTTCTATCCCTCAACTTTTCCATAAGACCTCCTGTGAGCCTCAGCATCTTCTGGGTGGAGTCTATGGTAGGTTCTATGCTATTTCTTCTCTTCAACTGCTTTCTGTGTATATTCATTTTGCCTTTCTGAATGAGAATTAAGCATTTTCCCCTAGGATCCTCCTTATTTTTTCAACTTCTTTAGGTCTGTGTATTGTAATGTGGTTATCCTGTATTACGTGGTAAATATCTGCATATAAGTGAGTATATATCATACCTGACTTTCTGGGTCTGAGTTACCTCATCCAGGATTATCATTTCTAGTTCTGTCCATTTGCATGCAAATTTCAATATTTCCTTGTTTTTAATAGCTGAGTAGTATTCCACTGTGTAAATGTAACCACAGTTTCTTTATTCATTCTTTGGTTGAGGTATATCTAGGTTGTTTCCAGATTCTGGCTATTATATATAAAACTGCTATGAACATAGTTGAACAAGTATCCTTGTTGTATGGTACAACATTTTTAAGGTGTATGTTCAGGAGTGGTATATCTTGCTGGAATGTGATTTCATATATATAAATATTAATCATTTCCTTTAAACCACATTATTTACAAGTGAATTCAAGTTTTGCCATTTCTGCATTTTTACATTACAAACTACATTTTCTTTCTTTGTTTATTTTTACATATATTTGCATTACTACACCAATAAAAAATAGGTGACATACACCAAGAAGAAGCACAGATCAGGAATTGCATTCACGTTACATTCATAGTGTTTTAGTTGTTTGTATTTGGCAACCTTAAAGAAAACATTTTCTTACCTCGGTGAGTCTAAAATTCTGAATGTTACTCAATATTTATCATATCTCATCTCTGTCAACTTAAAACATATATCTAGATCCCAAAATATCCTAACCCCCAGACAGCAAAGTTTAATTGTGAAACTAAATTATTTGGTCTTAAAACCCATCAGAGACTTGAGAAAGAGCAAGATCAATCACCTGAGTAAACTCTAAGGTCAGGTAGCAGCTTCCATATAAGAAAAAGAAAAAGAAAAACAAAAACAAATAACAGAGACAGTTTGCTGGCTGGAGAGTCACCCATAACTCTCTCAAACATTGGAGCACCATCTTCAGCCTTCTGGCCAAGTATATCTGACCTACGTACTTGTGAGGCAGGAACTACTGAGGACATGCTTTCCCTGTCTTGGCAGAGTTTGGCCATTGACTGTCTGTATCCAAGCTTGCCAAATTTTACACAGAATTCTGTCAGTAGTGCAAAGGAGGACATTTTCCCCAGTGGCTTGTTGGCCACATTTGAAGCCATTTCCATGAGAAGGTTCCCTGATGCTCATCATCATCCCTGAGGAAGGCTGGGTGCTGCCAGGAGTCAAACAGTCTTATTATCAAAGAATCACTAAAACATTACAAGAATCTTTAAATGCCATATTCTGTAGGACTCTGAGGTTTTTGAAGACAATATCTAAGAGTTTTACCTACCTATCTATAGACTCATACCTATCTCTTACATTTAGGGCGTATAATTTTGTGGTACAAACAGACTAGTAAATGAAACGACCACGATTTGATCAATTGAGCGTTAGCTTGTCTAACTTACTTATCCTATACAGCCTGCCTTAGGATTTTCAAAGAGTGGAGGTAAACCTTGTATTCTACTTGAGTGACATGGGTACAATATCTCATATTAGAGTATAAATATAAATGCTGTGTGTGACGAATATCTTAAATTTGACTTCTATATAAGTGTACCAAAATTAAGCTTATTTTGCATCAATATACAAATTTACAAGTACTTTATACACACACATGCACACACACACACACACACACACACACACACACACACACACACACACATTCACACACTTACAGCATTATTCCCAATTCTATGAATATCACTGGTTGTTTCCAAAATACGAATTTGGGGCTTTGGGACTTATGATGACCTCATTTACATAAATCCATATCTACAGAAACTTAACTATATAGTATACATAACGTGACTTTACTATGCATAGTTTTTGAGGAAATGCTATTTTTTACTGTCATAATTTTTCCTTTTGTTAGCTTATATTTTTATTTTAGACAGTTTAAAATTTTAAATATATTTAATATATCTTTCTGTCCCTAAAGTCCTTCTATTTCTTATCACCCTCCCTACCTTTCCAATTCCAAGTAGTTTAGCAAAACATAGCAAAGCAAAAAATAATGATAAAACCACTCAAAACCAAGAAAAATATTAGGCCATGTCCAAATATCATAAATCATTGCAATGTAATATGATTATCGTCACACCCTATTGCTCTCTTTAACCAATCTTCATTCATTTCTAAATTCTTTCTCAACTAGTCTCCCAGAGGCTACAACCCTAGAGGAAATACTTTCTGCTTTTAATTTTGAATACTTTCCTGAGACAAAATATTTAAAGTATTAAAGATTTATTTACTTTACTGTCTGCTACTTTGTTTATCAAAATGTGTTTTCAGACTTTCTTCTTTCATACTGCTTATTGGTTGATGAATTCAAATCTAGTATTATTATCAAACAATAATAGGACAGTAGAAGCTTAGAAATTCTACTCTCCTTGAAAGATAAAATGCCTGACATTATTTAATGGATATTCTAAAAAGAAATCTCGAGCTTCTTGGGTCAGAGCTATGGGATTATTATTCATAGCACTGCTTGCAACAGAAGCAGCATATTTTAAACCCTACTCTCCTTTCCTGCAAATCTGAAAGAGGTCACACTGAAGGCCACCAAGAGGGGCCTGTGGAGCTCTTCATGTTCAGGATAGCCATCCAAATCTTGTCCTGAAAAATCAGTGGTGCATATTGTATTCTGTATTTCAAAGACAGTAAGATACTGTATTAATTTTGTACATAGTGACATGATACCCTGTTTTCTGATCCTATTTACTTTTTAATCATCACAAAGTCTAGAATAATTTCTGAATATTTCTAAGTTTCTAATACACCTTAGAAGACAAAGAACTCATAGTCACTTGAATGTTGAAAATATTTTCTATTTAAAATATTTCAAATTAACATAATCACAACATATAACCTACTTACTAATGTTCATATGGGTATGGATATAAATTGATAATTCACATTATGCATTAATATTATTTGTTTAAGTGTGAAAATATAATTTTAAATTTTAGCTCTGTTTCCCTTTCTTTTAAAATCTTATTACTTAGTTGCTATTTTTTTTCTTTTTTTATTAATTTATTCTTGTTACATCTCAATGTTTATCCCATCCCTTGTATACTCCCATTCCTCCACCCCCCCCCATTTTCCCATTATTCCCCTCCCCTATGACTGTTCCTGAGGGGGATTACCTCCCCCTATATATTCTCATAGGGTATCAAGTCTCTTCTTGGCTACCTGCTGTCCTTCCTCTGAGTGCCACCAGGTCTCCCCCTCCAGGGGACATGGTCAAATGTGAGGCACCAGAGTACGTGAGAAAGTCATATCACACTCTCCACTCAACTGTGGAGAATATTCTGACCATTGGCTAGATCTGGGAAGGGGTTTAAAGTTTACCGCCTGTGTTGTCCTTGGCTGGCACCTTAGTTTGAGAGGGACCCCTGGGCCCAAATCTGCCTATCATATTGTTCTACTTGTAGGTTTCTAGGACCCTCTGTATCCTTGTATTTTGGTATTCTCCCATGCATCTATCATTTAGAGTCCCAATAGGATGCCTTCCCCTCTGTCCCAGTTTCCTGGTAAGTGAAGGCTTTCGTGGGACATGCCCCTTGGGCTAGTATGCAGATATAAGTGAGTATATACCATTTGATTCTTTCTGCTTCTGGGTTAACTCACTCATTATGATCATTTCTAGCTCAATCCATTTATCCACAAATTTCGGGAATTCCATGTTTTTAATAGCTGAGTAGTATTCCATAGTATATATGTACCACAGTTTCTTTATCCACTCTTCTACTGAGGGACACTTAGGCTGTTTCCATGTTCTGGCTATTATGAATAAGGCTGCTATGAACATGGTGGAGCAAATTTTCTTGTTGTGTGCTGGAGCATCTTCTGGGTATATTCCAAGGAGTGGAATAGCTGGGTCTTGAGGAAGCCCTATTCTCATTTTTCTGAGATAGCACCAGATAGATTTCCAAAGTGGCTGTACTAGTTTGCATTCCCACCAGCAATGAAGGAGTGTTCCTCTCTCCCCACATCCTCGCCAGCATGTGGTGTCACTTGAATTTTTGATCTTAGCCATTCTGATGGGTGTAAGATGGAATCTCAGAGTTGTTTTGATTTGCATTTCCCTGATGACTAAGGAGGTTGAGCATTTCTTTAAGTGTTTTTCAGCCATTTGATAGTCCTCTGTTGAGAATTCTCTGTTTAGTTCCAAGCCCCATTTCTCAATTGGGTTATTCGGTTTGGTGGTGTTTAATTTCTTGAGTTCCTTATATATTTTGGATATTAGACCTATGTCAGATGTAGGGTTGGTGAAGATTTTTTTCCAGTCTGTAGGCTGTCGCTTTGTTCTCTTGACAGTGTCTCCTGCCTTACAGAAGCTTCTCAGCCTCATGAGGTCCCATTTATTAATGGTTGACATTAAGGCCTGGGCCGTTGGTGTTCTGTTCAGGAAGTTGTCTCCTGTGCCAATATGTTCCAGGCTCTTTCCCACTTTTTCCTCTAAGTGGCTTAGTGTCTCTGGTTTTATGTTGAGGTCTTTAATCCACTGGGATTTGAGTTTTGTGCAAGGTGACAAATATGGGTCCAGTTGCATTTTTTTACACATAGACCTCCAGTTAGACCAGCACCTTTTGTTGAAGATGCTATCTTTTTTCCATTGAATGGATTTGGCTTCTTTGTCAAAAATCAAGTGACCATATGTGTGTGGATTCATATCTGGGTCTTCGATTCGATTCCACTGATCAACCAGCCTGTTGCTGTGCCAATACCATGCTGTTTTAATTACTATTGCTTTATAGTACAGTTTGAGATTAGGTATGGAGATTCCTCCGGAGCACCTTTTATTGTACAAGATTGTTTTAGCTATTCTGGGTGTTTTGTTTTTCCATATGAAGTTCAGAATTGAACTTTCAATGTCTTTAAAAAATTGTGTAGGTATTTTGATAGGGATTGCATTGAATCTGTAGATTGCTTTTGGTAGGATGGCCATTTTTACTATGTTAAATCTCCCGATCCATGAGCAAGGAAGATCATGCCATCTTCTCAGGTCATCTTCAATCTCTTTCTTCAGAGTTTTGAAATTTTTTTCATACAAGTCCTTCACTTGCTTAGTTAGGGTAACTCCTAGATATTTTATATTGCTTGTGGCTAATGTGAAGGGTGTGGTTTTCCTAATTTCTTCCTCTGCAAGCTTGTCATTTGTGTATAGGAAGGCTACAGACTTTTTTGAGTTAATTTTGTATCCAGCCAATTTGCTGAAGGTGTTTATCAGCTTTAGGAGTTCTCTGGTGGAATTTTGAGAGTCACTTATGTACACTATCATATCATCTGCAAATAGGGATAATTTGACTTCCTCCTTTCCCATTTGGATACCCTTGATCTCCTTTTGTTGTCTTATTGCTCTGGCCAGAACTTCGAGTACTATATTGAAGAGATATGGAGAGAGTGTGCAGCCTTGCCTTGTTCCCGATTTTAGAGGAATTTTCTTGAGTATCTCACCATTTACTTTGATTTTGGATATTGGCTTGCTGTATATAGCCTTTATTATGTTGAGGAAAGTGCCTTGTATCCCCGATCTCTCTAAAACTTTAAACATGAATGGGTGTTGAATTTTATCAAATGCTTTCTCTGCATCCAAGGAGATGATCATGTTTTTTTTTTATTTTCAGTTTGTTTATATGGTGTATTACATTGATGGATTTCCGTATATTAAACCATCCCCGCATGCCTGGAATGAAGCCTACTTGGTCATGATGAATGATATCTTTGATGTGTTCCTGTATTCATTTTGTAAGTATTTTATTTAGTATTTTTGCATCGATGTTCATAAGAGAAATTGGTCTGAAATTCTCTTTCTTTGTTGAGTCTTTGTGAGGCTTAGGTATCAATGAGACTATGGCCTCATAGAATGAATTTGGTAATTTTCCATCCATTTCCATCTTTTGGAGTAGCTTGAAGAGTATCGGTATTAGCTCGCCCTTGAAGGTCTGGTAGAATTCTGCACTGAAACCATCTGGCTCTGGGCTTTTTTTGGTTGGGAGACCATCGATGATTGCTTCTATTTCTGTAGGGGAAATGGGACTATTTAGCTTGTTTATCTGTTCTTCATTCAACTTTGGCAAGTGAAATTGATCAAGAAAATCGTCCATTTCCCTTAGATTTTCAAATTTTGTGCCGTATATGCCTTCAAAGTAGGATCTTATGATTCTCTGAATTTCTTCAGTGTCTGTTGTTATGTCTCCCTTTTCATTTCTGATTTTGTTGATTTCGATACTGTCTCTCTGCCTTTTAGTTAGTTTGGCTAATGGTCTGTCTATCATGTTGATTTTCTCAAAGAACCAGCTTTTGGTTTTGTTGATTCTTTGGACTGTTTTCTTAGTTTCTTATTTGTTAATTTCAGCCCTGAGTTTGATTATTTTCAGGAGTCTACTCCTCTTGGGTGTTTCTGCTTCTTTTTTTCTAGGGCTTCCAGTTGTGTCGTTAAGATGCTTATGTGCGATGTTTCCAATTTCTTTTTAAAGGCACTTAGTGCTATGAATTTTCCTCTTAGCACTGCTTTCAATGTATCCCACAAATTTGGGTATGTTGTTTCTTCATTTTCATTGAATTTCAGAAACTCCTTGATTTCTTTCTTAATTTCTTCCCTGACCCAGGTGTCATTTAGCAGAGAGTTGTTTAGTTTCCACGTACATGTAGGCTTTTTGTTATTTCTGTTGTTGTTGAATTGCAGCCTAAGAGCATGGTGATCTGATAAGATACAAGGTATTATTTCAATCCTCTTGTATCTATTGAGGCTTGCTTTGTGACCTACGATGTGATCAATTTTGGAGAAGGTTCCATGGGGTGCAGAGAAGAAGGTGTATTCTTTCTTGTTTGGGTGAAAGGTTCTATAGATATCTGTTAGATCCATTTGACCCATGGCATTGGTTAATGATGTTATTTCTCGGCTTAGTTTCTGTTTCAATGACTTATCCTTCAGTGAGAGTGGGGTGTTGAAGTCTCCCACTATTATTGTGTGGGGATCGATGTGTGGTTTAAGCTTTTTTAGGAGATATTTTACAAATGTGGGTGCCCTTGTATTGGGAGCATAGATGTTCAGAATTGTGATGTCAGCTTGGTTGACTTTACCTTTGATGAGTATGAAGTGTCCTTCCTCATCCCTTTTGATTAATTTTGGTTGAAAGTCTATTTTGTTCGATACTAAAATGGCTATGCCTGCTTGCTTCTTGTGACCATTTGCTTGGAATATTTTTTCCAACCTTTTACCCTGAGGTAATGCCTTTCATTATGGGTGAGATGTGTTTCTTGAATGCAGAAGAATGTTGGATCTTGTTTATGTACCCATTCAGTTAGTCTGTGTCTTTTTATTGGAGAATGGACCATTGATGTTGAGAGATATTAATGAGCAGTGACTGTTAAGAGTCTTAATTTTGATGTTGTTTCCAGTCAAGCGTTTGTGTAGTTGTGTTTTTGCCATGGTATAGTTATCTATTTCCTGAGTAGTTTTGGTTGTCGCTTGACCCTTTGGGATGGAGTTTTCCTTCTAGTACCTTCTGTAAAGCTGGATTTGTGGATAGGTACTGTTTGAATTTTTTTTTGTCATGGAATATTTTGTTTTCTCCATCAATGGTTATTGATAATTTTGCTGGGTAAAGTAGTCTGGCCTGGCATCTGTGGTCTCTTAGGGTTTGCAGGATCTCTGTCCAGGCCCTTCTGGCTTTTATGGTCTCTGCTGAGAAGTCGGCTGTAATTCTGATAGGTTTACCATTAAATGTTATTTGGCCCTTTTCCCTTGCAGCTTTTAATATTTTTTCTTTGTTCTGCATGTTTTGTGTTTTGGTTATTATGTGGCTGGCAGTTTTTCTTTTCTGGTCAATTCTATTTGGTGTTCTGTAGGCCTCTTGTATGTTTATAGGCATTTCTTTCTTTAGATTGGGGGAATTTTCTTCTATGATTTTGTTGAGAATAGTTTCTGGGCCCTGGAGTCTGATGTCTTCTCTTTCTTCAATGCCTATTATCCTCAAATTTCTTCTTTTCATGGTGTCCTTAATTTCTTGGATGTTTTGTGTCAGGAGTTTTCCAGATTTGGCATTTTCTTTAATGGTTGATTCAATATCTGTGATTGTATCTTCTAGACCTGAGATTCGTTCTTCCATCTCTTGGATTCTGTTAGAGAAGCTTACCTCTGTGTTGCTCACCTTTTTCTCTGAGGTCTCTCGTTCTCGTTTTTCTTCTGTCTGTGTGTTTATCATTGAATCCATTTTCATTTTCAAATCTTGAACTGATTTTTTGATTTCTTTCATCTGATTTTTTGTGTATTCCTGAGTTTCTTCCATTGCCTCTTTATAGGTCTTCAGAGCTTGATCCGTATTATTAATTCTTTCATTTGGTTGTTTGCATTTTCCTGCAATTTTTCCAGTTCCACTCTATGTGCTTCTTTTATGTCTCTCACCTGTTTGTCTGCGTCTTCCTGTATTTGATTACGAATTTTATTTGTTTCCTCCATTATCATCCTCATTACTAAGGATTTGAGGTCATATCTTGTATTTCTGTGGTATTTGAGTTCTCTGGGTTGTTTTCTTTGGGATAGCTGGAAACGGGAGACGCCATGTTGTTTTGGGGTTTTTTGCGTATGCTTTTTCGTTGTCCTTTAGACATCTTGCCGTCTTTGTTTTCGTTGGGTAGCTTCCAGAATTGGATGGTGGGTGTCTGACGATAGATTCACTTATTTTCTCACGATTTCCCTAGGCTGGGAGCTCAAAGCTTCACTGGTGTGGATGTTAGGAGGTTAGCCCTGTTGTTCTGGTCTCTCACTGCCAGTGATCTTCAGCCCCCCTGTGCTGTGGATTCTGCAATTGCTCTGGGTCTCTGAATGAGCGTTGGGTCAGGCCAAGGTATCCACAGCCTTCTGTGTTCCCTGCCAAGTCCAGCCAGGAACACTGGGCCTGAACCACGGGCTGAACTCAGCTAGATTCTCAGAGCCTGAACCATCTGCCGAGCTCAGCTAGGGATTCTGGGCCCAAAATGCGCACAGGGTCCAGCCAAAATTTTTGGGCTGGGACTACGCACCAAGCTCCGCTAGGGCCTTTTGGCCCAAAGTGCGTGCTGTGGTCAGTTATTGACTCATGGCCCGAACTGACCACCAATCTCAGCCAGGAATTCTGGATTCAAACTGCACACTGTGTCCAACCAGAGTCTTAGAGCTGGTGGAACCGAGAGCTCTGTCCAGCCTGCGCCACAGCAGGAGAACTGTGGCTGCTTTGAGTTAGTGCCAGTGGTGGAACAAGTGCTCCACCCAGACTGTGTCACCACAGGGGAGCTGCTGCTGAGCTGAGGTGGTGCCTAGGATGGAACTGAGCACGTCACCAAGCCTGCGCCACAGCGGGAGAACTGCGGCTGCTCTGAGTTAACGCCAATGGTGGAACCAAGTGCTCTGCCCAGACTGTGTCACTGCTGGGGAGCTGCCACTGAGCTGAGGTGGCACCTAGGGTGGAACTGAGTGCTCGGCCAGGCCTGCGCCACAGCAGGAGAACTGCAGCTGCTCTGAGTTAGCGCCTGTGGTGAAACCAAGTGCCCAGCCCAGACTGTGCTCCGCAGGGGAGCTGCCGCTGAGCTGAGGTGCTGCCTAGTGTGGAGCAGCGTGCTCAACTAAGCCTGCGCCACAGCAGGGGTGCTGTGGCTGGAGCTGAGGTAGTGCCTCAGGCAGAATTGCTTGCTGGGCCGGGCCAGTACCCGGGACTCTGGGGCCGAACTGTCTGCCGAGTCCAGTCTGGGTCCAAAGGCTCCACGCGACCCAAATCCTGCCCCGAGTCCCCTCTCCCACAGCAACTCCCACCAGCCACCACACCAATCGCCTCCACCGGAAGGCTATGAGCTGCAAACCTCTGCCGCCGCTGCTGGTGCCGCTGGTGCTGCTGCCTCTGCCGCTGCCGCTTGGATTAGAGAAAAACCACGCTCCTCCCGTGTGCAGGGGCATGCAGGTCCTCCGCACCCTGGTCCCTCCGAACCGTGGAGCACTCCCGCTGCCGTGACGTTCGGACCTCGGTGTTCCTGGCTCAGAAATCTGTGCAATTCCCTGAATTGTTCACTGAAGCCCCCAAACACAGTCCACACTGCTCGCTGCCATCTTGAAAACCCCTTAGTTGCTATTTTTATTAGTCCTTTTGCTTACTCATGTCTATATGTTCAGTACTTATATATTCTTCTATTTAACCAAAGTGTTTCATTACAGGGACAAAAGGAATAAAATCTGAATAAATACCAAGACAAAACTCTTAGTAATAAAGGGTAATAAAACTCTATGATTCAATTTTTATCTGAAATTCCATCATGAGTACGATGCTGGGGTACAAGATTTTTTAAATTGCATTTTGTGTGTTTGTGAGTCTCTCACTCGTGTGTGTTTCTGTGTGTGTGTGTGTGTGTGATAATGAACATACACTGGCTAGAAGACATCGTGTAAGAAATGATTAATTCCTCCTACAATATCAGTCTTCAAGATCAAACTCAGGTCCAACTTAGAAGCAGGCACATTTACCCATTGAGATGCTCTATTCACTGTTTCTACATTTTTCTGTAGAATAGATTTTCATCTATTGGATGAACTTCATGCTAACAATCCACCAAATTGTAAAAAGTAATTTAATTTATATGTATACAACCTATAGCTAGTTGGCATTGTAAATATTTTTTGAAAATATTGAGACAAAAAAAACCAATTTATTGTTTATTCTTATATTTCAATAAATACAATGATGTATTGAATACTTCATATTATTTTATTCACATGTTAATATCCTAGTTTTTATCCTAATATATGTCTTTCTAATCATTTTTACATTTACTAATTGTTGCTGCTTTAAAATATATTTTAAATTTACATATACATTCAACTTTTTAAATTAACTTATAAAATTTAAAGATTTTTCAGCATTGATAGAGTAAATCAGTTCTCATTGATAAACTCACTATCTTAAAGAATGCATAAATATTCAGAATAATTAGAAGATATACACTATGCTCTCTGCCTATGTGGGTAATGATATAATTTCTTTCATAGATTAGAGACTCTGTGACTTAGATTCTGGACAGTCCTATTTTACAAAATTAATTTAATACTTGGAAAAGGAAAATATGGGTATAATTTTAAATTGAAGCTATGTCTTAAGCTTAATTTTTTACAGAATATATGGATACAGACACTCTGAAATTGTCAAATGAAGCAATTCTACTTTTGTATTCATTAAGATATAGGTGTACTTTAAGCTTTATATCAATTTAAAATTTAGATAGTGGCTGTATTTATTTTACATTTTGCTCATTTTTCACTGAACAAAAATACAGGCTAAAGATCGGAAGATTTTACTTTTAACATTTTATGGCTTCTGTGTATTCTGAAACAAGTGTGGAAAATATAACTACTTATGAATAAGATATGAAGAAACATATATTTAAGTGTTGTTTGCCCAATAAATGTCTCACATAAAAAACACTGTCAGCTGCAAATGGGGTCATTACTGGCAGTGTGCTTCTTTCCTTAGAATTCTACATCATGTGGCCATTTGAAAGTAATTGCAAAACTCCTCTCCGCAATATGAATTGTAACCTAATTAAGCTAGCCTTTGGGCAGCCACAGTGGTGGTGCTGGATAAGCATCATTTCCTCAAACTCTCTCAATACATAGATTATTCTTTGCTGATTTCATGTGTTTACTTCCAACTTAAATTTTTCTATATCCTGATGTAATTCAATATCATAATAAAAAAATTTCATAGCCCAAACAAAATCCAGTAATAGGCTCCATTGAAATGAAAGAACATATAAAAATTTGTAAAAAAAAAAAAAAAAAAAAAAAAATAGAACCACCATACAGGAAAAAATGTGTTTTATTTACAGTAATTCAATTATATTTAAAAGTTGTAATTTGCTCAAAATACATTAGTAATGGTAAAAAAAATAAATTCCCACATTGATTTAGTGGCTTTGGGTTAAAGATGCCATTGTAAGTTATATGTATCTATAATGATATCTTCTTATTGAGAGCTATTTAAAAAGGAGTAGTAGGTTAGATTTTCTAAGGATGGATAGGAATTGTTAAATATTTTTGTTCAACGAGACACCCAGTGGTGAAATACCCTACAGAGTGTTTGAAAATGAGCTTATATTGTAAAGTACAGCTTTCATAGTTCTGTGCTGTTTAACTTCATTCCCCATAGCACCATTTTAGGCAGTGTTGCATGTTAACTTTACAACTACTGCTACAGTGAGAGAGACAGATTTTTTCAGACAGAGAATTTTCATGCACTAATCTTATCTTCAATGGAAACATTTCACTGCTGGATTTCATTCATTTGCAAAACTGGAAGTTGTCCAAGATATTATGAACCAATTTAATAAATTGGTTTTTATAAAATTTATGGAATCTCTTATTCTCCTCTTTCGGCATAAAAAAAATGTGCCTTTCTGTGCTATTCATTAAGAGATTAAATGCAGCCATGATCAACATTTCCAGCACAAAATTAAGATGGTTTATTATTCAAATTAAAACACATAGGTGTAGCGTATTTTATTTTTGTAAAATTTATCAATAATTTTCTCTTATAGTATTCATAATTACTATTCAAACTGCCATGGGAGAAATTCGATCAATAGCTTTTCTACTTTGCTTTTCTATCACTGTGGTAAAACACCACAACCAAATGTAGCTTCCAGAGAACAGATAGTATGTGGTGTCTACTTTCAGATCATAGTACACCTTTGAGGTAAACCAAGGCAAGAATTCAAACAGGGCTGGAAGCTGAGGCCGGAGCCAAGACAGTGAATATGGAATGACGTTTACTGGCTTGCTCTTCATGGCTTGTTTAGTCGCTTTCTTGTACATCTCAGAATTGTCTGTCCAAGAGTAGTATGGATCATAAGTGGATAAACTCTCAAATAACCAGGAGTGGGGAATAGGTTAGAGGAGGGAGGGAGTGTGGGAACTGGAGGAGGGCGGGCAACTGGATAACAACCGGGATATAATATGAATAAATTATAATAAAAATATAAAGAAATGATACAAACCTACTTGTCTACAGACTTGAATACTGATCAATCTGTTATGGTAATTTTTTACCTTAGGTTTCCTCTTCCTGAATGATCCTGTTTTGTATCAAGTTGACAAAAATTTAACAAGTACACTATTCTTACCCTGGTATGAACCAAACCAATGCCCAACACAGCAAGATATCCCCCATGATGCACCAGTAGTCTATATATATTGGGGGACAGTGAACAGCTGTCTAGCAGGGCTTCAGTTTTGGTACTGTAAACATAGCTGACAGCATGTGTCTCGGGGTGTCATAGAACCTAGAGAAGAATCTGTTATCGTTTTCCTAAACTAGTGTAATAATATCTGTATGCATCTAAATACTTATACTCATGCCCAAAGATGAGCATAGATCTTACCCAGGAAGAGCTGTAAGTGATTAATGGTTAATGAGAACAGATAAAGTATCCAGGGTTGAGCCCCTGGTAGGTTATCATGTCCCAGGTGGTGGCCCTAAACAATATACATACCACCCACCAAGTGGAATCAGTAGGGATGTGTGCGTCTGTGTGTGTGTGTGTGTGTGTCTGTGAATGTGTTTGTGTGTGTGTGTGTGTGTGTGTGTGTCTGCGAATGTGTTTGTGTGTGTGTGTGTGTGTAAGTAAGTAAGTAAGTAAGTTATAGTAGTAATGAAAAAACAAGTCATACATTTGGGTGGTAGGGAGAGGAAAATAGGAGAAGGAAGGAGAGGGGTGGAAATGATGTAATATGGTATATAGTTGGGAAATACACAAATATTAGTGTAAAATAAAAAAAAATAGGAGAAGAGCTTGATCCTGCAAATAAAATTAAAAGTTGAAAAGTAAATATTGTATCCATTCACCTTTCAAACAAAGAATCAAATATTTTTTGTTAAAGTTTTAAAGTAATTAAAATTATTTGTTTGTTTATTAATTATTTTTCTAGACAGGGTTTCTCTGTGTGGTGTTGGCTGTTCTGGAACTCACTCTGTACCAGGTTGACCTCAAATTCAAATATCCCTCTGCCTCTGCTTCCCAAGAGTTAGATTAAATGTATGCAACACCAAAAATCCAGCTAAATTTCATTTAACATTAGTCATTTGGATAGACTTTATAACTCAGCAGGGATAGACATATTTAAGCTAATCTGTTCACCTGAGTTCAATACCTAGACCTTACAAGCTGGCAGGAATAAATGATTCCAAACAGTTATCTTAAGACATAGAGACATGGGGATGGAGAGATGGCTCAGAAGTTAAGGGCACTGTCTGCTCCTTCAGAGGTCCTGAGTTCAACTCCCAGCAACCACATGGTGGCTCACAACCATCTGTAATGTGATCTGATGCCATTTTTTTTTCTGGCCTGCAAGTGTACATGCAGGCAGAGTACTTTATACATAATAATAAAATAAATCTTTATTTTAAAAAAACTTAGAGATGTGTCTACAAGTGCACAACACACATACTCACAGACACACACTACTACACAGACTCATACATGCATATGAGGGAAATACACATTAATTTAAAATGTTAAGAACATTTTTAACTTAAATTTTTCTAAACATGTTCAATATAAGAACTTGCTATATAAATAATACGTAAGTAATTATGTAACATTTTTATTGTTCTGTGATATTATTTTGACATGTCTATCATTTTAGTTCCATTATAAGCTCTTATTTTAAGTATTGATTTATAAGAAAAAAAAGTTCATTTTACATTTTTTTCACAACAAGGCTATATCTAGTTTCCACTAACATTCTTCTTTAACCTTTTCTAATTTGAACTACATAAAGGGAAGAAAAAAGTAGTCTATTATTTAAAGAAACAAAACTAATGAAAATGATGATGCCTTAAAATCTTTGTGGACAAGCAAATGGGCAACCAGACTCCGTTTCTCTAAGCTCTTCTCTGTGTTTCCACAGCCCAGCAAGCTTATGGATACTTCTGGAAGCTCTCAAGATTCTTATGTATTTTTCCCCTTATCTCTAATAAGTACTACCTTGAATTTCTTAGGGTATCTCCTACCAGCTTATTAGTGATGTAAATGCCTGACATTTAATAAGTTTTGTATATGTCAGTTCTTTTTAACTTGCTAACTTATCATTTTAACTTTGCAATGCTATTAAACATGGGAAATCATTTTAGCCTCAATTTTGTGGTAATGAAACTGAAAAAACAAAAGAAAATAATTAAATCTTCTATAGCAGGACAACCATGAAAATACACAGCCAGGTTCTGAATGTGGGCCATCTGGCCAGTCCCGCCACAAGCTCTCTGTCCAGAAGCAATAGAATGAGATAGCTTGCTGGCATTCCATAGCATATGAGTTGTGTGAAAGCCAAGCAGTTGTTCCACACTGTCTCTTCAGCAGAAATACACTTATTTGAGTAACCACTAAAATATATTTATGTTTATACATTGAATTTGAACATCTTTCAAAATGCATGAAAGAATAGTTAATAAAACAGGATGGCTAATGAAATAATTGGATGAGGAGAAGGCAATTATTTTGGTTTTGTTCTGTTTCATGTACTAATTCATCTACAGATTATCTATGTATCTATCATCTATTTATTTATCTACCTATCATCTATCTACCTACCTATCTATCTAACCTATCATCTATCTATCTATCTATCTATCTATCTATCATATATATGATATTATATATGATACATAACATATCTCTTCATATATATTTATATGTTTATATATGTGAATATATATGATATATATACATTGCAGAGTCTCATTTGTGGCCTTGAGTAGATTATAATACATATGTTATATTTAGCTTCCTAAGTATTGGTATTGCTACCAAGTACAACTTTGTCTAGCTAGCAGGCAGCTTCAAACTCATGAAATGGCTTCATCACCACTTTTAACACTTTAAAATCACTTACACATTTCTTGCCTAGTAGATATATTTTCAACATATACTTTATACTATTTCTAATGCACTTACCAAATTACCAATAAGGAAGATTATCATAAATTCCTCTAATGATCTTATAATGCTAGTCATATTCTCTCTCACTGAGGTATATCTCTACCCCCCTCCAATTGCCTTTATGGTAAAGTTCTCAAATAAACACTGTATAGATATAAAACAATGTTACACAAAGCAGTGGTTTGTCTTTAAAATACTGCTTCAATAATATTATTCATCAAAAACGAATCTTTGGTTTGTGTATGGGATGGAAAAAAAAAAGCAGCGCCTTATCTTACTGTCTCCTGTTGGTCAATTAAAAAATAATTGTAAATATTTGACCATCAGATTTCTGTCAAGTTTTTTGTACCTATTTTTCCTATATTCTTTTTCACAATTTAAAGTGTTCTTACTCAGAAATTAGAAGAACTTATTCATGTATTTTATGTAGTTTAGAAGGTAAAATGACAGAAATATTTCAAAATTTAAAAAAATAGAACAAAGAGGAACATGTATGTCACCTTTAACTGATAGCATTTTTATTATCATTTTTGTGTCTGTACATCAATAACCCTTGCTCCTGAATTATCTATAGCAAATACAATGTAACAGTTTGTTTCTATATACTTCATCAAGTGTTCTAAATGACACATTTTTAAATTAATGCATGATATAATATAATTTACATATTGGGAGCAAGGGTTCCTAGTTTCTTCAAGATAAAATTTGAAATGCAGTTTTCCTTTGTTTATTTTTTTTAAAAAAAAGAAACACACACACACACGCATACACACAAAGTTAGAAATAACATGATGACCTCATTTTCTTAACACATACATAAGTATGTAAGCATATACATATGTCTTTAAATATGCTTGGACATAATCATTAATATTTGCAGGTATATTTCTATACTGTGTGAAATTAGACTTCCAAGAATCAATGAAACTCCAATTTCAATTATCATATATTTCACTTTTTGTATTTTACACACAACAAAAGTATGAGTTACTGATCTGAGGATTGGAAAGCAAGCTATGCAAAATGATATAACACAAAACTTCAATTATTGGTGCAATTTCTTAGCTCTGACATTCAAAACCAGTTGTATATTGAATTTCTTCTAATTAATACCATACTAGAAAATGACAACAAAACAAATTCTGTAAAGAATAAAGAGAATGGATGTGTATACAGCATTGATGAGAGTATAAGTTAATTTAGCTACTATGGAAATCAATATGGAGGTTTCCCAAATATCGAAAATATCTACATGATCCAACTACACAATTTCCAGGTACATGCCAGAAGAGACTTAAACTAGTGTACAACAGACACTGATAAAACCATACGTGTTATGGCATTACGTAAATGGTCATGGTACAGAATATATTTAGGCACTCATGAGCAAAGGAATGTAAAAGAGAATATATCATATAGTCATAGTACAGAACAATTAAGGAATAAATATAAAAAGTAATTATTTTAATGGCAAAATTTGAATGGAATTAGACACCATTATTTAATAAATATTACATATGAGCTCTTATTTTTATAAAGGAGAGAAAGCAATATCAAAATATGATTAATACTTTTTCTATTATAGTCAATTTTACACATGATCATAAATACTAAATAACGTTGAATAAATTTTTTCTAAGAATTACATATTGTAACATAATTTATAATAATGTTAGAGGAATCCTTCATCTCATAGCTGAATCTTTGTATTATTCATTAGTATTAACTTTTTACTTGCTAAACGGCTCTTACATTAAAATATTTGCTTTAATCCACACCCCAGGTGTACTTGACATGTTCCTGTGCTTATAAAACTGTGTGTCTGACTGACATAAATGCGAAATTATCTCATGTAAATTGTGTATACTCTGAATGAATGTGATAATCCACATTAACTTGTTGCAATGTTTCAACACTTATTTAAATTTGTCAAGTGGCGCACATTCATTTGCTTAGAGACACGCTGTCAGTTTGATTGCCTATCTTGTTGGTACAGCTGCTTGTTTTCACAATCCAGTTGCTTATTAGAGTATTTTAGTCTGTAGTTACATGACCACTCTTGTTTATTGGCTTATGATTTTCTGTGTGAATAAATGAAATAATTAGTGTACAAAAATGTGGGCTTTGGTAACACTTAGCTCCAGTGACCAGCATGTGTGATTATATATAGCAGTATTTATATTCAATTGCTTCAGAGGGGAAACAAAGTTACTTTAATAAGGATCATTCATATGAAACTCTAATATATACATTGTTATCACATATATTTATAGTTAAATATATGTACATATACACATTAAATGTTTGTTTATATTAATCTGGAAAAAATTGGGCAGTGAGTTGGTGTGTATTTTCCATGAACCACTAATGATGTTTATGTAATAAAAAACAATTATTATTTAAAACAATGCTCTCCACCCCCCCCACACACACCCTTCTCCCTCTAGATTTGTTGGCAGACACTATTGCACCAAACTAGGACCATGCATGGAGAGGACCTATGCCCTCTGCTCAGACGTAGCGAATAGGCAGCTCAGTCTCCTTGTTGGTCCCCTAGCAAGGAGAACAGGGGCAACTTGGACTCTGCTGACTGTTCTTTTATTACTTTCTCCTGGCAGGGTACCTTACTAGGGCACAGAGGAAGAGGATGCAGACAGTCATAAAGAGACTCGGTAGGCTAGCATCAGTTGTTGGAGGAGAAGGATTCGCCCTCTCTGAAGACTAAGGGAGGGGCATTGGGGCAAGAGTGAGGGAGGGAGGATAGGACTGGGAGGAAACTCTGGAGGAACTACAATTGGGATGTAAAGTGAATAAATTATAAAAAAAATTAATTTTAATTAAATCATGTGTCTGGATGTGGTGGCACACACCTTTAATACCAGCATGCGGGAGGCAAAGGAAGGAGAATTGCTGGGAGTTTTAGGCCAGCCTGGTTTACAAAGTGAGTCCAGGACAGCCAAGGCTACATAGAGAAGCTCTGTCTCAAAAAATCACCACCACCACCAAAAACAACAACAACAACAACAACAACAAAACCCAATGCTCAGTAATCCTCAGGGAGCAGTGTCATTTAACCACATGTGATGTTTTTGTAGATATGTTGTGCTGTTCTATCCTAGTATCAGAAATCTCAACCTAAGCTTTTCTTCTTTAGAGGGTGACCATTTTACATCACAAGGCAGTGCTGCATCTAACATAAAATTATACTTACTGTGAATTAAAACTAAAAGGATTTACATTAGATATGCTTTGAAATATGTACTTGGATTTCTTAACAGACATTATTTAATCAAATTACACTTATGTATTAATTTAGAAGGAAGAACAAGTTTCATGAAGTAATTGTTAAGATTGGGAGGCAATTTGTAGAAACTGGTTTTTGCCTAACATCATGTGATTCCTGGGGTTGAAATTAGATAGTCAGGTTTGTCCACAGTGCTTTTCTCACTAAGAAATCAGGCTGGCTTATCTTAAATATTCTGAAACATAAGTTATTTTCATGATATGTAGCCACACGAAAAAATAATTATGAAATGTATATATCTTTCTTTTGTAAGATAATAATCAAAATATTGTATACTATGGAAATAAAATTTAATAAATTAAATAATAATTATTATTATTTCAGATTATGCTTATTTATAAGAATATTGAAAGATCAACCTTCTAAAAAAGAAAATGAACACTGCTGCTATTGTCTAATATAATATCTAAAATAATACTATGATTATAAGTTAGTATTTTATGCTATTAAAACCAGTATAAGTGAGCAATACCACAATTCATAGATGTATTTAATACACCTAAACTACTAAGCATATTATGTGCTTTATGTTTTAAAAACTACTATAAGTGGAAAACATCATAATCTACAATTGTTGTTAACACACCTAAAGTAACAAGCACTGTATTTTAATAAGATGGTACTGTGTAGATATTTATCATTGCTATAACATGGCTGACTGATAGAGGTAACTTAATATCCACTGTCCTACAGAAAAGAGAATTGTTCTAGCTTGGAGAAAGATCAAATTCAAGATCAAAGTTAACTATTACTCGATGTATATTGTTTTTTATGACATCCTGAAGTCAATGAAGCATCATAGGTTGATCCTCTTATACTCTGTATTATTTTAATATTTATATTTTCATAAATAATATTTCCATTGTATTATTAACTTTTCTAAGTGCTGTGATTTGGAGATATGTCTATCAATGATGCATACAATGTAGATCTTGTCGCTAAGCACACACTGTCATTTGTGTATCCATATGTGAAGGCTTTGTCTCCAGAATGGTGGTATGAGGTCTTCTGGATCTTTACGGAAGCTCTAATGTTTAATATTGGAGATTGGTAAACAAAATTTGATGACCCAAGTCACTTAGAATAATGTTAACCACTATTCCAAAATGCATGTCTTTAATGTTATGCTTCCTCATCAGATAGCAAACCAAAGGAGTGACCTGACCTTAGACTTGAGCCTCCAAGAAACTGTGAACTGATCAGTCTTTTATAGTTTAAACTTTGCCACCTCTGGCTTAATTACAGTTGCAAGTCTGGATAATACATTGAGAACAAAAAAGACTTGAAAATATATTTGAAGGAGTGAAGGTGTTAAATTTATCCACTACAGTAATATTTTCATAATATATTTGAATATTGTGAAATGATAAATTCAGTTATTTATTTAGATTTCATGTAGAGCATTAACTTTGCTGTAAAGAAAGTTGATTCTGCAAAGCTCTTTGTTGTTGTTGTTGTTGTTGTTGTGTGTGTTGTTGTAGCAGTGTATAGGCCCTGTGCATACTGTCACAATCTCTGTGAGTTTATATGTACCTAAGCCTTACAGGATCTTTAAGGCATTTCTGTTGTTGTTCTTCATTCCCTCTGACTTTTACACTCTTTTTGCCTCTTCTTTCACAGAGTTTTCTGTGTACTAAGGGAAAGGATTTGATAGAGATATCGCTTTTAGGACTAAATGTTCCAAGGTCTCTCACTTTACATATTAATCTCAGCCTGTGGGCCTCTGTATTTGTTTAAATCTGTTGCAGGATTAAGTTTTCTGAACTTTTTTATGCAAGACTCGGATCTAGGAAAAAAAGAGAATGTCACCAGAGGTTAGTTTTTTACTATATTCTTTAGCAGAACAATAGTATTTGGATTACCTTAGTTCCTGGCTTATATCTTTTCAGGTTCTTGGTCACACAAGCAGTGTTGGTTATAGGCTCAGTCTCATCAAATGGGTCTTAAATCATATCATATATTAGTTGAATATTCCCACAAGATTTTTGTCACTACTGCACCAGCATATATTGAATGGTGGTCACTTTTGTGGGTCAAAGGATTTGCAGTTGTGTTTACAGTTTTTCTTTGGTAGCATGCAGAATTCTTTCCAGTACCACAAATACTTGTCTGTAGGCTTGAAAGCTCTAGATAGGCACTTCTCCATGTTCAGTAAGTTGTGCAAGTGTTGTCTTTAGTTTGTGGAGATTTCCCAATAGCTTTGGTAATAACTATTGAGGGTTCCTGCTGTGACCCTCCATCCTCCAGGGGTTGTCAGCCATCTGTCCATGTGGACAAAGGAAGCAGAAGTGTTGAATGATGAATGGGGTAGAGTGGGGTGGGGTGGGGGTGGGGGTGCATTGGTGGTGTTCAGACGGCCTGTTAGTATTACAAAAATTAGGGCCGTCTTCAGTGAGACAGTTCAACTTTATTTGGGGTGAGTAATTTCATTGGTGACTAGCAATACCTTGGCTTCTTCCATTCTAATTGTAATCTTTTTATTTCTTTTAGTTATCTTATTGCTATAGCTAAAACTTCAAGTACTACGTTGTGGCACGCTACTGGATAAGTTTGAAATCTGACATCCCTGGATAGCCATTTGCATTCAGTCTATGATGGTGGACTCCCATTTCTCTGGAGGGTTCTCACTTCACCTGATTTGGTAACCTCAGATTTTGTAAAGAGCATCACGTATCACTCAGGGAAGATCATACACCCTATCCTTTCATGAGGAGAAAACCAGTTTATCAAACCTCATCCTATGCTAAGGAGATCCTAGCCTCTAGCAAATGACCTTTAATCTTACATCTAAGTTATTCCCTCAACAATAGGATAATCAAATACTGTGTTTTATTTCTTGTGATAGGATCCTATGTTATTGTATGTAAAGGAGATACTCGGCTACTGCATGTAGATTAAGTATCCTGGCACTCCTAGCCCCAGCGAATCAGACACAGTCATCCTCAAACCCTTCCCTACAGCCCAAGGTTAATAAAGGCTGGTTGGTGTACTCCTGCTCAGATGCTCACACCATTCCCCCACCGTGACCATCTTGGACTCCATTTGTTCTGAGGAAGATTTGCCACTGGATGGCCAGGGCTTGAATGCCAGTCAAGGCAGCAATGGAATAGCTGCTTTGGCAGCTGCTCCACCACCAGCTTCCATCCCAGCACTTGGCAGGTAGTGGCAGGCAGATCTCTGTGAGTTTGAGGTCAACCTAGTCTACAGAGCAAATTCCAGAATAGTCAGGACTATTACACAGAGAAACCCTGTCTTTAAAAGGCAAAAAATAAAGTTAATATTTTTAGCAAGTAGATACATGCAGCAACTTAGAGACCATATGTTGCAATTAATAGTTACTTTTCAAAGTAGTTGTAAGTTAAAAATATGAAAGAAAGGTAAAAGGCATACAAATCCGAAAATGTGTTTGTTTATACATATATATATATATATATATATATATATGGCAACTATGAGAAAAATTCTGAGAATAAGGATGTTTCTTAGGCTGCTCTGACTCAGCATTTTCTTGTAAGAGCTTCTGGAGTCAATGATGGCTGAGTGTGTGCTGTGCACCAAGTGTCCAGCGTATCTTTTGGCTTGTGTGCTAAACTTAGTCTTTGACAAAACCAATATCTGTGTGTGTGTGTGTGTGTGTGTGTGTGTCTGTGTGTGTGTGTGTGTGTGTGTGTGTGTGTATGTTAGGTCTCATTTGAGTAGCTTTTAAAAACATACATATTTCTGCATTTTCAATTATCCTTAATATTTCCCTGTTAAAATGAAAAGAACAGTTGATGTCTGTTTCCAAAATCAATGGATGACTTTTCACAGCCAAAAGATGTTCTGAAATTACGTAAAATTAACTTTAGTTATCTGATCAGACTGTCCTTTTATTCAATCATAATGTTTCTGAGCATTATATATCAAAACTGTAGGAGTGGTAAGCTCCTTAGTATTCATGCGGCAGAACATTGCAGCTGGAATGACAAAGGCATTCTAACATGACCAAAAGTTTCTGAGTGGAAGATTTCCTGTTCTTGGGATACTTGATTTTCTTCAATCACATTCCACTAATGGTCCTAGCCTTGCTTTAAGTGGAAAGAGAACAAGCAAACTAAGGAAACCTTATAACAGCTGAAAGGAAGAAGAAAAGCAAAATAAAATGAAACATAACAAAAGCAATCATTTCTAAATATTGCTGGGATGTTTTAAACTCCTGAAATCCAGTATTCAGGTTTAGCTCAGTTTTCCTTGGAATTTCAAGCAAGAGTCCAACAATTCAATGATTAGTTGAATGGTTTTTTGTTTTACAGTAAAAACACAGAGTTGTTCTTTTTAAGATTATACTAAATACCAAGAACAGAAACAGTTTATACACCAAAAGTCAAATGAATCTAATCCTTCATTACGGTATCCACTAAAACAGTGATACCTAGTAAAACTATTTTACAGACACAGAGGAAGCCAGGTTTTGTATTTTTGTATGCTCTTTCTTATTTTTCTCTACCCCTACATAGTATTTCAGGGATGAAGCTGAAACAGGATTCAGTACCTTATCAGTTTCATTAGTTACTGACTAATGAAGTTCTACATTTCCAAAAGTAAAATCATCTGAAGGTGATAACATTCAATTCTACAGAGCTGAATACCTTCATTTTTGTTTCCATTCTCTTTGTATTTATATTTATGCATATGAAAGCTTCTAAAGACTATGTTATTTCCAGATAAATTAAAGGCTATTTTAGATAAATATGATATTTACTATCTTTCGGTTTTCAAATAAAACAGATTTATTTTGTTTTGGAAATATAAATCTCTAATTTTAACATGTAATTCATAAATTACCAAATTTTTACTTTTACAATTGTCTTTAAGATTTTTTAATTATTTAATTAGTCAGTTAACTTTACAAACCAACCCCAGTTGCCACTTGCTCCTCTCCTCTTAGTTATTCTCCCCTACTTACCCCCCATCCATCCACTTATCTTCTCTTTCTCTTCCGAAAAGGCGAGGCCTCCTAGGAGATGCTGGTTAAGCCTCTCTGATAATTATTATGCTAGGCTCCTGTCTTCAAGTAAAGCAGAGCATCATGAATAGTTTCAGGTGTGAGCTTTCTCTCATGGAATGAGTCTCAAGCTGAACTGGTCATGGAATGTCCATTCCCTCAATTTCTGCTCCATTTTGCCCCTGCACATGCTGTAGGCAGAACAAATTGTAGATTGAAAGTTTTGTGCCTGGGTTTGTGTCCCAAAAACCTCATTAGAAGTCTTTCTGGATTATGGGAAATGGCTGGTTCAGGCTCCATGTACTCCATTGCTAGGATGCTTAACGAGGGTCGCATAGAGTTTCCATTGCCTTATACTTCCAGCTATTCGCAGAGATGCATCCCCTATTCCAGTATACTTTCCCTCTCCTGTTGTCACCTCCATCTACACTGCTGTTCAGTTTCCTCCCCACATTAACTCCAGATGTTTAGTCTATGTCCCTTTCTTTGTGAGATTCACATGCCTGAATGAGCTCTCCTTATCACTTAGATTCTTTGGATCTATACATGGCAATGTGGTTATGCTTTCCTTTACAGCTAATATCCACTTATAAGTTGAGTACATATCATGTGTGTCTTTCTGTGTCCAGGTTACCTCACTCAGGATGACCATTTCTAGTTCCACCCATTTGTCTGGAAAATTGATGATGTCAATTTTTTATAGCTGAGTAGTTCTTCATTATGTAAACATACCACATTTTCTTTATCCATTTTCTTGGTTGAGGGTCATCTAAGTTGTTTCCAGATTTTAGCTGTTACTTACATGAACATGGTTGAGCAATTTTACTTCTGGTATAGTGGATAATCCTTTGGATATAGTGTGGTTCTTGAGGTAGATCTATGCCCAGTTTTTTGAGAAACCACCAAGTTGATTTCCAAAGTGGTCACATAAGTTTGCCAAACAAATGAAGAGTGTTCTCCTTGTTCCATGTCCTCGCCAACATGAGCTGTCAATGGAGTTTTTGAGATTAGCCATTCTTACACCTGTAAGATGGAATAGTAGAGTTATTTTGATTTGCATTTTTCTGATCACTAAGGATGTCGGACATTTCTTTGTATCCTGGCCATTTGAGAGTCCTTCAAGAAGAAACAAGGGAGAGACAGGAAGAAAGAATCCTACACTCACACACACTTGACAGATGAAACAATGCAAGCTGCAAAGAGCAAGTTCCAACAAGCTTCAAGAACTTGATTTTCCTCTCACAGCTTATATATCCCAGAAAAATCTTTCAAGCAGTACAATAATTACAATGTGAATATAATCCTTTTTTAAATGTGTGATCCTGAAAACAGTATATTTTACTAATAACCTTACATGAAAAACATTTTTTTATATTACAGGTGAGGAAAACAAGCTATTTCCAAGAACTCACATGCATTTGTAACTAAGCAACTTGTTATAGATTTGACAAAGCATAAGCAGTAAGGTAATTTTCACAGTCAGTTTCTCTTTACTGGCAGGCGGCAGTTTGCAGTTACAAAGAGAAAATTAATTATTTTATTATTATCTTATATAATAATCTTAAAATAACCACAAATCTAAACTTTTGTATAAAAACTCAGTCATTCATACTTTAAATGCTCAATGTGCACATCTACTCATTAATGGTTTTTATTAAATCACATCAGGAAGCTCAGGGCAAAAGTGGTTATGAGAAATTAATCATTACCTTGATCACAAGCACAATTTCAGGGAGAGAGTCACATCAGACAGTATTAATTTGGGCTATTCTTGCTCCCTAACCTCAAAAAACTTCCTAGAACAAGTATTAAGCATATTCAGTTCTGAACTTCAAATTGTTTCTCAAGATTTTCTACATCAAAATCACTGACAAAAACATCTTTACATAATCTTTTGAAACAATATATTTTTCAAATATTTTCTAAGGATAATAGTCACCGCTAAAAATGTAATTCTCTAAGTTCTTCCCAAGGATGGTGGTTGAATCATTAATCTGCTCCTCAGCAAGGCCTGAGAAAGATCAAGCACTTTTTTGTGAATGCCAGTGAAAATGAACAGTGCAGGGCTGAAAGCCTCCTCAGAGTTTTCATACAGCTCATATATTATAAGGGATATGGTGACCTCAAGGACAAAAGCAGGGTGATGATACATAATATAATAAAGTATTCAGAACGTATAGTCCTCTGGACTCTGTCTCTCCGATGCAAACCCATCATGGTTGTGTTAACCAATGAGCCAGATTCCATGAGTTCAAAACATATTTTCCTGTATGGCCCTCAACATATTGTTTCCATAATTTCTTTCTCAGTCCATTTATCATTAGTATATAGGAGGGCTTGTAGGCATAAGGCATAAAATGATTGTGTAGTTTAAATTCTCATTTCCTGTATAAATGTATAAATTCTGCTCCCCAATTGTCTCCCTAATATGTCAATAAAGCAGCTTATAGCCCATCAATGACTGAGGAAGATAACAGGGCTGGACTTCCTGCCAGCCAGGGGAGAAGGACTTCAGAGAGGAAGGAAGGGATTAAGCCAGGGGGTGCAGCCATGGGAAGAGGTGCAGAAAAGATCAGGAGGAAGGAACTGGAGACCCAGAGATCTACAAAGTGCAAGTATCACTGGAAGGTTTGCTGAGAGTAAGACAAAATTATAAAGAAGGTTAGGAATAGACATAAACTGCTCAAGATTGTGTTGTAAAGCCTTGTGTTATGAAAGAGAGTTAATTATTTGTCTGATAGTCAAGTCAAGAAATAACCTTAAATAACACAGACATTGTTTTATAAAAATAACTGTCACAAGTGATACTGTTTTGTTTGTTTGTTTGTTTCATTTTTTTGTTTTGTTTTTTGTTCATTTTGTATGCAGCACTTTGCTGAAGGTGTTTTTCAGCTGTAACAGTTTCCAAATATATATATATACACACTGTAATTTCATTGGTGACTAGCAATACCTTGACTTCTTCCATTCTAATTTGTAATCCTTTTATTTCTTTTAGTTATCTTATTGCTATAGCTAAAACTTTAAGTACTAGGTTGTGGAACGCTACTGGATAAGTTTGAAATCTGACATCCCTGGATAGCCATTTGCATTCAGTCTATGATGGTGGACTCCCATTTCTCTGGAGGGTTCTCACTTCACCTGATTTGGTAACCTCAGATTTTGTAAAGAGCATCACGTATCACTCAGGGAAGATCATACACCCTATCCTTTTATGAGGAGAAAACCAGTTTATCAAACCTCATCCTATGCTAAGGAGATCCTAGCCTCTAGCAAATGACCTTTAATCTTACATCTAAGTTATTCCCTCAACAATAGGATAATCAAATACTGTGTTTTATTTCTTGTGATAGGATCCTATGCTATTGTATGTAAAGGAGATACATACGGCTACTGCATGTAGACTAAGTATCCTGCCACTCCTAGCCCCAGCAAATCAGACACAGTCATCCTCAAATCTTTCCCTACAGCTCAAGGTTAATAAAGGCTGGTTGGTGTACTTCTGCTCATCTCCTCACACCATTCCTCTACCATGACCATCTTGGACTCCATTTGTTCTGAAGAAGACTCACCACTGGGTGCCCAGGGCTTGAATGCCTGTCAAGGAAGCAATGGTATAGCTGCTTTGGCAGCTGCTCCACCATCAATAGCTTGGTACTGAGAGCCTTCGTCTCACCAGACCCATCTGCCAGAGGGTTCTGAGCATCTTCCTGGTTCATTTTCTGTGCTTAGTACAGGCACATAAGAAAGGGTTGTAATAATTTGGGTATCAGCTTAGGCTTTTGGAGCTCCTGAGTCTCCACTACCTTCTGATGCCAGCATTAACATTATAAAAGAGCAAAACTATAATACTCCATGGAAAAGACATTTCCCTCCCCTCCCGCCCCATTGAGACCAGGAACCCCATGTAGCTCCTAGGCCATAGACCTTACCAAGAGCACTCTAAGCTGTCCCTGAACAAGAAATGGGAGCTTGGGACCATTGATCTCAAGTACACCCATTTTTGTGCAGAACCAAGCAGCACCTCGACCAGCCCACAAAACACAGAATCCAGACCAGTACACTCAGAGCAGAATCCAGCCCACCTGCTGGACACTAAATGACATTACATTGAATAGATATGAAGAGAGTGGGAAGCCTTCTCCCACATTTTAGTGAAATTAATTTAAGATCCTCTCCATTTAATTTGATGTTTGCTATCAACTTTCTTTATATTGTCTGTATTATGTTTATTTTTTATTAATTTATTCTTGTTATATCTCAATGGTTATCCCATCCCTTGTATCCTCACATTCCTCCCTCCCTCCCATTTTCCCCTTATTCCCCTCCCCTATGACTGTGCCTGAAGGGGACTTCCTCCCCCTTTATATGCTCATAGGGTATCAAGTCTCTTCTTGGTAGCCTGCTATCCTTCCTCTGAGTGCCACCAGGTCTCCCCCTCCAGGGGACATGGACAAATATGAGGCACCAGAGTACATGTGAAAGTCAGACCCCACTCTCCACTCAACTGTGGAGAATGTCCTGTCCATTGGCTAGATCTGGGTAGGCATTTGAAGTTTATGGCCTGTATTGTCCTTGGCTGGTGCCATAGTTTGAGTGGGACCCCTGGGCCCAAATCTGCCTATCATAATGTTCTTCGTGTAGGTGTATTATGTACGTGCTTTTTATCCATGATTTCTTACAGAGTTCTTTTATTTTTTTTAAAAAAAGGAGCATTGAATTTTGTCAAAGGCTTTTTCAGCATCTGGTTAGATGATCATGAGGATGTTTTTTTCAGTTTGTTTATATTGTGGATTACATTGATGGATTTTCATATGTTAAACCATCCATCTCTTGGATGAAGTTTATTTGATCATGGTATATGGGTTTTGGTTTTGGTTTTTGTTTGTTTTGTTTTGTGATGTGTTCTTGCAATAGTTTTGTCAGTATTTTATTGAGTGTTTTTGCATCAATGGTCATGAAGGGAATTGGTGAAATTATGTTTCTTTGTTGAGTCTTTTTGAAGTTTATATATCAGGGTGAATGTGACTGCAGAAAATGAATTTATTTCTGTTTCTATTTTGTGGAATAATTTGAGCAGTACTGGCTACAGGACTTTTTTGAAAGTCTGGTAAAATTCTATGCTAAAAGCATCTGGCGCTTGGCTTTTATTTTTTTGCGCTGAGAAACTTATAATGACTGCTTCTATTTCCTTGGGGGTTATAGGTCTATTTAGATAGTTAATCTGAACTGGATTTAACTTTGGTATTTGTGACCTATAGAAAAAATTATCAGTTTAATTTAGATTTTCTAACTTTATGGTGTACATGGTTTTTGAGGAAGACATAATGATTCTTTGAATTTCCTCACTATCTGTTTTTATGCCCCCATTTTCAATTTTGATTTTATTAATTTGGATACTCTTTCTCTGCCACCTTGTTAGTTTGGATAAGTGTTTATATGTCTCGTTGGTTTTCTTAAAGAAAATATTATATGTTTCACTGATTCTTTCTATTGTTTCTTTGTTGTGGTGCATTGATTTCAGCCCTGGAATTGATTATTTCATGCCATCTTCTTACCTTGATTGCATTTGCTTCTTTTGGTTCTAGTGCTTTCAAGTGTGCTGTTAAGTTTTAGCATAAGATCAAGTAATTTCTCTGTAAAGATATTTAGTATTAGGAATTCTCCTGTGCACTGCTTTCATTGTGTCCCATAAAATTGAGTATGTTGTACATTCATTGAATTCTAGAAAATTTTTAAATTCTTTCTTCACTTCTTCCTTGACCCAGTAGTCATTGATTTTAATACTTTCTTTGATTATTGTGCCAATTTCTTCTATCATATCTTCTATACCTGAGATTTTTTCTTCCTGCTCTTGAAGTTTGCATCTGTAGTTCCTGTTCACTCATGTAGATTGTCCATCTCTTAAATACCCTCAGTTTGTGTTTTTTTTTTTTTTATTTCTTCTATTTCTAGTTTAAGGTCTTTATTTGTTTTATTTCCATCACTTCTTTGATTGTAGTTCAATATTTTCCTGTACTTCTTTAAGGGCTTTACTTATTTCCTCTTTAAAGGTCTCTTTGGTCATCATAAGATTGGATTCAATGTCATTTTCTTGTGCTTCACTGTACTGGAATGTCCAGAGCTTGCTCTAGTGGAATATCTAGGCGTTGGTGGAGCCACATTGCCCTGTCTGCTGTTGTGTGTATTCTTATGTTCACCTTTGGGGATCTGGGTCTAGGGAATTACTATAGGTTTTTGTGTTGATTTCTCAGCTTATATTTTTTTAGAAGGATGGTTTTTGGACATGTGAATAAAGCAGCCAGAAAATGCCAGCATCAACTCAGCTAGAGATTACACTTCTTGATCAAGTCCTAACTTGCTATATATGTTAATATTTTAGGAAGCTTCCATAGTTGTAGGTTTCTACACAACTTTTTGTAGGGTTAAGTGTTAATATCACTTCCCATATTCACTCATTAACTTTATCCACCCATCATTCTACTTTAACTCTTTTTGCCCAGATCTGCATATTATCAAAGCCAATGTGAGTGCATATATGAACTTGCTACTTTGTGTCTGGAAAATTAGTTTTTCTCTACATATGAACTATTTCTTCATATACTCTTTCTGCTCCTCTTCTGTGATAATCTCTGAACCTCAGACGAGAAATTGTGATACATATGTCCATTTATATATGAGCATTACACAGCCTGTCCATTGGCTGTATATGCATTTCTGTGTTACTTGTCTGTCTCTGATAAAGGTTAAGATATATAACAATTATGTGCAAGATGATAATTTTTAGGAGTTAATATAATACCATGTCTATTTAGCAGAATGATAGTATGTTTTACCTTGCACTTACGACTTACTGAGCCATAAATTCTTGACCTTATTGATGGAGTCAGGAATGATTTTTGCTTTGTGAAGCAGGTTTTAAGTCATATCAGAAAGAGGTTTGTCACTGTCATATAATACTTGCTAATATTGCATCATTGGGACTGTCTTACGAGGGTAGTTATTATTAGTTTGAAAGGTTAAAACATGGATAAGTTTGCTGATTCACATTTTTCCCTGGTCCCCAAGAAGCATGAAAGTTACTGAAGGCTGAAGCTTCCAGGTAAGCACCAGCTTGATTTTTCCATGATCTGTCACTGAACCATATGGTGATTCTAGCATTAGGGATTTGCCACAAAGTTATAGAAGGTACGTAAGAGCAGTTGCAATAGTCTGCAAAGTAGTGGTTCTCATAAAAGTATTAGTTATTCTTTCTTTTTGTTTTTTTTTTTTTTTGGAAAGATTTTTTCATTAATTTATTCATATTACATTTCAATTGTTAGCCCTTCCCCTGTTTCGCCCCATTCTTCCCTCCCTCCCACTTCCCCCTTCTTCCCTCCCCTATGTCTGTGTTTGAGGGAGACCTCCTCCCCCTATATATGCTCTTAGAATATCGAGTCTCTTCTTGGTAACTTGCTATCCTTCCTCTGAGTGCCGCCAGGCCTTCCCATCCAGGGGACGTGGTCAGAAAAGGGGCAGCAGAGTTCGTGTGAGAATCAGGTCTCACTCTCCACTCAACAGTTCGTCGGCTAGATCTTGGTAGGGGTTTGAAGTTTACTGCCTATATTCTCCTTGGCTATTGCCTTATTTTGAGGAGGATCCCAGGACCCAGATCTGCCTGTCAGAAGCAAAAAGAGACAAATGGTATATACTCACTTATATCAAAACTGTAGTCCAAGGGATACGTTCCATGAAACACTTTACTTACCAAGAAAGTGGGTCAGAGGAGAGGACATCCTATTGAGACTTTAGTCAAGAGTAGCATGGAAGAATGGGGAAATAGTAGGATCCACAGGGTCCTGGAAACCTACTAGCTATTCTTTCTATATTAATCAATACAAAACAGTATTAAGGCAGTAGTTTCTTTTAACCAGCTAGTACCCCAATAGATGACACAGAGAGACCATGATGTATTTTTAAGCTGTAAACACTATGCTGGGTATATTCTAAGATGCTCTAATTCTCTACTAATTTTAAAACCCACTTGCCAATCTGATGACCACTGGGGCAGATTCTGTTCCATTATTCTGTTCCACAAACCCAAATACTACCTCCATCTTCTTACTCAGCCATATGGCTTGCTATTCTCCCAGAACCCATGCACACATGTGTTTTGCTCTGTGTCTCCTGAAGAAAAGGCCTTTCTCTTTTTACTTGCCAGAGTTCCTTTCTCCCTAATAGGAAGTCTCGCTTTCCATGCCCTGTCCTTCTGCCCAGTTGATTGAACAAGCATCTCTTTATTGACAACTGCTATATACACTAAAGACTTTCCTTCACACTTCCCCCTTTAGTCAAATAAAGGCCTCCTATACATATACAGCTATATTCTTATACATTATATATATAATATATATATATTATATATTATATATATAATCTGCATACAGCAAGAAGAACCATGAAACAATCAGGAAAACCATATATAAAACAAGTGTTTTGTTTGTGTTTGGCAACCTTGAGGAAAACATCACCTTTACTATCTTACTGAGTCTAAAATTCTGAAACTAAACCAATCTCTTTCATATTTTGTATCATTCACTCTAAACACATCTACCTAAACCTAAAACATTTTCTTAACTCCTAAGCAATTAAGCTTAATTCAAAACTATTACTATCGGGTCTTCTACCCCATCAGAGACTTGAGAATGAATAAAGTTAATTGCCAGATTAAACAGGAAGTTCAGGCAAGTAGCTTACAAAAAATAAAATTAAAATAAAAGGAAAGAAACAATTTGCTGACTGGATAGCCATCCAAAAACTCTGTAACATTGTAGCAGCATCTTCAACCTTCCCACCCAGTGTATCTGATAGACATAGTTGTGTAGCAGGAACTATTAAGAACTTCTTGGGAGAGTTTGGCAGTTGACTTTGCCTGCAGCCAAGCTTGCCCATTTTAGGCAGAATTCTGTCTGTAGTAGAAATGAGGATATTTCTTTGGTCATGTGGTTGATTTGTGACATTTGAAACCATCTCCATATGGAAGGTTTTTGAGGCTGATCAGCTTCTTTGTGGTAGGCTAGGGGTGCTGTTGGGAGCCAACATATCTCATTGTCCAAGAATCATTAAATTAATAAAAAATCTTTACATGCCATTTTCTGTAGGTCTCTGAGGTTTTTGAACACCACATATTTATTCATTTTAACTTAATCTATCTATCTATCATCTATCTATCTATAAAATTTTATCATTGTTAAACCTAGGGTGTATATTCCTGTGTTAATTTAGACTAGTATCGGATTTCACCAGAAATCTGATTGATTACCCCTTAATTTGTATATAGTGTGTATATCAAGGATAACATTAAATTTGAGTTATGTAACAATGTATCAAAAATAGTTATTTTACATCAATATAACCATTTTATACCAACAAACTAGAAATAACCTTATTTAAGAGCAACAATTAAAGCTTTAATTTGAAGAGTAGACTTAATAATCTACCATTTGTCCTATGACCTCTAAATAATTTCTATATCCCACTCTTTCTTTTCAACCCATATCTCTATATCTAAGAAAGAAAGATAGAGAAAAGAAAGAGAGGATATAAATCCCAGAGTCTAACTTCACGTTTTTCTCCAAAAAGAATGACAGTAAACATTCATAGCCCAATAAAACAACTAAAATCTACCCAACCCCACTTAGGGGAACTAGGGCATTCTCAAGGTTTCTTCTAGCTGATTACTATGGGATGAAGAAAGCCTGGATGGGGGTCAAATAAACTTGAAGACAATGGCAATAGCATTTGTGGCCCAGTCTCTTAATGTTGATAAATTTTAGACTTAATAGAAATCTTTTATAAATCAGTACGTAATGTTGGTCAATTCAGATCAGGAGCTTTCTTCAAAGCTCTCCTGAGAGCTTTGTGTATCAGAGCACGCTTTGATGAGGAATGGCAACCAAAGCAGTTGAAGCTGGAATATGGAGGATGTGGGAATAGATGTGTCAGCATCTCAGAATGTTGTACGACAAATCCTCTCAGGTCTGATCCAGCTTCATCAGTGTCCAGTTCATTAGTTCTAAAAACATATAATTCCTCACAATCATTACATTGTCCTAAAATTATAAATGTGCAAAATAATGCACAGATCAATTAAGGATGATTTTCTTCTCTTTATATGAATAGAAGAAAGGGCATTTGTAAATCTTTGTTTATGACATATTAAAAAATGACATGTACATGCCATGGGCATTTTGTAGCCAACAAGAAATATTGGGTATGTATAGACATTCATTTTCATGTTAAGAAAAAAACAAGGTTGTGTAGCTCTAAATTTCATCCTGTGAGCTCTTGGACACCTATTGTATTAGGCAGAGCAATTACCTGTCTCCCAAGAAAAGACCTCACATTGAAAGTAACAAGCTTTTTGCCCTGTGCAACAGAAAGGGCATTGCCTTAAAAAACAAACAAACAGACAAACAACAACAACAACTTTATATTAATTCCTTTTTACCTCAATGCTTAAGCATACCCTAGGTACCTGTATCTGTTTAGAGGTTTGGGCTAGGTTTTTATATTTTTTTGTGGCTACATTTGTTCTGCCCCCTTTTCCATATGGAATGGGTAGATATGCCTTCATCACCAAGCTTTACATAAACTCCTTTTTAACTTTAGGTTTTAGTATACCTTAGGCACCTCTTACCTGGGTTTTTATATTTGTTTTGACTATCTTGGCCCTGCCTCTTTTTCCATATAGAATGGGTGGTTATACCTCTATAGCTTTTGTGTTTAGATACTCAACTTAGAGTGGCATATTTTTTTTCTACCTGTATATACTCTGTGTCTCTCTGGGTCAAGCATTGCCATAACCCATCCCCCACAAGAATGTGCCTCATGTTCAGAAGTATAAGCTGTCTTCCCAGAGCATAGTGACACTGCACCTTAATCAGCATTCAACACCTTTTTGGCTATGGGAGGCATGCAACTTGCATGTTTGTCTGCTCACCTAACCTTAAGTCTTTATATTGATTAACATATTATCCTTTTAGGCCAAAGTGTCTATTGACAACAGTTTTCTCATGGAATCCTGGTAGTCTAAGGAGACTGGGTGGACTTTTGGGGCAGTATGGCATCATCTTCTCCTTACATAAACATATGACTGGTGTGTATCTGTCCTCTAGATAAGTAAGGGCATTACTACCAAAGTAAAAGTAAAAACGTAAAAGTAAAAAATAAAGAAAGAAAGCATCTTGCCAGGCCACAGGGGATAAGAACAAACTCAGTCCTGATGTAACTAGATGAGCTGGGGTGGGTAAGGGGGCTCCCTTTTTTTAAGGAATAGGAGAGGAGTTATGGGGGAGGGAGAGTAGGATTAAGAGGAGATGAGAGATGGGGCTACAACCAGGATGTAAAGTAAATAAATAAATTACTTAAAACAACAACAAAAAAAGAAAGAAAGAAAGAAAGAAGAATAAAGAAATACTAAGGTTTGGGTGAGTTGTACTATCTTACACTGTAACCTTAAACTTGTCCATAATTTTTTTGGAATTTAGTTGTTGTTAAAATGTGTAGGCAGGCCCTTTCTAGATATAGCTGGCAAAAATCTTGTAGTTAGAAAGCCTTGGGCTCTGGCTGCTATCAGTTTTCTATGGGAAGAGTTGTTTCTTTTTCCTCCTCTAGTTTCACTGTTTGTAATTTAGCATTACATCTTTCAGTTCCCTCTTTATTTAAGTTCATTTCATTTTGAACTTTTGTAGGGAGGGCACAGAAAACCATGATCATCATCGAAAACATTGCAGCCAGGTCCATGACAACAACAGCCAAAGCAAAGCCAGAAAATATCCAAGAGCTCTATGCCATGGCAGTTTCTATTGTAGCTGTAGTTCTAGGCCTAGCTCTTCCTTCATAGCATGATTTCAGTCCTGATGTTATGGCTTCAGGCTTTGGCTCAAGCAAGACCATATTTGCTTCCATTTACTATTGTCTTGTTAGAAGGCAGCAGCTTCTTTTATGAGGGCCTTGCCTTTGAAATGCATTTGACTTTTTCCTCTTGATCTTTGGCTGAGAAACCATCTTTCATCCAGTAATTTTCAGTTTGTAAACTTAGATTCAAGCCCCACATTGGTTTGCCATTATGATGTAGAAGAATATAATATCTTTTTATACTAATCAATACAATAAATTAATAAGGCAGAACCAGCTAGGTTCCCAATGACTGACACAGAAAGACTATGATTTATTTTTAAGATGTAAACACTATTCTGGAGATCTGCATAAACACCAACAAAGGCAGCTTCTGCTCCATCAGTCTGTTTCTACAGTCAAGTGCAAAGCACCATCTTTCTCAGCCACATAGCCAACTACCCTTCTACCATCCATGAATAAATCTTTCTCCATTTTTCCTGCAGAAAAGGCCTTTCTTCCTTCACTTCCCAGAGTTCCTTTCTCCCATCTTCCACTTCCTATCCTTTTACCCACCTGATTGGCCAATCAGTTCTTCATTGATGGCCACAGAAGACATTCCTCCATAGGTGGTTCTATGGTACCCCACAGGTGAGCAAATCCAAACGAGGTTATCCTTTCTCAGATTTTGGCTTTTCATTTGATAGTCTACACTGTTTGAGATAAGCATTGCTGCTACTCTTATACACTGCCTCCATTAAAACTTTAATTATGTATGTGAGTATTTTAGGAAGTTTCTGTAGTTGTAGGTTATCTTATGATTTTTTCAAAGGTCTGGTGTTATCACTCCACATACATACATAGAAAACAATTAAGGGTCTGTGGGGGGGGGCTAGAAGCTTTTAAATGATTTTAAATATTGTAAAGGTTCTCTCTTCTCCTCTCCTCTCTTCTCTTCTCCTCTGCCATCTCTCACCTCTTTATTTCTAGCATATGACCCAAAATTTTATTAATATTTATAACTTTTTATTTTCACGGTTTGTGGCAAGGCATGAAATAGTATAAGAACATATAAGTGAGTATAAGTACTTGAGTAGGCCAAATGTCAGAGTTGAACCCCCCTGTTGTTAGAGTAAAGGCCCTATTTGGTTGCTGGGGATTCAAATAGAATGAAGGGAAGTATTCACACTTATCTGTTAACTATCTTTATAGGACCCACAAATCATTAATTTCTTTTTTTTTTTATTTAGTGATTTGAGAAGGTGTTCAAGGCCTTAGGTCCTTAGTATTTACCATCTACTTGCAGACTGGTTTTCAATATAACCTGACTTTTCCAGTAAACATACACACACACACATACACACACACACACACATACACACACATAAAGTTTTGTAACATTTCTTAAAATGCTTTATACTACAAAGTAGTTTATATAATATAAAAATTAGAAACAGTAATTATATAATTAAATGCTCCTGTATATTAAATATATAAATATAAGTAATATATTTACTACATATTATATATTTAAATATATGAATAAGTAATGATGTATAGGTGACACTATTCTATAAATCTCAGTTATGATTTCTATTAAATAAGTGCATGTACATATATTAGATATTTAATAACATTACATGTTCATGAATTAAACACAAATGTAAATTCAATTGTTGTAATTGAGTTGATTCAGAGATTTTTTTTTCTAGACTAGTGAATCACAGTTTGGTAGGGAAAACAAAAGAATGTCAGAATTGTTTAAGGCATAATTCTGTGACTAGAATAGATGCTGTTTTCATTATATTACAGAAGATGCTCTTATAAACCTAACAAAAATCTAATGAAAGCCACTGTAATATGAATTAGGAACTGTATCATACTGAGCTCAGTAATTTTGTTCTACCAAAAGATTAGCATGATGTTTCTACATAAACAATTTTAAAAGATTTATTTATTTATTATTTATACTATGTCCTGCCTGCATGTAATACCTGCAGGCCAGAAGAAGCCAGATTTCACTGTAGATGGTTGTGAGCCATCATGTGGTTGTTGGGAATTGAACTCAGGACCTTTAGAAGAGCAGGCAGTGCTCTTAACCTCTGAGCCATCTCTCCAGCCCAACATGGGCAATTTTAAAATTTACATAATATATAATAACAAAAAATGTTTAAACCCCACTGTAACATTGTGAAATCACATGTTATTTTAGTGCCTACATGATGTCTGTTTTATGTTTCAATTTTTTTTTCATTTTACCATTTCTTTATGCATTTCATAATCAAGCCAATTTTCTGGACTTCTGAAAATCTGCTTATATTTTCAACTGTATGTAAATTAGATCCAGAATGAGGGTTGGAAACTGCCAATGTTGTGAATTAAATGTCTCCACTAAAGACACTGCAGGAAAATTAATGTTATTTATTCTCCCAAACACGTAAATAACCTTGATTGTTTACTTGATATCTTACATAAAGAAGCATTTATTTTATATTGTGTTTCCATTTTACATATATTTTCTCATTAAAATTTCACAGAATGTCTGTATATTTAGAATGTTATTATAAATGATGAAATTAAATTTTAGATGTTAAAAAACATGTCTAAAGCATAGTTTTAAGCTTACATATTCTGACTCTATATCATTTGGCATACACGCAGGTGGATAAGCCTTTCCCCCATTAATAGTTATGAAAACTAAACATTCTCAAGTTTCCTAGAAGAGGAAATAAATTTCTTTCTTTCTTTCTTTCTTTCTTTCTTTCTTTCTTTCCTTCTTTTTTTTCCCCTCTTGGTAGCTAGTTAGAGGGAAATGTCTCAACTTAGAAAAGCAAATGGCAAAATTCTATTTCACTACAAAAAGTAAAACTTATTTCAATCAAATATAGTGTTTCTTCTGGGCTATGGTGGTCCATCGTTTATATCTTCTCATAAAGTATACTTTATACTTTTTTTCTACTTGCTTTAAATTTTCATGTACTACATAGAGGTCCTTGATTAATTTTTGATGTGGCACTTTGGCAGGAAGATACATCCGGGAGAGTTCTCGTTCATCTACGTACAGATAGAGTATTTTCATGTTGTTCTCTGAAAGTAGTACCTTTAGTCCTATGTGGGATTTTTATGCCTTTGCCAAAGAGAGGATGGCTGTAATTGTGTACTGTAATGTGGGGAGACGAAAGAAAGAAACCTTCAGGAATGGTGTACAGTGAGTATAGGCAGGTGATAGTGAAAAGTATAATACTTAGGTATGAAAACTACATAATGAAACTTACTTTGAACAAGCCTAAACAAGTTATTACATTTACTGACACATATATTTTGCATTGCACTATTGATGGAAAATTACATTTTTATTTTATGGCTATAGTAAATATGACTTAAATGAATATGAGTGTGCCTATGACATAATAATTCTGATTTCAAGTATATTTGCACAATTTCACATTGAAACCCAAAATGTATTAAATTTATTTTCAAGTATTCCAACTTGCTACTGTTTGATAACAGTAATCTATATAATTATTTAATAATATATAAAACAATTCAGTCTTCCAGAAATATATTTACGCTCATATGTCGAGTCTGTGTGGTGTGAATAAGGACTTAAAGCCTGTAGAAAGATCAGGAGGAATGGGAGAGGTGGAAAAGTAGTGATTGCGGATATAGAAGAGAAATAAGGCTCATATATGACAGAACTACATAATTTAGTATATGGAAAACACCTTAAAGAAACTGTTTTACAGGATATATGCTAATAACATATAGCACTGATAAATTTTATTTTCATTAATTAATGATGTGGAATAGTTTTTGACCTAGCCATATGCATGTCTAAAAGAAAGAAATAGTAATCTTTAATCATATTGAGTATTATTGTTATCGTTATGGTTGTTATTGTTGTTGTTGTTGTTGTTATTATTATTATTATTATTATTATTATTATTATTATTATTATTATTATTATTTGCTGTGGTGATTCATCTTTTCTTAACTGTACCAAATGACTGAAATAAAAAAAACATAATATTTTGGTGCATAGATTTATTTTTAGGTTTCAGGACATGTTTCACTAAGTTTCCTGCTTTGCATTTGTGATGTCATGATTATTTTATAAATGTGTGACATTAATATAATAGCAAATCTGGAAAAAGAAAAAATGAAAAAGAAGACACCATGGCATCAGTCCCTTGGAGACTAAACTGTCAATTGTCTGAGCCTTGTCATCAGGTTCATCTTTTTAAATATCTCACTGTCTCCCAACAACACATGAGGATAGAAACAAGACTAGAACCACATGAATGGGGAGGGACATTCTTGATTAAGTCTATTTTGATAAAGGAAACCTTTGTTTATTATGAATATTAACACCCTACTAGTTATATTATTTGCAAATATCTTTTTTTTATTAATTTATTCTTGTTACATCTCAATGTTTATTACCTATCTAAATTCATTAATTTTTTTTTGCTTTGTAGAAGTTCTTATGTTTAGATTAGTTCATTGTCTAATTTTGTCTTGGTTACATGTGGTTTTTTAGGTCATATTCAAATAAATCACTTGCAGATTTTTTTCTATCGAGAATATCTTTGCGATATTGATGAATTCAATACTGAATCTAAAAATCAATTTGTTAACCTTGGAAAAGTTAATAATATTGTTCTCTAATGCAAGGACACAGTATTTTTTCATTCACTTGTATCTCATTTAATTTTTCATCAATATTTTTTTTTGTGGAGTATAGGAGTTGTTTTATGGTATTTTAAAAAAGTTTTACTTAGACATTTATATTATTCCACATATATACAATAAACTCCCTATAGCAAGAATAACCATGACACAATCAGGAATTATATAAATGTTACATTCTTAGTGTTTTGGCTATTTGTATTTGACAGCCTTGAAGAAAACATCTTTCCTATCTTGGTGCATCTAAAAATCTGAATGTAAATCAATCTCTGTCACATCTTGTCATTATCAACTTAAAACATCTATCTAGACCTCAAAACATCTTAACCCCCAAACAACTAAGCTTCATTGTAAAATTAATCTACCTGGTCTTCAACACTATCAGAGACTTGAAGACGAATAAACTTGATTACCTGAGTATTCCGGGAGTGCAGCTTAGTAGCTTTCCATATCAGAATGTGACAGAGATAGTTTGCTACCTGAATAGTCACCCAGCACTCTCTATTGTGTTGGAGATTCTTCTTTAGCCTTCTGGCCCAATATATCTGACAGACATATTTGTGAGGCAGAAACTATTGAGGACTTACTCAGCTGTCTTAGCAGAATTTAGTCGTCGACTCTGCATCCAAGTTTTCCTTCTTTTAGGCAGAATAATGTCTATGGTAGAAATGAGGACATTTTGTCCAGTAGCTAGTTTGCCACATTTTAAGCCATCTCCATAAGGAGGTTCTTTGGTCCTCATCATCTTCTTTGAGGTGGACTGGATGTTGCCAGAAGTTAACTTGTCTCATTGTCAGTGAACATTTAAAATAATAAAAATGTTTTTAAATGTCATATTCTACATGTCTCTGAGGTTTTTGAAGGCCTTACCTAACTATCCTCTCTTATCTTTCTTTAGACTCAAATCCATCTCCCATACCTAAGATGTATGTTTTTGTGATAAAAGTAGACTAGTGATTGACATGTCCATGATTTGATCAGCTAACAATTAACTTGTATAATTTACATATCCTCAACAGCCTGTAATAGCACTTTCAAATATTGGAAGTAAACCTTGTATTATAATTGAGTTATATGGGTACAATACCTGATATTAAAGTGTATATATACATATATGTATACATGTATATATATATATGTATACATACACACTAATGTCATATATATATATTTATATATATATATACACACACACACATATATAGTGTGTGTGAAAAATAAACTTACATTTGAATTATATATCACTGTTCTAGAATTAAACATATTTTGCATCTATATACAATTCTATACCAGTGAGTTAAAAATAATCTTGTGAGACGCATGGGAGAACAGCAAAATAAAAGGATCCAGAGTGTCCTAGAAATCTACAAGTAGAACAATATGATAGGCAGATTTGGGCCCAGGGGTCCCGCTCAAACTAAGGCACCAGCCAAGGACAATACAGGAGGTAAACTTTAAACCCCTTCCCAGATCTAGCCAATGGTCAGAATATTCTCCACAGTTGAGTGGAGAGTGTGATACGACTTTCTCACGTACTCTGGTGCCTCATATTTGACCATGTCCCCTGGAGGGGGAGACCTGGTGGCACTCAGAGGAAGGACAGCAAGTAGCCAAGAAGAGACTTGATACCCTGTGAGAATATATAGGGGGATGTAATCCCCCTCAGGAACAGTCATAGGGGAGGGGAATAATGGGAAAATGGGGGGGGGGAGGAATGGGAGGATACAAGGGATGGGATAAACATTGAGATGTAACAAGAATAAATTAATAAAAAAAATAAAAAAGGAAAAAAAATAAAAAAATAAAAATAATCTTGTGATTGACAATTGAGGCATTAAGTTGAGGGTTAGTCTTTTATCTGCTTCATTGCCTTTAATCTAACTGTTTTTTGTTATTTTAAATACAATTGTTTCCTAAAATTCCTTTTCAGATGACTTGCTGTGCTTCTCAAGTTTTTAAAAGTATTTTCTTTATTATGGTTGCACATGTAAAAGCACATACACTTAATGGTACACTGGAGAAGGTCAGATGACTGCTCTGTGGAATCCATTCCCTCTTTTCATCTTAATGTGTGCTTCAGAGATTAATTATAGTTAGGTTTGTGAGAAAAACAGTACTACCCACTGGGCTGTTTTCATTGCCAGGATTGTATTTCTTAAGAAATAAAGCTTTATTAATATTAGTTCTAACATTTTTATAGAATCTTATAGGATCGTATTTATGTGGGTGTTTTCTCCTACAAAAATTTTCATTTTATCTATTTACCTCATTTCTTTGAGAAGGACATATATTATAAAATATAACATATATATAGAATGTATAAAATAAAAACTATCAGAGCTTCTAATTATGAGCATTTGCATGTCAATACATTGGATAATGTAGAACATATGTTACACAAATCTTTTGATGGACAATTGACCCTACACAGATCATGAAATGTTGATCATATAACATATTGATAATGAATAAAATTGAATTATCCTAACAATATAAAGCAGATGGTTTCACTAAGTAAATCCTATCAACACTTAAAATACAATTAAAGCCAATCATTCTAAAATGTCTCTAGAAATTAGAGCAGGAAAGAGCTCCAAATTCTATTTATAAAGCCAATATAATCCTGAATACTAACCTATAACATAACATGTGAAAATGAAATTACAATGTGCATGGTGAAAAAACTCTATCAGCAATCTGAAGCCAATAGCACATCAACAGGATTGCAAACACAAACACACACACACACACACACACACACACACACACACACGACAAGACAAAACAAAACAAAAATAAACAATCAAGTAGCAATCATCTAATATTATAAAATGTTTCAAACACCAATACCAATAAAATTGTTATGCCATACTAACTATATGAACACTTAGTGCCAAATAATTATATAAATAATGTGTGCTATATCTATTTGATAAAAACCAGGAGCATAAATAACTTATTTTGATGTGATAATAAGCTCAAAGGTAACATCACACTCAATTGGGCAAGCCAGATCTGGGGCTGCTCTCGGCATGCTCATTTGCCAGGCACTTGCCTTTTGGGGCTATGAGGCCTGCCCATATATGTTGGCCATTTATAAGTAATACCATTTTTTCATTTGAATTTTAAAAAATAGTAAAAATAATTGCTGTTTGTGCAGTGCAACTTTTGCAGGAATTTTGTCCCATTAGAATAAAAAAAAAGCCATTCTCGTTCTTTTGACAATGTTTTCCATGATATATCTCTTAGTTTTGGTTGTTGCTTTAACTTTAAAGAGTATTATGTTTTTTTTTTCTGTCTTTTCTTTCTTGCCATGATGAAGAGAGACCTTTTTCTTATATCTTCAATATGAGAAAGTTGAAAGGTTCCTAAATATAAACTCATGAAGTTTTGCAAGTGCCCAACCTGCCTAGACCTCAAATTTCAGATTGCCCTCTCCAAGCTCTCAGACACTTTTAATTATAGGTGATTTTGTCCTACCTTAGTCAGGGATTCATTGGTGTCATAGCACTTATAGAACTGCTATCCTGGAGATGCCATTTCACAAGACTGTGCATTTGTTTCACATTTATTTAGTAAGTTTATTTTAAATCTATTTATGGTATTTATTTAATTATAACAATTTTGTATCTTTGTGTGTTTACATTGCTATCAAACAGCTCATTTAGAGACAGGATAAATATTATAGTACATTTCTTTTTTATTCTTCTTTAATTTATTAGTTCATTTTACATCCCAACCAGAATCCCACTCCCTCCTCTCCTCTCAGTCCCAACCACTCAGCCACTTCTCCCTTAGCCTTTTTTCCACCCCCTCCCCCTGTTGGGGGATGGTCTGATGTATTCTGATGTTAATTACTGCTTTCTGTCTGTGACCCACCTTTTGCTTAATAAAAAGCCATCCCACCTGGGCAGGGCAGAAGAGATAGGTGGGGCTTAGAAATAGGGGAATTCTGGGAAGAAGAAAGACTGCCACTAGGAGAAGGAGACCTGAAGTGAAGAGAGGAAGGCCGCCATGGGTTAGCTGGAAAAGCACATGGCCCGTGGCGTGGACGGAGAATCCAGGCCAGATGAAGAACAGGAGCAAGTATTTGGGATTATGGATGGGAGGTAGCTTGATAGAAGTTATTAGAAGCAAATGACATGGGATTGAGACAGGGATCCCATGCCTGCCCTACTATGGAAAGTAGTTTAGAGGATTGATATTTGCCCTGCCCCAGGTTAACTAAGACTATTTTAAAATATAACAAGTGTCTGTGTCTTAATTAATTGCTAGGCGGGCCTACAGATAATACAGATCATTTTAAAAACAATACCCTCACATAGCCAAGTACCAACACTGAAACATCAAGTCACATCAGGACTAAGTGCTTCCTCTTTCACTGAGGCAAGACAAGGAATCCCTTCTACAGAAACAGGGTCCAGAGTGATGCAACAGAGTCTGAGTCATAGACAGCCACATTGTTAGGGGACCCACTTGATGATATAGTAGCTCATCAGCTTCATATGTAAAAGGGCTTAGGTCTAGTCAATCCAAGTATGTTCTTTGTTGGTGGTTCAGTCTCTATGAGTCCTAATGGCCCCAGGATAACGGCTTATGTGGGTCTTCTTGTGGTGTCCTTCATCCCTCCAACTCCCTCAGTCCTTACCCTAACTCTTCAATATGACTCCGTGTGTTCCTCCTAATGTTTAGCTCTGGGTCTGTGCATCTGTTTTCATTATCCGTTGGATGAAGCCTCTCAGAAGACTGTTATGCTAGGTTGCTATCCAGAAAGATAGCAGAGTATCATTAGCAGTGTCAGGGGTTGTGTCTCACCCATTGAGAGGATCTCATGTTGGGCCAGTCATTGGTTAGTCATTTCCTCAAAACCTGTATAATTTTTTTTAATCTCTTCCCATATTATAGAGAGGACAGATTTTGGGTAGAGGGATTTGTAGATGCATTGGTACCCCCCTCCATCCATTGGAAGTCTTGCCTAGCTACAGGATGTGGCCACTTCAATTACAAGAACATTTGCTCAACTATGTTCATAGCACATTATTTATAATAGCCAGAAACTGGAAAAAACTTAGGTGTTCCTGAGGAATGGATAAATAAGCTATGGTATATTTACATAATGGAATACTACTCAGCTATTAAAAACAAAGATATAATGAAAATTTTAGGCAGTTGGATGGAACTAGAAAGATTATCCTAAGTGAAGTAACATAGACCCAGGTGTACAGACATGGTATATATTCACTTATAAGATAACCATGCTATAACGCACAGACCCAAATAAACTAAATATAAGGAGGGTTCAAGGAAGGATGCTTGAATCTCACTAAGAAGGGGAAATAAAATAGTTATCATATACATCAGAAGTGGATGGAGATAGGGAAATATGTGTATATGACAGAGAGAAGTAGAGTGAAAAGGGGAAGGGGGACCAGGTGTGGGGAGAGTAGGGATGGGAAGGTGAAAGCACAGGGAGAGAGAGGAGGAAATTGGAGTTATGGCATCTCTGCGACAAGCTAGAGACCTGGGATTGGGGAGGCTCCTGTGATACCTAGCAGCAGGGGATAAAGAAGCCAGTGACTATATACCATGTTTACCTTTCTGGGTCTTGGTTACCTCATTCATGATTGTTTCTAGATCCATCCAATTTCTTGTAAATTCCAAGATTTCCTTGTTTTTAATAGCTGAGTTGTCATGTCTCCTCCAGTGGAGTCTGTGTGACAAATCATACTGCCCAACATGAGGTGATGACCCCTACCCAGGGAGAGCCTCCTGGAATGGGTTTGATGTTCCTTCCAGGAGTAACTTATTGCAGCCTTCTTGTTTGGAAACACTCTGTGTTTTTTCTCCTATATCAGAACTTTCCAGACATAACTCTGTTGCTATGAGATTACCTAACTTGGGACTGTAGCCACGGGTCATTCAGTCCCAGAATTTACCACCGAGTTTTGCTCCAGTTGTTAATACAAACATGGCTAAGGATTAATCATTAGTTAATAGTTTATATTATGACTTACAAATAACGTGTTTAAGACAGCTCCAGATAGTGATGCTCAGATATAAAGAAGAACTAAGAAAAAACTGGCTTGACTCACAGATGTTTGGTATAATGACCTTTGATAAAGAGGGCACATGCATACTGATACCAAGCTAATGACTTAAGAATGATTCAAGATTGATGACAACATTATTACTTTGCATCCTGTATTTTGAAAATATGAAAAGAAAATGTAACCACAAAACACTCTCATTTCAAAAAATGTGTATAAAAATCTAACTTGTTTGCCTGCAAAATACACTCATATTTAAACACTCCCTTGGGTTTGTCTCTGTCACTTGCCAGTATTTGTCCACCCATGCTTCAAGAACCCCCATCCCCAAGGACCTATACCCTATTGAGATGATTCGTGGCACTGAGTTGTATTCCTTTTTGTAAGTGGACGACAGTTCTTTTATCCATTTTTCCCATGGGGACATCTAGGTTGTTTCCAGCTTATGACTATTACGAATAAAGCTACTAAGAACATAGTTGAGCAAATGTTGTTGTATGGTAGAGCATCTTTCAGGTGTATGCCAAGGAGTAATATAGCTGGGTCTTGAGGTTCCAAATTTTCTAAGAGAGTGCCAGATTGATTTCCAAAGTGGTCTAACAAGGTTGCACTCCCAGCAGCAATGGAGGAGTGTTCCCCTTTCTCCACATCTTCACTAGCATGTGCTGTCACTTGAGTTTTTAATCTTTGCCATTCTGGTAGGTGTAAGATGGAATCTCAGAGTCCTTTTGATTTGCACTTCCCCTATGACAAAGGACCCTGAGTATATCTTCAGGTGTTTCTTGACCAATAGACATTCCTCTGTTGAGAATTATCTGTTTAGCTCTGTACCTCATTTTGTGAATTGGATTATTTTGTTTGGTGGTGTTTAATTTCTTGAGTTCTTTATATATTTTGGATCTTAGTGCTTTGCCATATATAAGGTTAGTGAAGATCCTCTCCAAGTATATAGGCTATCCCTTTGTTCTAGTTACCATGTCCTTTGAGTTAAAGAAGCTTCTCTGTTTCATGAGGACCCATTTATTGACTGTTGATCTTAGAACCTGAGCTATTTGTGTTCTGCTCAGGAAGTTGCCTCCTGTGGCAATGAGTTCTAGGCTCTTCCCCAGTGTTTCTTCTAACAAATTTAGTGTGTATTTTTTTTTGTATGTTGAAGTTTTTTAATGTACTTGGACTTGATTTTTTTTTTTTTTTGCAGGATGACAAATTTGAGTCTATCTGCATTTTTATACATATAGACATCCAGTTAGATCAGCATCATTTTTGAAGATGCTATCTTTTTTCCATTGTATGGTTTTGGTTTTTTGTCATAAAGAATATGTCAACCAGTCGGTGGGTTTATTTCTGGGCTGTCAGTTCAATTTAATTGGTCCTTAAGCATATTTCTAGGCCAGTACCATGCTGTTTTTACTGTTTTTCTATAGTAGAGCTGAGATCAGGGACAAAGATTCCTCCAGAAGTTCTTTTATTGTACAGGATTGTTTTGACTATTCTTGGTTTTTTGCTTTTCCATATAAAGTTTAGAATTGATCTTTCAAGGTCTGTAAGGAATTGTGTAGGTATTTTGATAGGGATTTCATTGAATCTGTACATTTTTTTTTTTGGTAAGATGGCCATTTTTACTATGTTGATCTTCCCTGTGCACAAGCATGGGAGATATGTCCATCTTCTTATATCTTTTTCAATTTCTTTCCTTTTTCATACACATCTTTCCCTTTCTTTATTAAGTTGCAGCAAGATACTTACTATTATTTGTGGCTATTTTGATGGGTGTAGTTTCCCTAATTTCTTTCCTAGCCCTTTTGTCATTTGTTTACAAGAGGGCTACTGATTTTTAAAAAATTAACCTTGTGTCCTGCAACTTTGCGGAAGGTTTTTACCAGATGTAGGAGTTCTCTGGTGGAATTTTGGGTTCACTAATATAAGCTATAATATCATCTGTGAATAGCAATACTCTATCTTCTTCCTTTCACATGTGGATCCCTCTGGTCTCCTTTTGTTGTCTTATTTCTTTTGCTAAATCTTTAAGTGCTATGTTGAAGAGATGGAAAGATGGGCAGCCTTGTGTATTCCTTGATTTTAACGCAATTTACTTGAGTATCTCTCCATTTAATTTTATGTTCACCATCAGCTTACTTTATGTAGCCTTTATTGTGCTTATGTATGTGCCTTGTATCCATGATCTCTACAAGATTTTAAACATGAACAGGTATTGGATTTTGTCAAAAGCTCTTTGGCATCTAAGAGGATTTTAGTTTGGCTTCTTTCTTTCAGTTAGTTTATATGGTAGATTACCTTAAAGAATTTCTATACATTGAACCACTTCTGCATGCCAGAGAAGAAGCCTACTTGGTCATGTTGGATAATATCTTTGATGTGTTCTTGGATTCAGTTTTCAGGTATTTTATTGAGTATTTTTACATCAATGTTCATAGGAGAAAATGGTCTGAAATGCTTTTTATTTTTTGGATCTTCGTGTGGTTCAGGTATCATTATTTTGGCCTCGTAGAACAAGTTTGATAATTTCTCTCCATTTATATTTTGTGGAATAGTTGGATGAGTATTGGTATTAGCTCTTCTTTTTTGACAACCTTTGTGAACTTAGACATATCTGGTATACTGGCTACTTTTATATCAACATGATACAAGTCAGGGTCATCAGAAAGAAGGGAAGCTCAATGAAGACAATCCTTCCAGAAGATTGGGTATAGGCATGCTGGTAAGATATTTTCTTAAGGTAATTCTGATGTGAAAGTGCACAAATAATTTTGGATGGTTGGGGACACCCCTGGGTTGTAGGTGTAGTGAGCAACCCATGAGAAACATTCCAGCAAGCAGGATCCTCCCTGTGTTCTGCACTAGCTACTGTTGCCAGGTAGCTGCCCTTTTTTTGAGTTTCTGCTTTGCTTCTTTCAATGGATTCTGAAAATTCTAGTACAGAGTTGTGACTATAACTTTATGCCTCATACAACTACATATAAATATGGAAATATCCATATAAATATAACTTTTTATAATAAAAACAATACAATTGAATAGAATGGCAACTGATTATTAAAGTATGAGAATAAAGGCTCTTTTTGATAAAAATATTAAAATATAGTGGAGGGAATATTCACTTACTTTCACCTTCTAATAGATAACTTTATAGGGAATTACAGGAATAAGTATAAGAATTTGAACTACTTATTATGATTACCCAGCATTAGGAATTAGTTTATATTCTAGCCATTTGAAAATTCAGCAAACATTATTAGCATAAAAATAAAAATTAAATGTTCACTATGCAACCTCTAACAGTGAAAATGATTTTGCAAACAAAAATTTTATATTGCAGCATCATAAAGTTAAAAATGTTTTTTAGACATGAAACAAAAAATGTTTTTTAGACATGAAACAAATGACTATTACTTTATAGTGCTGTTCACAAAATAACATAAAAGGCAAAGTTATAGCACAGATGGCCTATGTTCGTTCAGGTCCAAATGGCTTCAAAATAAAATATCAAGGGACACAAAAAGCCAGGACAGTAGTTTACATGAGGAAATAATGTCAAGCTACTTTGCTTGTAGCAATGCTGCCAACCTTTCACCTAACATCTGTACAAATTATGGCTAATAACAGCAGTTATCATTATAATGTTGAACTTAAATGATGATATAATTTTGTATAAATTTCAAAACTGAATTGAAAAGTTTATGTGTACCAACTGAATAGGGAAGGTGTCATCTCATAGTTCAGTATTGTATCCAAAGTTTTCTGAATCTTGTAAATAGTGCATATGCTGATTCTTCAGGTTACTTCAAAAACTGTGAAGATGAGTCAAATGTGCATTTAAAATACAGAGTGCACATAAAGGACCACAAGCACAATAACCAGCTAATGAAGATTAACACCTTTTATTATTTGCAGTTTCCATTTTCAAATAAATAAAAGCTGAACCCAGTATTCTAAAGATTGTATGTTTTATTATAGGATTATAAGTTTATAAATGTGGTCATGTGAATATTAACATATGACAATGTTTATAATAACATAAAGTTTCTTATATGAAGGTATATCTTCTTTGATACCTCCCCTTTTGTCCATGCTAGGGATAGTTGTACTTATGCATGTGCCTGTTTTAACTAATCTCCGGATAACAAGATCAATGTTGTGCATAACATGATTAAAATATGGGCAACAACTTTGCTTTATACCCTAATTTAGTTCTAGAGAAACTCTGACAACTATGAGGCTCATTAAATGGGGCATAAATTTGTTTAGATTTTATGAAAATTGAATTGTATTTTGATGTTCTAATACATTTGCAAACTTAAGAAGCCAAGTACAACATTTTTATTTATTTATTTTTTTTATTAATTTATTCTTGTTACATCTCAATGTTAATCCCATCCCTTGTATCCTCCCATTCTTCCCTCCCTCCCATTTTCCCCTTATACCCCTCCCCTATGACTGTTCCTGAGGGGGATTACCTCCCCCTGTATATGCTCATAGGGTATCAAGTCTCTTCTTGGCTACCTGCTGTCCTTCCTCTGGGTGCCACCAGGTCTCCCCCTCCAGAGGACATGGTCAAATCCACACACATATGGTCACTTGATTTTTGACAAAGAAGCCAAATCCATTCAATGGAAAAAGGATAGCATCTTCAACAAATGGTGCTGGTCTAACTGGAGGTCTATGTGTAAAAAAATGAAACTGGACCCATTTTTGTCACCTTGCACAAAACTCAAATCCAAGTGGATTAAAGACCTCAACATAAAACCAGAGACACTAAGCCACTTAGAGGAAAAAGTGGGAAAGAGCCTGGAACATATTGGCACAGGAGACAACTTCCTGAACACAACATTTTTATATAACCAAGAATCTTGTTGTACAAAATAATCATTAGGATTATGTAACCAAATTGACGTGTCCATGCATATGATTAGATCTTAGTGGAATATATCTTCATACCAACCTTTCACATTTCTCGCTATCACAAGCACAGTTAAAAGGCACACTTAGGCCATAAGGGGTCTCGCTCAAACTAAGGCACTAGCCAAGGACAATACAGGAGGTAAACTTTAAACCCCTACCCAGATCTAGCCAATGGTCAAAACATTCTCCACAGTTGAGTGGAGAGTGGGATATGACTTTCTCATGTACTCTGGTGCCTCACATTTGACCATGTCCTCTGGAGGGGGAGACCTGGTGGCACTCAGAGGAAGGACAGCAGGTTGCCCAGAAGAGATTTCATACCCTATGAGCATATACAGGGGGAGGTAATCCCCCTCAGGAACAGTCATAGGGGAGGGGAGTAAGGGGAAAATGGGAGGGAAGGAAGAATGGGAGGATACAAGGGATGGGATAAACATTGAGATGTAACAAGAATACATTAATAAAGAAAAAAATTTAGTTTATCTTTTTATGTAAGACTTAAAGTCCACTTCCATTCTAATAAATATATTTTAGTGCGTTTATGATTTATGACAATGTTCATAGCAATGTTTTGTGTTCCTATAGTAATTTTGTGATAATCAACTGATTTTTTTATTTCTTAATTTGCTTAAATTATGGTAAATTTTTATACACCAAAGTCACAAGTGTAAAGTATAATCAGTAATTTCTTAACAAATAAATATTATATAATAAATATTTGTTACTGGGTCGACTTTATCTACCTTAATATATTTTTCAGAATCTTCATATGAGATTTGCTCATGTTAATTTAGAAGACCTGGTGCTTTCCATCCACCCTTGCTTTTATAGTCTTTCTCTCTCCTCTTCTGGGAGAAGGGGTGGTTTGCTGAAATCTGAGTTGAGGGATTGATGAAGATTTAGGACTAAGTATTCCAAGTGTTCCAAGATCTATGACCCTTGGCATTGTTCTTGAATGTGAAAGTGTGCATTTTTTCCCATCTGCTGCAGAAGGAGGCTTATGGTCCTAAATACTGAAAAAGAGTAAGCTTCCCTTTTCTTTAACTTGCCCTTGTAATCTGCAAGCATGCTTTAGCAGATATTTAGACTAAGACAGAGAAATATGTTAGAAATACATTTAACTGCTTGTTCTTACTGTGACCATGTGTTTAAAGTTGTTGTTGTTGTTTTTGTTTTTTTTTTTTATCTTCCTTTCCAGGAAAGTGAGGTGCATAGTAAAACAATTTCTTTCTTTTTTTTTTCCTCTTTGGTATATGGTAACTGGAATTGGCCAGTACCTGAATGATCTGACCTGCTTGTAATCCTTTAACATTATGAACTGTTCTTTAACACATCTCTTTATATATATATATATATATATATATATATATATATATATATATATGTGTGTGTGTGTGTGTGTGTGTGTGTGTGTGTGTGTGTGTGTGTGTGTGTTTGTGTGTGTATTTATGTGTGTATGCTTGCACTCATGTGTGAATGAATATGTCTGTGTCTGAAAACATTGATTGGCATACATGTGAAAGTAGTTAGTTAAAATATATGCATTGGAAATGAAAAATTAACTTTTTAAAACCCGTATTCATATATTTTGGGTCTTTATTTCTCTTTTAAAAAATTCATTGGACTTTTTTGTTTGTTTGTTTTGTATTGTTGTTCTTGATTTTTTTCTCTTTTGTTTTTGTTTTTGAGGTAAAGTTTCAAGGGTCTAAGGTTGACATTGGGTTTGGCATTAGGTGGATTAAGGTTATCTTGAACAGATCACACTGATTGGACCTTCGAGATACCATGATACCAGGTATTCATCGCCAAGCTTTTGATCTTATTCTTAAATGAAGATAAGGGTGGTTATGCTGGCATTTTCTTTTATTTACATCCATTAATTTAATAAAAACCTAGAATATAGTCATCTTTCTAGTACAAACAATTGAACATAGTTTATTTTCGATCTTTTTAATCTAAAAGGATGAAACCAGAAAAACATAAACAAATTAAAATATACCAAAGCTACAAGGAAAATAAAACTTACTTTTATGTAGATTATATAGTATAAAATGACTAGAATCTCAGATATTTTAGTTGGTGTAATTTAATTCTCAATAGTGAAGTTTTTTCATTGTAACTATTACTCTGCCACAAATAATGACTATATGTAACTGCTATTTAAAATTTGAGAGGTAGTCATAAAAATGTAGAATTTTCAACATTTGATCTTCAAAAACTGGAATGAAAGAAACTGAATTTACAGAGAATACTAACAAATCAGATTTAGTAAGGCACTGAATTAAAGGAACACAACAGTAACAGATTATCATGTGAGCGATTTTTCACTTTGCTACATAAAACAAGCTTATAAATGTAATGATTCAAGGTTAAAAAAAAAAAAAAAAAACGAAACTATGATTTCCAATACAATAATATGAAAGTTATAGGAACCTACCTGGATAGAGTTTTAGTTTCAAAAATACCAATATTGAACTTGTTAGGATATATATTTTCATGCTTGAGAAGATGAAGAACAATAAATAATATATTATTTATTTTAGAAGTTGTGAGTTTCATGGTTAGACTTCAGATGTTAGTCTGAAACAGCTGTAGGTACACAAAGAAGCCCTATCTTGAAAACAAAACAGATCAGAACAAATACTTAGTGTTCTTTCTACATATGTGCACTGATTTGTTCTTTAACTTTAAGTTCCTATATCATCAAAGTTGAGATGAAGGATATATACTATAATATCCTTAATAAGCAAAGATAATTAAAGGTAAAAAACCGAGTGAAATAAATTTTATAAATCAATGAATTTTAGACAGTATTGTCAAAAGTGGATATGGATAGCTAAGAAACAAAATGAATTATTTTGATTATTTTGAATTTTCATAAAAATGTCTAAATTTATTTACAAGTGAAATAATAAAACCAAAAGCTGTAGAAAACACAAATTAACACAATCAGAAAAGTTAAATATATATTTATTTTAAACTTGTTATAAGTTCACATCATAAGAGGATGTGCCCCAACATTCAATATAAAGTAACCATGAGCTAAAATTGACTCCTATGTGTTATTTTTCTCCTAAAGAAGGTATACTTCAGAAATTCTGGGACACCTTCATACTTTTTGCTAACATTTGTTGTTTTTGTTACTTTCCTTGTAGCTGTGATCAAACACTTGACAAAAAGCAATTTAGAAGAGGACAAGTTTATCTAGGTATAGCAGAAAAAAACAGAACTGTTGTGACACACCATCCACACCAAGACAGCAGGAATTGGAGAGGGCTAGTGTTCAGTTTGCTTTCTCCTAATTGTCTCATCAAGGAATGCAGACTCTGGATTTGTGATGCACACAGCGTATGCGATCCTAGTCACCTCATGTATTTAGAGATGTGACTCTTAGATGATTCCGAATCATGTGCACTTGATAATCAATATTAACCTGACATTTGTCAAATGAGTAGATATTATGAAGTTAGTGTGTCAGGTTTTCCCTGTGAGTACAGGAGATAACTAAGCCACACAGCAGCAGTGAATTACATCGTGCAGAGTTGGATCCAGATACACAAGTGTAGAGTTAGAGTAAATAGAAAAGTAAGTAGGTTAAATAATGAGTAGATAGCTGGTTAAAAAAAGATATATTAATTAATATGTACAGCAGGGACACTATGAAATTATGAAATTAACATAGTAATGAATACACATAAACAACATACTCCAGCTAATAACTTTCGCCATGTTACTTGAATTAAGATAACATAAGATAAATTATAAAACACTAGGATAACCAAAAAAAAAGTCTGTTACACTATGTGACTTTGGAAGTTTTTTTAAGTATTAAGGGCCTTGCATACCCATATCATACATCACACACACACACACACACACACACACACACACATACACACAGAGAGAGAGAGAGAGAGAGAGAGAGAGAGAGAGAGAGAGAGAGAGAGAGAGTTTTTAGTTCAATAAGAAGAAGAATATAAGCCTAATTTCAAAAATTAAACTTAGGCTATTTCTTTAAATAGTACACAATCATTCTTTGATAAAATTTCCTTTCACAATGAAATTACCTAAAAAGAATCTAACTGTGAAGCAGAGTATTTAATCCACTATACCCATAAATTGATGGGTGAGTTGAATTTGAGAAATACTGATGTTGTCATTCTATATATTCTCTTTAATAGCCGTAAAATTTCTCTTTAGTGGCCTTGAAGCAGTGACACTGAACCTACAATGTTCTCAAACATTAGATTAAAAGAATGAAGGCAGGGCAAGCACAGTTATAAGCAGTAAGCTGCTGCCCATAAATTCTGCATTTTCCCATTAATTTCTATGTTTGCTCATGGTTTCTATATTTCAGTCTGTTTCCATTATATAAATGCTGAGTAACAGCCATCTAAACATAGACATCAATTTTAAATCACTTAGTCAAGAGGACAGTATACTGTGTTTCACCTTGCTAATGGATGTTCAGTATTTATGTTAAATTACTATATACTGGTTTATTCTTTTCACTAGATAGTTCAGAACAGCAAGCAAAAAATTTTTAGTTGATTGCAACAATGACAAAAATAGAGAAGTAGGTTTAAATATAGAAGTTTAATGTGAAGTGACTTCATTTCATTTATATTACAGATGATGAGATGAGTGGGTAATTTTTAAACCAATTACCCATGTTTTCTATTTTATTTAAATTATTTACTTATAACAATTAAATAACTCAACTTGATTCTTGATTCTTTTACTTTTAATTTTATCTGCTTTTTTTACTCATGAAACATTCAAATGGCATTGATAATGCATACTATTTCACTTAATTAAGAGAAATATTAAGATCATCATTAGCTGATTTTAAGACATTACTGCTAAAGATAATATGTAATTTACTCTTAGGTCACATACGAATCCTAATCTTGCAGACCTGGAAGCTTCTTCCATATTCACTGTCTTTCATAATGCACGAGGTGCTATGCAAAGCACTGGGACAGGAGCAGGACTGGAAATGGGATGGCGGAGACATTATAGTGGTACACATCTGTGAACTCTGAAAACTACCATAATGTGTGTAATGTCTGCCCTGGCAAAATATTATCACTCTTGTAAGAGCCGCCTGGATGTTTCTTACACTTCAATCACTTTCTGATTACACTCATGGCCCACACCAGAAGATGGGACTCATGGACATAAACCCATTGCTAGGAAGGTCAGAGGTGCTAGAGAGAAGCCTACAATTATTATTCTGTTAAAATGCTTTCTACACTATAAATATTGTTATACCCATATGTTATCACACCTCTCAGTCCTCATTAGCGAAATCTCTCTTGCTCATGCATGATAATATGGAGACAACAACTAGTTATTATGCAGTGAATAAGAAACTGTGGGATTCTCAGCCATAGATGGAACATCTACATGATGACCCAGTCCCCTAATGTTCAAGAGGATCAAGTTTAGGACAGAAGTGACAAAAAGATTGTAAGATCAGAAGCAGGTGGATCGCTGTGAGTTCAAGGCCAGCCTGGTCTACAAAGTGAGTCTAGGACAGCCAAGGGTACACAGAGAAACCCTGTCTTGAAGAACAAACAAAACAAAAAAAACAAACAAAATGTTTGTAAGATCCAGATATAGCAAAGCACTGTTGTGAAAGTGTTTTTGCCATAGCAGTGGCATTGGCTACATGAACTCATACTAGCTCTGACTACATTCACAAGACCTACAGAAGATCTAGCCAATAAACAAGCCAGCATAAATGGGGGAATAACTCTGGAATTCCCACCATGATGTAAGGACTGATCAGGCTTTGATGCCTGCTAAGAGCAGAGACCCTTTACTTCAGGCACTGCTCTGTAGGTTATCCAAGTTGCAATGGGTGGTCCTACATACATTTACCCACAGTACAAAGTGAACTCAGTAGATCTAAAAAGTAGTACATGAAGATAGAAGAAAAAAAGGTGGGAACATAGGGAAGACCTGGAAGGAAAGAGAGTGCAGTGGATTTTTTTTCTAAACATAAACATTATGAAATTATCAATCAACACATTTTAAAATACCTAAAATTGTAATGTTTAGTCATATTAAAATGAGGATGACTATTTGTTCCCTAAAGATATGTAAGATTGGTTACCAATTCAGACTGAGAAAATCAGCTGAAAAGTGAACAGAAAGCAAAATTTCTACAGGGAAAGCTCATCTATAATTATTAATATTCCCTCCTTACAATTCTGAAATACCATTGTTTTCTTAATTAAAACAAAATATTTTGTAAAGTTGGGGATTATCTAAAATCTGTTTGGAGTTAAATACAGAAAATTTAGCTCTATTATTTGCAGGGAGATTTAAGTTACTTTTTTTTTTTAAACCAAAAACAATTCAATTCAGAACCATGGAACAGTTTTGGATGAAGGATTTCAAGACACAGATTTCCATAATAAACTTAATTTGTAGTTTCCAAGGAAACCACACCTTGGAGACACTTTGCAGTCTAAAGCCAATGCTGGCTTGTTTACACACATGCTTAACTGTGACTCTACCTCATTTAAAATACACTTTACTTTGTCATTTTCCTCTAAAAGCTATGATAATACAATCTAGTTCTAGTGCTCATAGAAATTATACTTATAAAAGTGTAACTCTACATTGATAATTTCTATGACTTGGAGAGATGACCCTGATTTTAGCATCTGTGACTTTTGAAGATAAAATGATAAATATAAAGAAGAAAAGAAACAACTTTATATTATATATTTGCCTTTTGTAATTAAATATGCAACTCAAATGAGAAAATATTTGCTTTTGATCATGTGTCCGAGAGATTGGGAAGTAAAGGCAAAGGTGAGCAGTTCATCCTTGGTTTCCAAAAAACAGAAAGAAAGAAAGAAAGAAAGAAAGAAAGAAAGAAAGAAAGAAAAAGAAAGAAAAGAAAAGAAAAAGCAGGCAGGAAGAAACTTGATCAAGATCCAACCTCTGAGAACACATAGCCAGATAGCCAGTGACTGAGCTCCTTGAACTATCCCATCTTCTACTTTGGACTGTTTCTCAATCTTGTCATCACATTTCAGCAACTCACTAAGTGATATCTTTCACGGTGTATTCATCTTTGAAAATCTCCTGACAGATACATCCAGACATGTGCTTAAACAGTGTTCCTATGGATTTCTTTCATATGTGTATTTATATATGTGCGTATGACAAATTTATGTGTATGCACACATTTGTGTTGATGCACATATCCAATAGATGTCCCCTTAAATTATTATCTGCTTTGTTTTGCTCACAATCTTTTGAGTGATCATCAAACTCGGTTTTAACTACATGGCTAGCCGACAGGCGTCAATAATGCTTTGGTCTCCACCTCTTAGCATGGATGCATACTACTGTATCTGCATTTATATAAGCCTTGGACTTGGGCAGTAAGTGGCTTATCCACTGATCCATTTCCCAGCCCCATAAAATGCATTTCTAAAGCTACTCAACTTGACTATAAAGATTGACAATATCATAGTATAATGTGAGTTGAAATACATTCAGCAAAATATGCCAAGGAAGTGACAAAAGATCCTCAAGAAATTAAATTTATTTTCTTTTTGAAGCTAGCAATTCTTATTGGATAAGTGAAAATGCAAATTTTATCTACATGCCTGTTTGATGCATGCACTACAGGGGATTCCTGATATATCGTCTCACTAAGAACTAGGCAAGTGATGTCAGGAAAGTGGTTTTATAATTCTGGATACTGCAAGTTATGATGTGTATAGAACTCTCCAAGTAAAAACTTCCAATACTTAATATTTATGCAGATAAATCTTTTAAATAAATAATGTAAAGAGCCCCAGTCCTGCATTTTGAGGGAAAAGCTAAAGCTGTTCCCACTACTGATAAGATCTAACTAAAGGCAATAGAGCCTTTCTGGGCTATGGTATTTTAATGAGTTACTTTGACTCTATGGACAGTGAGCTTGCTCATTATCTGTAAGCTTCTACTCTAGGTTAAATCTATTGCAACAAATGTATAATTCTGGGAAAAAATAAGAAAACCTATTATCTATCTATCTATCATTTATTTGTCTATAATCTATCATCTACACATCATATATCATCTATTAGCTGTGTATTTATATCATCTGTTAATTTTTAAAATATAATAGATAAATCAATCTATCTTTCAATCTTCCTACTATGCTTCCACCTCTCTCTATCCATTCATCCACTCATTGAGCTGCCTATCTTTTGATTTATTTTTTATATATCTCTGATCTCTGATTGCTGTGATAAAAATACTAATTCTTATGTTTAGGAAAGCAGCAGTAATATGTAAAAGGTTACATCCAAATTGAGGCTAAGTAAACAAACAAGCATTTTTTTTTTCTCAGCATTCTGAATGCATGTTTTTGATATATAGCCAACAAGATATTCTGATGCACTTAAATTGGTCCTGGAACATTAAAGTAAGTCACAGATAGCTAAGATTTACAAATGTGAATTGTACAGGTGGCGTTTTTCCTAACTTAGTCTCATACTCTTTTTTATTTTGTTTTTTGTTCTTGATTTTTTTGAGACTGAGTTTCTCTGTATAGCCTTGGTTATCCTGGACTTACTTTGTACTCACAGCTATCCTGCCTCCTGAGTTCTGGGATTACAGGTGTGTGCTGCCATGCTCAGCTTTATACTTATTATTAAATGTCCAATAACATATTTGAAAATTGAAATAAGTGTCATTTATGAACATAAAAATATGTATACATTTAACCCAAGACATATAATCATTTCTGCAACTTCCATGAAGTGCACAAGTCTAATCCCAACAATCAGGAGGCAGAAGCTACTAGATCTCTGTGAGTTTGTGGCCAACCTAATCAAAATTAAATGAATGAATAAGTGAATAGATGAATGAATAAATAAACAAATAATAAATAAAAGGTCCACACTGATAGACCTTTCACTTTCTGGAGAATACTTCAACAGGCTTTATTTTAATTGATAGAGAAATTAAAGTTTTAATTATTCTATCAAAATGAATAACAAAATCTTGACAATTCTTCATGTCACACAGTGGGCCCATACAAACATCATTTATGTATCTACATGCATATAAATATATACAAATAGGCATATAAGTGCATATATATATATATATATATGTAAACACACACGTTTCTGTTTGTGTCTGTGTCTGTGTCTGTGTGTAAGAAATATTTGTCAGTGGAATTGAAATGTGATTTATCAGTTAAGAAGTCATTGTTTTTGCAAAGGATTATCATTTGCTGTCTAGCAACCCAGGGGGTGCGCTACTATTTTTACCAATGAAAAATTTTTGTGTTTGTTGCTAGAAATTGGACCTAGGAAAGGAAAATTACAGGTAGCAAGTAAACTTACTGTCTATCAGATTTCGAGTGACCCTTTAAAATATAGCAGCTCTGAAAATGTGTATCTCCAATGTAAACTCATGTTAGACCCCTCAATAGTGACTAAGCTTTAATTTTTCTCTTTCCTGGCTTCTGAAGTTGTCTTCTGTCTTTTGCAGGTTTGATGTACACCATTAGTTTACATATATACATTCAGGCAAGTACTACATTTAAAATAAAATATATAAATCTAAAAAGTTATCAATTTAGCTTAAATGTTTATAAAGATTCTTTGGATTACAGTGTTGTGCTAAGTGGAGTTAATGTTATTTGGTTTATTCAGTTTTGAATGATTATGTACATAATTTAACAGTTAATGTTATTTTCATCATAGTTATCAAATTGTATGTGCAACTTAATATTAGCTCATTGTTGCTTAACAAATAAGATTCATGATGTGAACATTTTAAAACTTTTTGTGTCTATACATTTTTATATAATTTTTCTTATAGAAAAGAGAGTGACCGTATTTAAACTTTATTGTGGTTAATTATCTCTTTTAAAACTTCTCTGTTATTTTAAATAAAATTGCCCTTTAATTTTTTATATTTGCATTTCCCTTTTTAAACATGCCATATAACATGTTACTTGTGTTTTATCTCATTTGGCATTATATGATTTTCCCTAAGTATCTAGCACTTATATAACGTAGAATGTAAGTACTTTCCAAAAATGTGTGTTTGAAACAGCTCCAAGAAACATTAAAAATTTACTCCATATTTTCAAAAAAAAAAAAGGAATACTTATATCAGTTTCAGTTTTTCTGTACAATGTACTTGTCTGTCCACCCAGGTATATACTGAGCTCAACAAAAATCAATGTTAGAACTTGCCAAATGCTGTAGTATGTTTTTGTATTCCAAGAAATAGATATTGATACTCCCAAGTTTGCATGAAAGTAAAAGAAAAGTGTCACTTAGCCATGTACTTTAGGGATTTGGGGAGTGTTGCCAGCACCAATCCTATGGGGTCATGGTATTCATTAGTGATGTTTAGCACGTTAACTACATTATTCCACCTTTGTATCTATCATCAGGTGGTTTCTATGTGACTTCCTTAAACTACCCCGCCCCCAAAAATGACCCGTTTTATGTAGGTCAGAGTCTTAACCAGAGGATAATTTGATCCTGAGAGCACTAGTTAATCACTTCTATGAATGTTTCCTTCATTAACATTGTGTTCTCAAGTATCATATATAACCACATGAGCATCTCTTCTAAAGAACTAGTTTAACCTCATATGTGTTGTGACACATAATACGGAACATAATCTAATGTTATGTTATTCATTTTGTACTTCAAGTCACATCAGTTTTGAAAATGTTTGAATTTCAGCGTTATACAATCATAATATAAAATAATGACTTTCATGTTGAAATTTTCATCTGTGCACATATACCACTCTGATCATATTGACCCCCATCTCTATCCTAGCCCACTTTAATTGGGAACTTATTTTCTAACACTGTCTCCTCTTCTTACTCTCCAAGGTGACTCGTATATAATGAGTATCTTTACTCTAGTTTTAGAATCGATCATTGTTCTGGCAATTCTGGTTCTTTTTTTTTTTTTTTTTTTTTCACTAAAAGGATATTAGAAACAAAAACAAGTATATAAGGTACAGCGCTTGCCACTTAAGAGTCATGCATCTAGGATGATCTGAGGCTGCATATATATACATGTTTTCTCTAGAAATATCTACTTAAGCTGAATAAGTCTTGATTTGATGTTTCCAACTCTATTCTTTCACCATATGTTCTATTTATGTCTCCCCTTCCTTACTTGTATCTCATTTTAAACTGTAAATAACCTGACTGTTACCATCTGCCATCCACTTGTTTAATTGTTAGATTGAGAAAATGCTTTCATAAAATTATATAAGAAGTCATTTAAATTATGAGGCCAATAATCAGAGAAAGGTATGTACATGAACGTTTTAATGAAAATGGTTTGTTCATCCAGCAAACTTTCACAAACCTGGTTTCTTAATATTATTATCCATAAAGTTATTCTTGCCAAATATTTATTGATCATATAAAATGTGTCAGGCACTGGATTTGTAGACAAATTTTAAGAAGTGATTTAGACTTCTGTGCAGTCATTGTGGACCTTTGAAGTATCAAATTCAATTAAAATGATTGAGCAAATGCTGTCTAGTATAAAATCAAATGCATATGAATGACTTTGACTCAGTCAGATATTCATAGCAGAGATATCTTTTATAGAAAAGAAATATGAAATGTTGATGAAGTTTGAGGAGGAGATTCAAAGCATACCACACTTAACTAACAAGGTATCATGATATAACCATTGAAAATTTCAAAGATACAGATGTACATAATGGGCAGAGAAAAAAGAAAAATATTGCTGGAATTCAGGAGATGTTATGATTTGAGTTTTTAATCCCATCTGTAAATCTCAATTGCCCTATAGAAAAACAAACAAACAAACAAACAAAAACCATATCCCTGAGACATGCTTGTGTTTCTGAAAAATGCCGTTTTATTTTACAATTTATGTATCCACTTATTTTGAACATGGTTTTTCAGTTCCACTTACACCATAACAATATTTAGGAGGCAAATATAGTTGCTGTAATTTTAAATTATATTCATTAAACTTGTTGCCTAAGAATTTTGTATATGAAAAAAATAAAATAAAAGAAAGAAAGAAAGAATTTTGTATATGTTGCAATGTATTTTAATCATGTCCACCTCTCACTCACTTGATCCTTTTCCTCTAGGAGACCTCCCTACCTTTCCTCTTCTTTCGTTTTTCAACTCACTAGCTGAAATAAACTGATCCACTACTTGTGTATGTGTGATCCCGTACCATAGAAGAATTTTAATCCAGCAACATTGCTGTTCTGACAAAGGATCCCATCCAAAGACATGGGTCTGAGTGAAGTGGCTAGAATGCAGACAGACACTTAGAATACACCTTTAATCCTTCAGGCCAGAATGTGCACCTTTAGCATTGGAGCATCATCTTCAGTTTTTGGGTGACTGTTCAGGCAGAAGACTGTCTCTGTCCTTCTCTCATTTTGGAAGCTGCTAACCTGAACTTCCTGTCTACTCAGATAATTAATTTTACTCCTTCTCAAATCTCTGATGTGGTTAAAGATCAGATAGTTTAGTTTTACAATTAATCTTAGTTGTTTAGGGGTTAAGATGTTTTTACATTTAGATAGATGTTTTAAGTTGAGAGAGATGAGATATGATAGATATTGATTTACATTCAGAAATTTAGAATCACCAAGATAAAAATGATGCTTTCCACAAGGCTTGCAAATAGAAATAACCAAAACACTATGAATGTAACATTTACACAATTCCTGATTATTTCATGGTTCTTCTTGCTGTAGGCCATTTATTGAATATATGTATATATAAAACAAGAAAGAAGAAAATAATATGCACTTTTAATCCCTGTGGACAGAATAAAAAAATGATGTCTAATTGAGGGATAGAAAAAGTGAAGAATCAGATATAGATTTGACATAATTAGTCAGAGACAACTCATGAGAACAGATACTAAAGAGAAGCTAAGAGCATTACAGTGGAGTTAAGAGAGAATAAGGTACAGGAGATGAGAGAGAGAGAGAGAGAAAGAGAGAGAGAGAGAGAGAAAGAGAGAGAGAGAGAGAGAGAGAGAGAGAGAGAGAGAGAGAGAGAGAGACAGAGACAGAGACAGAGACAGAGACGGAGAATAGAAAATACAGTAGAGTAAATACACTAGAGAGTTCAGCAGTAGAAAAAGGAATCCTGAGTGTTGAACTGACTTCAGTCTGTCAATTGGGAGTCAGTTGAGAGGCAGTATTATGTTCATGGCAATTCAGTTAGTAACATCCATAGGCAGTTTTAATAGGAGACTATTACAGAGAAAGGCTGAAGACAGAACAAGTTAGACAGAGGTGAAGACAGGAAAAGCCAGAGAATAAAGAGCCAGGAGATTAGAACAGAAGTAGTTAGAGGCCAAGCAGAACACTTTATTCAGAAACTGAGAGAAGTTTGAATCCATCAGCTTGGAGAGGAATTTGAGGCAGAACAACTGAGTTGAACCAGCCAGCAGGAGTTTAGAAAGAACTTGAAAGGGTGAACTTATTCAGCAGTAAGTCTCTGAGGATGAACAACATTCTACATTCACAGTTGCATTTTAAATTCTCATTAACAGGATTCAATGGTTTCTTTCTGTGACTTGTTGGAGGAGCCAGAGAACAAGCACTGACCCTAACTACAGTAACATGGTGCATCTAAAACTCTGCTTATCCCTCCACTGTGTGTGCCCTGCATTACTTAAAAACATTTTCCCTGACTAACTGGATCTTGTGTTTCAAAGTTCCTCATACCTCCATTACCAATTTCTTTCAGTTTTCCAGACAGAGTTTCTCTCCCTAGCCCCGGCTGTCCTGGATCTCAATCAATAGACCAGGCTTGCCTTGAACTCAGAGAGATCCACCTATCTCTACCTCCTGAGTGCTAGGATTAAATGTGTGTCCCACCACTGCCTGGATGCATTACAAATTTCTAAACAGAGGGACTGCACAGAATGTAGGTAAAGGTACAGTAAAATCTATGTTATGCATTTTAATGTTTAAATTTTTTATTGTATGAATCACTTAATATGCATGTCATGTATATGAGTGCATATTTTTGCATCCATGACTTATGTATGAGGTTAGAGGCCAACTTTATGAAGCCATTTCTCTCTATTTTTCTAGGGGACCAGGGACTGAACTCTGATTATTAGGGCTGTGCTGTAATTTTTTGCCTACTGAGCCATCTCTCCAGCCTCATGTACATTGAATTTTATAGATTTTGAACATTCATAGTAATCCAATAAATATATTGGATAAGCTTTTATTTTCCTGATAAATCATAATTAAATCTGTTTCCTGGGCAATTTCTTTCCAAATTTCTTATTAAACAAGCACAAAGAATATGAACCAATACAAAGGTGAGGAGATAAGGAGGTAAATGACATGACAATGAAGACAAGACCTTTGGAGCATGTAGTTTCTCTTAGGTGACCAAGCAGTAGCCTCTCTCTTCCTCTCTTATGTACAGAAATGAGATCATGCTGTGTGACAGAACTCACAGAAGAGCATACTGGGATGTAGCTGTACAGCCTCTATCCCCTTAGCATGGTACAATAAGGTTATGGTCTTGTCTAGTGCCTGCCACCAATGACCATACTGACATACGTGTCAGTCCAGGCTAGTTCATGTGGTGTGAAGTACCATTGTACACATCAGAACACCCTCTGATCCCTTTGAGTTTGCTCTCCCTTCATAACCTTTATCATGCTATCCTTGGTGATTGCCTCACTTAAAGTTCTCCTATTCCAAGGCCTGACCCAAAACAGCCTATATTCATGAGTCTCTCTGAATAAAGCTACTTCTGACGGGTTAATCCATGTTAGCCTCCCTTTAATTTCTAATGTTGTGGTGACGATGCACTGTGCAGCAACAACATAAGCGAACACTAATTGCCTTCCTCCACACGCTTTTCTTCTCATTTTCTTTCCCTTCAGACTAGACGTAGACTCACTTTTGTCACTATTAGTGTTATAGTAACTAGAAATCAGTCCACAACCATGGAGTTTTCCCTCCTGCCAGGCTTCCGATGACTAGTCTCTTCGTCTTTCTGTGTTTTGCCCAATTGAAGAAGCTGCCTCTTCCTTCCTCTCATGCTGGCCTCATGACCCAGACAGAATATGCTCTTCAATTTCATTTTTAGTGTCAATTATTGCCTCGTCTCATGGAGTTCTTCCAGTGTTTCTTGGTTCAGCCTCCATTTTTACCTTCACAGCAGCTCTATTCCTACATAACCAGGTTTAGAGCATCATTTCCATCCAGGACCTTTTGCCATCACCCTCTGTCCATGGTCCTGATGCTACACCACCTCTAGCAGATTCGGGATTTCTACCCTCATGATCATTCACCTGATCTTGGGCCTGAATCTATGCCCCACCAGGTACGTTACTGAATTGGTTTTTTAACCTTGATAACTTCAATCAGGCCTGGCCCTGTCAGCATCTGGCTTCCATCTCCTCTTATTCGTCCTAAGTACTCTATTCCTTAAGGTGTGTACTTGGTTTTCCAGCTGACCTTTGGTATATACTCCATGATCTACTTCCCATTGGCCAAAGATGCTGCAAACTTCAGTGCTCAATAAAGAACTCCCAGAGTTAATCGAAGTGGGCAAATGGCTCTTCTGGACACTGGTCTCTCTGTCCATGTCCTGCTAATCTCAAAGAGAACTAAAAAGTCTTTAGAGAGCTCCATCTCTTTTATTCCCTTTCTGACCTTCAGAACCAAAACACTCATCAATCTAATCCACTGAAATGTTTTTTCTTGTCCTCTATGACCCTTTTCCACACTGGGATAAAGATGGAGGCTTAAATATATCCTCAGTACCCTTGCCTTAATCCCCTATAAACTGTCCCCACCTTCCAGCCTGATGTCCTCTTATTTTCTACTTTTTTCCAGCTTCTCTGACCTTCCTGACTTCTCTTAAAATATCCCATTTTCCCCTTTTTCAAGGAAATATCTTTCTTTCTCTGTGATGATCATGATACTCAGAAGCTACTGCTCTCTCTGGACCTGACTTGATTCCCCGCATGGCTATATTTTAAACATATTGCTGTCACTGGGTTTGGGTTTTTCTAGATGGGGGCAGAGGGGCTATGGCTTTTCACAAAATTAGCCAGATTATTAAAAAACAGTCAACTTCATTTCTGTGGCCCTTAAGTTCATGACTCTGGTCTCTGCTGGGTAGATCAGTGAGAGATGACTGGTTCCCAGAGATGTTTCCACAAGAAATTTAAAACTTCTACAGCTTTCACTTTTACCACTCCTGCCACATCACATCACATCACATTTCAGAGAAGAAATAAAACCCAAAATACGAAACAGCTGAAATGTTAGTTGCTAGCTACAATGTAGTTGGTGTTTCTCTTTCTCTCTCCATTTCTCCAGTATCCTTTTGGGGTCAGTCCATCACAAACAGATTTTCACCAGAGCAAAGTCAACTTTCTTCTTTTGCTAAATTCCCACACTTACCCTGGCTTAGCCACAGGTTTTCTTTCTCCTCTCCTCTTCTCTGTTCCAGAGTTTTTCCCTACTTGGCCCTTGGCACATAGTCCGGACACAATGCACAATATGTTCCCATCCACATTCTCCTTGAGGTCAACCATGTTCTCATACAAGAATTACAAAAACTTAACAAATGAAATATTTCATTATTGTAAAATGTTTTCCATTATAGATGTTAGAAAATAATTTTAATATAAAATATTTTATACTTAGAAGATTATTGGAATTTTTCTTGATTACATAGGTAAATTTATGTTTGCCTCAATTTTACTAAATGCACAGATGAACACAACATTTTGTGATTACATTAAATATTGTAGGTGATCATATGTACCAGCTATTTGCAAATGCCCTCAGAGGCAAAGTGAGAGTTGCAGTGCCAAGAAACCAGAGATTTAGGTTGTTGTAAACCTCCCAATTAGGATACTAAGAACTGAACCTGAGTGTTTTAAAGTTCAGTGAGTTTGCATAAACACTGAGCTATCTCTTATATCTCAGATCCTCTCTTGTACGCTTTCAAACTCAGTTTATTCAGACTGTTACATTTCGTAACATTCAACATGTTACAATGACTCATATGGGCATGCCCTACTGATTCAAACATCTAGACACCAGCCTCTGACCCAAAGAACACCTCCAGACTATCAGACAAGGAAGTCCAACCTTAGTTTTCTAATGTCTTAACAAGCATAACAAATTCTGAAATTTAATTTGACAGTCATCACCTATGGTGCTTTCTAGCTCCCTTTGTTATAAAATAGCTCCTGTATACCTTCTCTACCTCCTTAAGGAAGTGCTAGTTTTATAGCTGTGTACAATAGCTTGTCTTGCTCTTAGGACAGGGCTAAGGTTTATTCAATCCATAGCCACCAGCCTCATGCTTTGTCCTCAATGCTGCTGTCAAAGAACTGGAAGGTGAAATGCTGTATATACTCCAAACATCATAAAGAAAGCTTACAAATCACTCTAAGGTACCAGAGCCTACTGGTGGCATATACTGCATTATGATGCACATGAAAAAAAAAAAGTCAAACCTTTCTTTATTCTCTGCCACCCAGGGAATCACAGAAATGTCAACACCTAATTATATTGGCTATAACTCAAATTCTTATCTTTTGTCGTTTATCATTTATATTAAAAGTCGCTTTCTCTTAAAGTCATCAAACCGTTTCACCTAAACCCTCTGGATTTAATTACTCCTTCTCTGTTAACATTTGGATATATATATGAAAACACTATTTGATACTATGTAAACAATAAGATTCTTGCAAACATTAGGTGTCGGTGAAGAAAGGAGAAATTTTATCTCAAAAATAAGAAAATTAAGACAATGGTAATTACTTTGAAGGGTTAATATGTGATTTTCTAAGCTCAAAAAACAGTCTGTATGAAACCCATTTAAAAAACAATGTATAAGAAATGAGAACGAGTGAGATTTAAGTAACAGTTTCTGAAGAAAGTGGACAAACAAATGAAAGCTTCAGTGAGCACCAGTATTGAGTCCAGCCTCTGAGAATAAGAAATATTCTTTCTAAATGACCATCCATTTTCTGCTGTTTTAATTTTTCTATTTTTATAGCTGAATTAGAAAATGAATGTCTTCTCTTACACTTGAGAACAGCACTGTTCCATGCACTTCATATTATTAAGATATTCAATAAGACCTGCATAAATATTTTATGAGAAAATTTTGAATGCACAGGTTGATGTGGGATTAGGCTATTACTGAGTCATTGGTATTAATGAAAGAAATGGAGCTGAATCGAGTGGGTTTGATGGAAAGATTTTAAAATGAAGCATTTCTGAAGGTTATGTTTAAATTAAATTTTTGTCAATTAGTTAAATTATTGATGTGTATGTGTGTCTTTGAGTAGAGGGATAAATCATGCATGTGTATATATGGATTTCATAAGATGAGTTGACCTAGTCAGGTCTCTTCTTTCACCATGTGGGCCTTGAAGACTACAACCACCTTCTCAGGCTTGATGCAGGTGCATTTAACCACGGAGTCATGTCTGCAGCCTAATATTTGAGAAAACGTTGTAAGTATCTATTTTAGCCATCTGTGAGTATTATTGTCCCTAATGGGTGGTCAGTAGCGTATGATGACTTTTAGGACACAGACCATTTTGTGATAGACACAGTAAGATTGAACAAGAATGTGCTGAAGCACTAACTGACTGATTGTAGGAAGAAAGGAAAAAAAAATGTTCTCTGGAGATTCCTGGCCATATGTTAGTTTAATTATCCACTTATTAAGCAATTCTCTTTAGAATTACAAGAAAATATTCACTACTCATCTGGTTACTGTAAATAGCTTTGCAAAAAATATTTTAGTTTTTGAGATATGCTCATTTTTAAAGCTATAGCTAAACAATTAAATCTTGCAACTATAGCTTCTTCGTGACACAAAAGTAGGCAATTGTAGGCATTATTTTATAATGAAAATTAAGGGCTTGGAGAGATGGCTCAGAGGTTAAGAGCACTGACTGCTCTTCCAGAGGTCCTGAGTTCAATTCCCAGAAACCACCTGGTGGCTCACAACCATCTATAATGAGATCTGCTGGCCTGCAGGCAGAGTACATTTTGGGGCTGGAGAGATGGCTCAGTGGTTAAGAGCACCGCCTGCTCTTCCAAAGGTCCTGAGTTCAATTTCCAGCAACCGCATGGTGGCTCATAACTATCTGTAATATGATTATGGTGCCCTCTTCTGCCTTGCAGGAGTACATACAAGCAGAGCACTGTATGCATAATAAATAAACAAATTAAAAAAAAAAGAAAATTAACTATGCTTCTTAAATATTAAGTATTGTTTTGATAATTAAAATTGCATGTGTTTAGCATTACTACATTTCCACCAACTTATCCTAAAATGATATCATCGGGTATCTAATCATTTTTGGTTTCATGTTGTTAAAAATACAGACCATGAATTTTCATTTCAAATTCCTCAGATTGCAAGAATACATTGTTGTAAATAAAGCTAAAATATCTGAATGTTAAAATACTCATAATATTAAATCTATAATAGAATCAAACTTTGTAATTTTAATAAAAGTTGGCAATCCTTGAAAATTGAGTATGACTTACATGCCTTTGGAAATGTCCCTGCATCTTACTACATAAAAGTATCAAGAGACTGGAGAGATAGTTCTGCAGCTAAAATACATACTGTTCTTGTAGCAGAAAAATTTCAGTTTCCAGTATCCATGTTTGTTAGCTCAAAGGCATCCTTAACACCATGCCACTCATTCTAAAAATTGAAAGGTATGCACTACAGTTCATTCATGTTATTATATTATAATCAATATAATTTGTATTGGTTTGCATAACTATATAGAGTCTTGGAAAATATTTTAAAAGAGAAAGAGGTGTTGGTTTAAAATTCAGAGGTTTCAGTATCTCATCAGACAATTCCATTATGTTGAAGCAGAACTTCCTGGTATATGGACATGGCTCATCTCATAGAGATTGAAAAATAAAGATAGAAGTAAGAAGAAGCTGGGTCTAATATACAACCTTGAAAGGTGGGCTATTGGAGCTAATTCCAGATAGCCTCAAACTGTCATGGCTCTTTATCTCATAAGACTGTTGAAATTTTGAGATCATGCATAGATGAGACACCATGAAAAACTGGAACCTAATAGAAATTGAGCAAGGAAATGAAACTCAACTCAAAGGCTCATAAAATATTTTCAACAAAATCGTAGAAGAAAAATTTTCTAACCTAAAGAAAGAGATACCTATAAAAAGCAGCATACATAAAGCCAAATAGATTGGAATAGAAAAAAAAGTTCTTTCACCACATATTTATCAAAATACTAAACATGTAAAGAAAGAAAGAAAGAAAGAATATTAAATGTTTCATAGAAAAAGTAACAAGCAGCACACCCTAAAAGCAAGAAGTACATGCACAGATGTCCTTCAAACTCTAAGAAACACAAATGGCAACCCAGAATGCTATGTTTAAAAATCTTCCAATCAACATAGTTTGAGAATATAGTATACTTCATGATAAATCAAAAATTAAATAATATATACCTAGAAATACAACCCTACAGACCGTTCTAGGAGGAAAATATCAACCTAAGGACATTAATGACACCCATGAAAACATAGAAAATAAATAATATCATACCACAAAAACCAAATCAATGTTAGTACTTGTGCACATGCATAAACACAAACACAAGCACACAACAGTCTCATATATACCATCACTGTAAATACCACCAAGAACAGAAACAAAATAACAGGACTTGGTCATTGAAATTTCTCAGTATCAATTGTCGTAATTCTCCAATAAAAAGACATAGACTAATAGAATGGGTGAAAAAATATGATCCATCCTTCTGCTGCATTCAACAAGTATACCTCAACTTCAAACATATGTATTTCCTCAAAGTGAAGATTTGGAAAAAGAAATACCATTTAAATGGACTGATAAACAATCTGGTGTCACCAGTCTAATATATAACATAATAGACCAAAGTTAATCAAAAGAGATAGGAAAGGATAGAACATAGTCATAAAGGAAAAACTCCATGTAGATGCCATTCCAATGCTGGATATTTATGTATCAAAACAAAGGTACCCAAGTTTATAAAGAAACTGAAAGATAGTTTAATTTACACATTGACCCTCTGATGCTGATAATGGGAAACTTCAGTACCTTATGGCCCTGAGACATTTTCAGTTGCCCTGAGCTGCTTGCTGTCCCTGACCCTCATTGTAGGGAACTCTTCTATGTTGATCCACCTGGATACCCCATCTCTTCCAGCCTCCCTCTGCGGTCACCAAGGCGAATACGTCATCTTCATCAGCTGCACTGAGTTGCATGCCTTCTCTGACCACCAAGCCAGATACAGCAGCTTCATCCAGCACGCTCCCTCATTCACCAAGTCAGATGCTCCATCTTCATTCAGCCTCATAAAGGAGCTCCTCCCAAAGTCACTGAGCCAGACATCCAGCATCAAACAGAAACATCAGGGACAACTGGATAGCAAAAAGACAGCATACCAACACAAACAACCTGAGCCGAGGTAATATAGCACCTGCAGAGCACAAAGACTTTATCACAGCAAGCCCTAGATACTCTAACACAACTGAAGCACAGGAAAAGGAAATCAGATCCAATCTTATAAAAATGATAAAGACCTTTTAAGAGGAAATGAATAAACCCCTTACAATTACAGGAAAATAGAAATAAAAAAGTGAAGGAGATGAATTAAAACTATTAAAAACTGAAACTAGAAGTAGAAGTAATAAAGAAAACACAACTTGAGGGGTTCCAGGATACGGAAAACATAGAGAAAAGTACAAGAACAATAACTGCAAACATCACCAACAGATTGCAAGAGATGGAAGATAGAATCTCAAAGGCATAGACAAAATTGATATGCCAGTCAAAGAGAATGCTAAATCTAAAAAAAAAAAAAAAAAAAAAATCCTGACACACAAAAAAAATCCAGAAAATATGAGGAAGTATGAAATATCCTAACAAGAATAATTGGAATAGGACTAGGTGTAAAGTCCCAGCTGTAAGGATCAGAAAGTTTTTCAGCAAAATCAATGAAGAAAATTTCCCCAACCTGAAGAAATAAATGCCTATAAACATAGAAGAAGCTTGCAGATCACCACTTAAATTAGACCAGAAAAGGAAATCCTCAAGGCATTAAATCTATAGAACAAAGAGAAAATATTAAAAGCTTCGAGGGAAAAAGCCAAGCAACATACAAAGGCAAATCTACCCAAATTACACCTGACTTCTCAACAGAGACTCTAAAAGCTAGAAGGACCTTAAGAGATGTCTTGCAATCCCTAATAATCCTCAAATGGCAACTTAGACTACTATACCCAGCAAAACTCTAAATCATAATAGATGGAGAAAACAAGATATTCTAAGAAAAAAAGCAAATTTAAACAATATTTATCTACAAAGCCAGACCTACAAATATACTAGAAGGAAACTTCAACCAAAGGAGATAAACTATACCCAAGAAAACACAGGAAATAAATAATTCTGCACCTTCAAAAACAAAAGTGAGGTATCAAACACAAACATGCATACTAACGACTCCAACATCAAATTAACAGGAACTAGCACCCGCTGGTCATTGATATCTCCCAATAGCGATGGACCCAATCCTCTAATAAAATGACACAGCCTAACAGAATGCACAAGAAAACAGGATTCATCACTCTGTGGTTAGAAGAGACACACCTCAGCAATAAACACAGACATTGCCTCAGAGTAATGGGCGGGAAAAAAAGTTTTCCAGGCAAATGGATTCAAGAAGCAAGCTGGAGTACCTATTCTAGTATCTAATAAAATAGACATTCAACAAAAACTAATCAAATGATATAGGGAAAGACAGTGCGTACTCATCAAAGAAAAATGATGACACCAAGATGATGTCCGAATTGTAAACAAGTATTTCCCAAAGGCAAGGGTATCCACATTCATAAAACAAGCATTAGTAAGCCTGAAATTGTGTACTGAGTCCCCAAAAATGATAGTGGGAGACTACAACCTCCCATTCTCAGCACTGGACAGGTCATTGGGACAGACATTAAACAGAGTAATAATTAAACTAACTGGCGTTATGAATCACATGGACTTAATGGACATCTCAAGAACCTACTTTCTTCTCAACCCTTCAAGGAACCATCTCCAAATTGACCATATAGCCAAACACAAAGCAAATTACAGCAGATACAAGAAAATTGAAATAACTCTTTGTATCCTGTTAGACCACCATGGATTAAAGCTGTACATTAACAACATCAAATACACAAGAAAGCATATAAACTCATGGAAAATGACAACTCTCTACTTAATGATCACTGGGTCAGGGAAAACAATAAAGAAATGAAAGACTTTCTAGAATTCAATAAACATGAGGCCATAGCTTAACCGAACCTGTGGGACATAATGACAGCAATCCTAAGAGGAATGTTTATAGCATTATGCACTTTCATAAAGAAATTAGAGAAATCTCACACTAGTGACCTAATAACGAATCTGAAAGGTCCAGAGCAAAGATAATAAATAAATAAATAAATAAAACCCAAAACAAACAAACACATCCAAGAGGAGAAGACTTGAGGAGATAATCAAACTCAGAGCTGAAATCTATAAAATAGAAACTTAGATATCAATTTAAAAAATCAATGAAACCAAGAGCTGGTTCTTTGAGAGAATCAACAAAATATACAAACCCTTAGCTAAACTAACTAAAAACCAGAGACACTGTATTTAAATTAAATTATTAATAAAATAGGACATAAAAACAGACAAGAAAATCAGTAGTACTAGACAAAATTGGAGAATCTAAAAGAAATGGACAAAGTCCTAGATAGATACCAAATACCAAGGCCAGTTCAAGATTGCATAAACTATTTAAATAGTCCTGTATCTCTAAGGAAATAGAAACAGTGATTAAAGCTCTCCCAACCAAAATCCAGAGCAAGACAGTTTGAATGCAAAATTCTACAAGACCTTTAAAGGAGAGCTAACACCCACACTTCTCAAACTATCCCACAATTTAGAAACACAAGGAACATTGCTAAATCATTCTATGAGACCATAGTCATCCTGATAAATGAATAACAGAAAAACATAACAAAGAAAAAGAATTTCAGACCAATTTCTCTTAGGAATATTGATGCAAAAATATTCAACAAAATACTTGCATACTGAATCAAAGATTATTCACATGGAGAAAAGGGGATGGAATCTGATGCCTGTAATTTGATCACTGCTCTTCGGTGGAAAAGTCCTTGAGAACATAGAGAAAGGGGAGGCAGGCTATCCCCATGACTGATAGATTATTGGGGAGGAGGATCTCACTGGTCAGAGATTTAGGGGAGGGGAATAGAGTGAAAGAAGGAGGGAGGGTGGCAACAGCAAGATAAAGCAAGAGGATTATAATTAAGATATAATATAAATAAATTACATTAAAATATGTATAAAAATCATCTATCATCCCCAAGTAGGCTTCATTCCAGCCGTGCATGGGTAATTCAATACATGTAAATCCATCAAAATAATCTACCATATGAACAAATTGAATTAAGAAAAGAACCAAAAACAAATGATAGAGCCAGAGCTGGTACTGCACACATTTAATCCCAGCACTCAGGAGGCAGAGGCAGGTGGACTACTGTGAGTTCCAGACAAACCTGGTCCTGGAAATCCAAGATAACATGGAGAAACCCAAACTCAAAAACAAAACAAAACAAAACAAAAAAATCAACTAACAACAACAACAACAAACAAAAAGTCAAATGATCATCTTCATAGGTGTTGAAAGAGCATTTGACAAAATCCAACACATATTCATGTAAAAGTCTTGGAGAGATTGGAGAGAAAAGGCACAGGCCTAAACATTTTAACAGCAGAGAAGGGGAACTAGGAGATAAAGAAGAGAGAGTCGTACTTGGAAGAGATGAGTCAGGGTGCTACAATAGAGATTTAAAGTGAATAAATTATAAACAACTTAATTTCATTCATTACTGATATTATTTTGTGTATAACATTATATTTTATTGATGATACATATGGAATCCTATAAATGCATCAATTTTACATTATACCTTTTTAATATTGATTTTATTTTTTGAATTATAACATTCCTTCCTTTTCTTTCTTCCCTCAAAACCTTGCACAATGCCCCTCATTTCTCTTTTTCAAATTCATAACCTCTTTTATCATTACATTGTTTCATAACATCCTATCTTTAAAAATTCTTGAACTATAATACATATAATATTAAGTCATATTTGGCATTACATATATGGCATTACAGGGTACTTGGTGTCATAAATTAGGATCAGCTGAACCAGTTTCAAAGTCAGATAACCAAGATTGCTGCTAGATATAATAGTAAATTAAGTAGGAAATTTTCATATTATTTCATATTATATGTTATTTTGTAGACAGAAAGGAAAACACAGGAGGATTCATATCCATATCACATCTAAAAATGTTTATGAAGATGTTATATTCCCAAGCATATCAATCGTAGTTTCTCCTTTTCCTGGTTTACTGTAATAAGCACATTCTTTTCAATATACACTAGTCTTTGTAGTTTTCCATTTTTCCTATGTAAGAACTTATTATTTATGAGCATTAACATAATGTCCCTAGACATTAGATTGTTTTATTTTGTTTTTGCTGTTTTGAAGACTGAACCCGGCACCTTCCAAATGCTATGTTTTTTTTTCTTTTTTTTTTTATTAATTTATTCTTGTTACATCTCAATGTTTATCCCATCCCTTAAATTCACTCTTAATTGTCTGTTTATGCTTCCAATTATATTGACTTATTGATCAAAATCTTCTGCTTATTGTAAAAATATCAAGAAATATTAGTGTAATGAAAAAAATCGTCATTTATACTTTTCCTATGTTTTAAAATTATCTTCAGTCATATAGTGTTTAACTACTCCCTGTGTGAGGAAAGTGTCTCTACAAAAACTGATACCATTAGAAATACATCCAAAAAATATTTTGGACTCTATGGCTTATGTAATCAGAACTTCATATAAAAAGAACTTCCTTCAACATAAATACATTTTTATGCACTTCAGTATATTACAACTTGTGTTCTGTGAAAAGAACAAGGCATCATCTGTTTGATTATAATTTGCTTTATGACTAACATAGAATGGCTGTCTTGGGATTGCTCTTTTCATTAATTCAGCCTTTTCATGATCAATAGGCTTCCCCTTAGAGGGATCATTAGAACACAAGTTGACATTCATTAGTATTTAGAAGATGAACAACATAATGCATTTGCTTTTTATTCTACAATCTGGTATTATTTACTTCAATATGCAAATCTATATCATGGCAACAAATAAATATGTGACTTTCCCTAACATTCAAATTTAAGAATGCAAAAAATGACACCATTAGGATTAACTCTATTTTCAGATTATTTCAAAGCCTAGTTGCTTGCTTTAAGTAAGGAATAAGTATAATTTCGTTGTTACTGAGTCAGGAGATGAAGTTGCAGTTCCTGAGTATGAAAGTATTGTAAAATGACTGAGAGTACCCTGGAGAAAATATGTTGATTGTGTTTGAAATAATATAACAATTAATTTTTTATTTTAGTAAAAAATTTATTTAAGTGATGAAATACCATTATTTAAGAAAAGCATCACATATATGTGTATATATATGTACATATATATCAAACAAATCTACTTGTACAAGGAACAAATAATTTTTTTGTTTTGGTAAATTTACTGATGCTACAAAAATATATATGTACGAGAAGTCAAACAGTTCCTACAACATTTTATTAAGTAACAGTGACCTGCAAGAAGAACAACATTGAATAAAAATTTTCAAATGTCATACTTTTAGCTATTCTTTGAAGTTATTTATATATTGGAAATATGTACATGAAGATGTTTATCATTTCTCAGTATAAAAATGTTAAACTTTAATTTTAATGACATTCATTTAGCTGTGGGACACAAACAATATGATAGGCAGATTTGGGCCCAGGGGTCCCGCTCAAACTAAGGCACCAGCCAAGGACAATACAGGAGGTAAACTTTAAACCCCTTCCCAGATCTAGCCAATGGTCAGAATATTCTCCACAGTTGAGTGGACAGTGTGATATGACTTTCTCACGTACTCTGGTGCCTCACATTTGACCATGTCCCCTGGAGGGGGAGACCTGGTGGCACTCAGAGGAAGGACAGCAGGTAGCCAAGAAGAGACTTGATACCCTATGAGAATATACAGGGGGAGGTAATCCCCCTCAGGAACAGTCATAGGGGAGGGGAATAATGGGAAAATGGCGGGGGGGGGGCGAGGAATGGGAGGATACAAGGGATGGGATAAACATTGAGATGTAACAAGAATAAATTAATAAAATAAATAAATAAAATAAAATTTTATTTTATTAATTTAAAAAAAAACATGCCTTGAAATTGAACACATGAATACATTATTGTTATTTGTTCTAGGAGTTGTCTGTAGGGTAATTTCAGCTCTCTAAAAGTTTCTTGTCTGATCCAGTGTGTTAGAACACTGCTTCTATTTGTGGCAAACAATTTTGTTTTGATTTCTATATACTACATATCAGCATATTTTTAATAGTACATAATGGCTCTTGTTTCAGACAATAGTCAGTGTTTTGACTCAGTTCTTCCCCTTCATAAATCAGTTGAGATTTATCTATGTTGCTGAATAAAACATTAGTTAATTTCTTTTTATTGCTGTGTGTATTGAGTCCCTCATTGTTCATTTGGTCATTTACCTACTGTACAGCCACTTTTTTGAGGTAATTATGACAAACCATCCTATACCAATTTGTTGCCAGTAGTTTGAATAAGTATCAGCGTGTTTTTGTCTGAAAGCAGGAGTGTTGGATGCAATATAAGTGTATATGTTGCACTTTATTAAACTCTGCCTAATTGATTCTGTGGTGGTCATATAGTTTGGAGCATCAGTTATTCAATTTATTGCTCCATAATCCATCCAGCAGTTCCCTAAACTGATATAAACCATTGATTTTTTTTTATGTTAACTACTATAACAGATATTTAGCTGTCTGTCATGGTTTTGGTTTCCATTCCTCCAATGATACCAAAAGTTCCAGTAACTTGGGACCATGTGTTGAAATGATGGTTCTGGTCATTCAAATAACAACAGAGAATGAATTAATCTTTCCTATAAACAAAATTTTTGATAATATGTTTGTTGTTCTTGTTGCTGTTGGAATATAAGTAAATATAAAAAAGAACTGTCAAGAAAGAAATGCATGTGGCATAAACAGAGGAAATAAGAGTGTTAAAGAATTTCTCTCAAATTTTATGGCACATAAAAAAAATCATCATTATGAATCTGGGGTCTTATTATTTAAGGCATTGATCTCCATCTGTAATGAAGAAACATTAGCTCTAAAGAAAAGCAACAGTGTGCTAGATGATAATTCAGATGTAGCATTGATATTTTCATTAGGAAATATCAGTAGAATATTATGGCAAGAAGTAACAACCCTAACTTACAGTGTTTCTAGAAGTCTGACAGAAGTACAGAAGCAAATTTTTCTACAAAATTCACTGGAATAATTTGGAAGTCAAGCCGACCCTTTATAGAATTTGATAATTAAATCTTCCTTTTCCTAAATGTCTTAATTAATCTCCATATGAGCAATTTATCAGCCTCTATTAACATTCCATAATATTCAATTTTTTTTTACAAAATCTGAATTCAAAAGGAAGACATTCTATGAAGTAATGCAGAGAAGCATTTCCACAGAATAGTAACATAATTCATATTTAGTCACAGTAAACAAACTCAGACTGGACTACAATGCATTATGTAGGGGCTGGAGAGATATGGGTAAGGTTAAGAAAACCTACGGCTCTCCTAGAGGGCCATATTCTGTTCTTAGTCTCTCGTGTTGAAAATTTCACAATGACCATAGTACAAGGTCTCAGGTATCCAACACCCAGCACTGTTTTTGGCTAAAAAATGCATTTGCATACATGTGACACACAATTTGTGCACACACATATATACATAGCCACACATAGACAAATAAAGTAGAACAATTAATGAATAATGTAGAATTTTCTTAAATTTCAGTATATTGGGGTAATTATTTGTGTAATAAAAATTAGAGAGTTGGGTTTTTAATAAAACAAAATTCATTTCCAGGGAAACATGTGGTACCCACTTTATTCTGTTTTCTTAATATGTATTATTTGCATACATTTTTTGATTAATGTAAAATGAGAAATCCTTCTTTCTGAAATCTAAGACGATGGTGTAATTGGCATGTTTGTATGTGCATGCCAGTCAGCATAATTTCTATGTTGGAAAGACATAGCCGTACTTTTCTAAAATGTTTCTATTGATTCAAGAGTTACTTCGAACACAGTACACAGTAACTAGATATGTTTCAAACAGCTTTCCGTTTTACTACTTTCTTATCTCTCTCAGTAAAGTAAAATTTGACAATTAATCGTCTAAGAGACACTGGGGACATATTTCTATATCTGACACCAGTGACATCTTCACTATCAGATAACCAGCCAGGTTAAAAAAAACAAAACAACAACAACAACAAAACGCTAATAGTATAGAGTGAGAGGAAGGATGGACTTATTGGTGGCAAAAACATCTCATTATTTATGACTATAGTTTAAGATCAATTATAACCATTTCAATACACATTCTGACATGACCTGCCTGTTATGTTTAATTTAGTACAGTTCATTAATGTTTTTACTTATTGTCTTATAGTCTAAAATACTAAGATGAAATTCTGAAATAATCATTTAGGAATGTCAAAGAAGCTTCAGCCAACAATGAATGAATGAAAATGGCATGAGAGAAATAGAAATTGTTCTTTGGCTGTCAGCAGATATTTAAATAACAAGAGTGTCTCTAGTTATAATGGATTTCTTTTGAATTGATGATACTTTGAGAACAAAGAGAATCAGCCCAGTGTCACTTATTGCAAAGCACTGTAGAATCCAATCCTTGACATGAAAATGGCTGTTCAGGACTTTTAGCATAATAAACCCCTGGGCAAAATCTCCCAGAGTGACTCCCAGGCCTACTGCCTCCCCATAAATCTATTTCATTTATGATCACCTGGAGAGACTAAAGTACTGAATATAAAATCCCTGCTGTGACTAGTCTTAATATTAAAAGCGTAGGAATGAGCAAAAACTCAAAGTACAAAATTTATATTAGGCACTCAATTTTTTAGAAGCTTGTATCTAATATATATGTGTGTATATATATATATATAGACATATATATATATATATATAATTTCATAATAATTACTCAGTTGTTAATATATAACTGAACAAATTTTATTTGATTCATTCTCTATAAGTTATTTGTATTAAAAAGAGAAATTCATGTATTTTTTTGCTAAAAGGACTATTTATGCAAAGGGATCACTAATTAAATGCATCAAATTATGTAATAAAATAGTAGTTTTAAAAAGATAAAGTCCTTCCTCAAAAAAGTTGATTAAGTGGGAATGCAAAGAGGAGGGGACAAAATGTGCTTATTTAATAAAAAATAAAACATGCATGAAACAGTATATAATTACAATTTAACTGAAAGAAATCAGTTGTACTCTAAATTATTCCATAACAAATAATGTCTAAAATAATTTAGTGGTATCAGAAATCATCATTCCTATTATTATTATGTAATACCTGCAGCAAAATTAACCCACATGTAATTATAATGCAATGCCAATGCAATATTAAGGATATTTGCTACATTTAATTTAAAACATTCCTGATGAATAAAATTGAGTTTTCCTGGGACTGCTAAATTTATTTTCTTAGCTAGAATTTCAGGGAAACAACTTATAACTTTCTGTTAGAGAAAACCTTTTAGAAACTCATTATATAAAGGATAATGATTGTCATTCAAGAAAAAGTATGTATTACCTTGCCATTTCATGGGGCAAATTACCCTGCGTATTTAAATAAATAAAATATTTTGATAAATAATGAAATCATTTTACATCAGTCACGTTACTGGCTGAAATCTCAGCATAAGGAGATAAGAGAATGCTTTTACACTATAAATGATAAGGGCTCATGTGTTCATTGTTACCTCAAAAGTGGTATTGGTCAAATATTATAAACCATGGTTATCTACAGGGGCCAGACAAAAAAAAGGGACCCATAATACCTAAAAATCCAGAAGGGTAGAAGTGCCTTTTTCACCATGGTGCTCATGCACAACATTTCGATATCTGCCTTCAGCTATAACATGTGAATGTAGTAACTACCAATTGTTCACATCAAGTGTTAAAATTGTACTTAATTCCTCCACCAGATAATATTTAATATTGCCAATATAGATATTAATATTTAATGTGTATGTCACGTTAAGTCAGCAATAGTGATAGAGAATAGAAAATTTCACAGAAAGAATTCTATTCTGACAGAAAGATATTTTTTTGTTAACTATAAACAAGTACATAAATTATAAACAAGTACCTATGGAACCCTAAGCATCAATCTATCTGTCATCCTTTACCCATCTATCATATATTCTTTCCCAGCATTTTATCTATCTATAAACTTCAAAGGGTTTATTGATTTAGAAGCTCAAACTTGCCTTTAAAAAATATACCTTCAGAAATGAATAAGAAATCTACTAAAATATTGGTAAATGTACATATATCACAATGTAAAATATCTGTACTTTATATAAATTATTAAAGCATTTGGGTGTGTATTCTCTCTATATGCACATTACTGGGTTTGGGAAAACAAATGACTACAAGATAAGAATAAATCAAATGACTAGCATAATTTACATTCCAGGAATATACTACACCAATTTAAGAGTGTCTAAAAACATGAGTATTTATAAAGTATAACTGCAGGGATAAAGTTATAAAGTTCTTATTCACATGTTTCATCAGTACTTTTTTCTGCACCAGAACATTCTACAACGTTCACCACCATTTGGAATGTTAATCTCATGAAGCTAGACACAGAATCCTTTAGTTAGCATCATTGTAAAAGCTAGGGACATTCATTACCATGACACAACACATGGCTTTGTCAGTACGAAAGTATAATGTGTTAATTCAACTAAATAAAAGGCTATATCTTCAAATGATCAACTGATTAGTATATTTTTGTAAATTATTTTACGTACTCACGTCTATAATCCCAGCACTCAGGAAGGTAGAGGTTGGCAATCTCTGTGAGTTTGAGGCCAGCCGGATCTACAAAGTGAGTTTAGGATAGCCAGTGCTACATAGAGAAACGCTGTCTTGAAAAAAGATTATAATCAAGATGAATTTGTTATATTAAAAAGAACATAAAATATTAATGAGATTGTATAACCTACATATGAACATACACTACATGGAAAGTATCACAACCTAGAGGATGAAAAAAATTTAACTAAAAATGACATTGTTTTAACTTTTATTTGTTTAAATATATGTGATTTTTTTTAAAAAAATTATTCTTTTGTAACTAATTTTTAAGTTTTCCTATTTTGTTTGGTAACTTATTTTATATTTGGTGTTGTGTATATATTGATTTCAAAATTGTATACTCACTCTGTAAATTTATACACATTTCTTACTTAACAATACACAAGATCAATATCTTCTGTCTAAACACTGTTAAGTAGAAAAGATAAGGTCTGTATTTAGTAATAAAGAATTAAGTGGATGATGTGAATTTAGATGTCAATGGATAATAAATGCTGGAAGAGCAAAGACAGATCTATGTCTCAGAAAATAAATTAAATGGATTATGAAACATTCCTGAAGCAGTAGATTAAATACTACTGGGAGTAGCCAAGGACGATTATACTGAGATGTAACAAAACCACCATAAACAGAGGCACTTTAAGTATTTTAAAATAAATAGAAATTCATAAATTGAAAATAACCTAAGTAGTTGATATGTTTTTATTTTCTGTTTTCAACTGCATTTCTTTTTTGTGATTAATAATACATGTTTGGGCCCAAATCTGCCTATCATATTGTTCTACTTGTAGGTTTCTAGGACCCTCTGTATCCTTTTATTTTGCTATTCTCCCGTGCGTCTCTCATTTAGAGTCCCAATAGGATGCCCTCCCCTCTGTCCCAGTTTCCTGGTAAGTGAAGGCTTTCATGGGTCATGCCCCTTGGGCTAGTATGCAGATATAAGTGAGTATATACCATTTGATTCTTTCTGCTTCTGGGTTAACTCACTCATTATGATCATTTCTAGCTCAATCCATTTATCCACAAATTTCGGGAATTTCTTGTTTTTAATAGCTGAGTAGTATTCCATAGTGTATGTGTACCACAGTTTCTTTATCCATTCTTCTACTGAGGGACACTTAGGCTGTTTCCATGTTCTGGCTATTATGAACAAGGCTGCTATGAACATGGTTGAGCAAAGTTTCTTGTTGTGTGCTGGAGCATCTTCTGGGTATATTCCAAGGAGTGGAATATCTGGGTCTTGAGGAAGCCCTATTCCCATTTTTCTGAGATTTGACCATGTCCCCTGGAGGGGGAGACCTGGTGGCACTCAGAGGAAGGACAGCAGGTAGCCAAGAAGAGACTTGATACCCTATGAGAATATATAGGGGGAGGTAATCTCCCTCAGGAACAGTCATAGGGGAGGGGAATAATGGGAAAATGGGGGGGGGGGGGAGAATGGGAGGATACAAGGGATGGGATAAACATTGAGATGTAACAAGAATAAATTAATAAAAAAAAAGATACACACACACAAAAAATAAAACAAATAAATAAAAAGGTAAAAAAAAAAATAATAATACATGTTTGGGACTTTCAACTTTCTTCCCTTTTTGGAGGCACTTTAGGGACTAGATGTAGTAATACATTGTATGCTAGAGTATATAAAACTATCCAATGGTCAGAACATTCTCCACAGTGGAGCGGAGAGTGGGGTATGACTTTCACACGAACTCTGGTGCCTCACATTTGACCATGTCCCCTGGAGGGGGAGACCTGGTGGCACTCAGAGGAAGAATAGCAGGTCACCAAGAAGAGACTTGATACCCTATGAGCATATACAGGGGGAGGTAATCCCCCTCAGGAACAGTCATAGGGGAAGGGAATAAGGGGAAAATGGGAGAAAGGGAAGAATGGGAGGATACAAGGGATGGGATAAACATTGAGATGTAACAAGAATAAATTAATAAAAATTAAAAAATATAAAACTATCCTAAATCACATGTGTCATAATTTAAGTCATACTGCAATGATAAACATTACATCGGATACAAAACTCAGGAATCCAAAGACTGTATAAACATATAGTGGATGAATATAGAAGAGTACAGAAGCTCTGAGGTATCAGCATCAATCCAGATCATATCTAATATAATCATATTAATGTAAGAATAGAATGGCCTTGGCAATTGGAAAAAAAGCTTTGTAAAAAAGTGACAGTTCACAAAATGAACAGTCTTTATCATGGATTTAAAGAGTCTTGGCATACAAGTTAACACTTAAAATTATATTATAAATGTTTTTATTATAAAAGGAAATATCATATCTCAGTAATTAAGGAGAAATCATATATTTGTGTCTGTGAGATGTCACAACAGGTAAAGGCACTGGGTGTCCAAGCTGGGCAAACTGATTTTGACTTCTAGGCCCATATAAAGGTGGAATGAGCAAACTGACTCTATACAGTTGTCCTCTGACCTCAAATCATGAGCTTTAACACAAGCAACACACACACACACACGGATAAGAAACTCTAATTAGTGGACAATAATGTGGGAGATGTGTTAATGTATCTGGGATAGTTGAGGAATTAGATATAATCAAGGGAGATTGTATGTATATTGAAATATTTGAGGAAAATTTAAAAATTGATAAATTTTATGGTTATTTTCTAATTAATTATAAGTACCCAATGATTCCTATTTTCCTACTGTACCTTCATACAGATCTTATCATCATAAATAGATTGGCTTTCTATATTGACCTTTCCAAACCTAGTGAACATCACCGAAAGGAGTGCAACATGAAAACAACAGCTGGTGAAATATGAAGGGTGTCACAAAAAGCCTCTGATTAGGCATAGGCATGGCATTCATGAAATAACTGCAGCTGTGCTTTCCTGAAGAAGACCTGTGCAATATTGCACCCATTGTTAACATGACACCACAAACCCAGAGGCCCTCATGAATCCAAACCTTCCTCTAAGGGATACTAGTAGTTACTGTTTTCTGGGGATTGAGTTTCATTTTTCATCTGTGGTGTGGCCACTGATAAACTGATTCTCCTGTAAATAGCTTACAGTCAATGTTCATGCAGTCAACTACAATTAAATGCAGTTGGTTAGACACACAGCAAAAGAAAAAGAAAGTGGAAGAAGGGCTTATTTCAAAGAAGTAGAGAGTCTGTGGAAAAGGAGATGAGAAAACACAATGGCTAAAAATGACTGATAGTCATCATTTGCACATATATTTAAACTGTCACAGAATAAAAACTTCTGTTACTTTGAGTTAACATGGTTGTTAATATTAGTGGAAAAGTAAAGTAAAAATCAAATGAATTCGAAATCATACAAATATTATATGAAACCTAAAATAAATTAAATTTGCCATGGAATTTTAATCTATTATTTAAATTGCTATTTGTGCATACCAGTTTGTTATACAGAAAAGTCACTGTATTTGATTAGTCATTATCCAAGGAAACTATGAATTTGGTACACTTACTTATGTATCATAAGTGAGAGAAATCTTATTAGGCACACTAGACCTTCAAACCTACACAGAACAGAGCTAAAGAGCTATTTTATGTAAGTGTGTGTGTGTGTATATGTGTGTGTGTTCTACTTGTATGTACATCTTCATGCCAGAAAAGGGCATCAGATCCCATAAATAATGATTATGAGCCATCATGGTGTTGCTGGGAACATAACTCAGGACCTCTGGAAGAACAGATAGAGTTCAGAACTGCCGAGCCATCTGTCCAGCCCCTATTTTGATGTGGTCTCAAATTAGCACCTTCTTTTCAATGAGTACATTCTAGTCTGAGTCGTGGTTACTAAGAGAAGTCCATAATTCCTTAGAACATGCAAATATGTTATTTCATATGCTATGAGACATGACAGATGTGTTTAAAGACCCTAAAATCGGTTCATTATTTTGCATCACACAAAATTTTTATAAAAGAAGTATGGTAAATTCAGAATGGCAACAGATGTTAGATTCCAATTGGAGCAGGTAGAAAAGGACAATTTGACAATAAAACAGTTGGTAAATAAATTACAAAGGTAAGTGAAATCAAAGTGGCAAGGTTCCAAATTTGAAGTAGTCAGACCTGTTTTAGCTAGATAAAAATCACTCAAAAAGATCTTGGAGATAGCTATATGAAGAGACATGATGTCAAAGTAACATTATCCCAGAGAAACCGATTTGGACTTCTAACATTTAAAACACTCAAATATACATTTATGTTGTTCAGCTATTAAATATGTCAAATATTTTATAATAGCAATAAAACTAATTCAAAGTACAAATGATATAAATGACATTTATAATTTTATAAGGTTACAATTTATAATTTATAGTTTTTGTAATTATTATAATTTTTATAAATTTATAGGATTCCAATTTATAATATATAAGATTACATTTATAATTTTATAAGATTACAATTTGAACAGTATATTACAACTATTTTGAGAAAGGCTGGTTCCTCCAGTTTCTAACAAATAACATGGTCCCTTAGCCAATAGCAGACATAACATTGCAACCAAGGCTATTTATAAAAGAAAGTATTCAATCTGTGGTTCATGGTTCAAGATGATTGGAGTCCATGACTTTAGTGGCAGGGAGCATGGCAGCAGCTAAGCAGGTATGGCATTATCCAGAACAGTAACTGAGAACTTAATTTGATCCACACATACTATACAGAAAAAAACTAACTGAAAATGACATGAGCTTTTGAAACCTCAGAGCCCATACCACCTCCAATCAGGCTATGCTAATTCTTTCCAAACAGTTCCACCAGCAAGAGACCTAACATTCAAACAAATGAGCTAATGGAGGCAATTTTCATTAAAACACTACATAAAGAAATAATATGGATTCAGAAATTTGGCTAGCTTGTTCATTTACTAGTGAGTAATGCTCATGTTTATTGCTTACAGTTTCTTCTGAAGCTAGTTCAAGAAAAATTCCAGTGTAGTAAGAGTCATTTAGTGTGTGTGTGTGTGTGTGTGTGTGTGTGTGTGTGTGTGTGTGTGTGTATTATAGTGTATTTGGTAGTACAGCAACACATAAATTATGAGTTTCAATTTGACATATATCTGACAATAAAAATAATATTATAAGATTCATTACTATCAGAGTATATATACATATATGCATGTGTGAACTTATGAATGGATGTCATGTGTCCATCAGTGTCATAATATTTTGTAGCTTATAATAATCAGATCATTATTAAAATAAAAGTTTTGGGTAACTTTGTCATGTATTTTAAATAAGAAATACAGGGGTGTCTATACACTACATTCATATTATCAAGATATATTCAGTGGGATCTTCCCCAGTACTTAAAGAATTAACTCTGTTGAAAATGCTACCCCATTGCAATGTGTGGTTTAGTGATAACACTGGTTGTAAATGTAATTTTAGGATTTTCTTCCTTGAGTTTAAAGGAAATCATCTCTAGCACATCATTGACGGGGAGTTTAGATTATGGTCAATAATCAATATTTCATCAAAGAAAGTAATACCTTCCATTTACTTATATATAAGATGCTGTCAATTTGAGGTATATGTTACAAATAAATATTAACACACAGTTCTTAGATTGAATATCTGTTAAATAAGTTTTTATTAAATTCACAAGTTTATCAATTTTCACAACTATATAATAATTCTTCATAACACAACACTTTGAAGATATTTTAAAGATAGTAAATTTACCTTTCTTCAAGCAGAACTTCAATAACTTTTCTGATGTCCATTTAATATATTTTTCCTAAGAACCAAAGCTCAAAATATTCTCAACTTTAGTTTCTCGGGATAATGGAAAATTAAAGCACAAATTGAGGTTGTAATTTACATTCCCACAAGCAATGTATCAGAATCCCATTGCTCCCATGTTATGCATGGCTAGTCCCATATGTCTTATGAGTTAGAAGAAATTCATCAATGTCATAAAGCAAAATGGATGCATTTTAAAAAAGAAAATATGTAAAACCATGGTCAATGAGGTAATAGAAAGACTCAAATTATTCATTCTTCCAATGGAGAAATATGCCCCAGTTAAGTCCAGGAGATCTGAGAGACGTCATGATGTGGTGCTACCCTACAACTCAGGAACCTTCTGTTTTTAGTTTAATCCATAGACTGTATGAGTAATCTTATTAATCAGGACCACAGAGATTTGAGGAACAATGTGAATAAGTGCAGTGAAAACTGCCAAACAAAGCCACTCTGTGGAGAGAAAACAGTTTATTAAAAAATCAACATACAGCCAACCAACCAACAAACAAAAACTGCCAGGCTGTGTGGGACATTGGAGGACAGTGCCCAGATGCAAAAGCTTATTTTGTTCTATATGGCTGAATGACAAGAGAAGCTGGAACAACCAGGAGGTTAGCATGGGGACAGTCTTAGAGAAGCACTGATAGCTTCCTTCAGGAGCATCAGCAACCCTTGAAATGTTTCTCAGAAATGTTTTGGGTTTCTTTGTCCTAGGGAAACCCAGCCAAAATGAGATTGAGTCATTGCCATCACCACTGCCACTTCGCAGCCACTTTGTGATCTAACAGGTTAGTGTTATCTACCATTGTCTGAATGGTTTGCAGCTCCTCTTTCAGGGATAAACTGTGACTGAGATACAGCTATGTGGCTATTGAAAGACCAGGGGATGAGACAAATTCTAAGGAGGACAGTATCCTGGCATCAACAAGACCACATTTTTAGGCAGGTGGGAAATAAGAAAGTAAGAGAATGGGTCAAAGGTTCTCTGAGGAGTGCGTACTAAAGCTTAGCTTTCAGTGTTATTTTTAATAGCCACCTTAAAAATGGTTAATTCCTGAAGTAACTCCAGGGGATTTTTGTCTCTGTCTACCATTTTCTAATTTTTCTGGTCAGTATGTTGTCCCCATCTTAGCTAGTCTTGGCAAAAGTCTTTGAAGGTTCTTTTTGATTTGTTGATATACACTAGGGGCAGTTTACTCTGAATAAATATTGACGCATGCTTACATGCTGAAACATCTTTTCAATATCACATTATCCTTTAATAACTTTAAACAATTCCATTCATGTTAGAAGAGTAAGATAATCTAGCGCTATTATTTTGTTAGTATTTTATTGTTTCTTTTTTAACATACACATTTACATTATTACACATGGGTAAAATAAACTACATACAGCAGAAAGAACCATGAGACAATCAGTAATTATATAAATGTTACATCCATAGTGATTTTGGCTATTTGTATTTGGCAAACTTGAAGTAAACATCTGTACTATCTTGCTGGACCTAAATTTCTGAATGGAGACTAATGTCTATCATATCTCATCTTTATAAACTTAAAACATCTATCTTGATCTAAAAACATCCAAACCCTAACGTACTAAGCTTAACTGTAAGACAAAACTATATGGTCTTTAAACCCATCAGAGACTTGAGAAGGGACAAAATGTAAATATCTGAGTGAGCCTGGAGTACAGGTTAGCAGCTTCCAAAATGAAAAAAAAATGACTGAGACAGTTTACTGCCTGAAGAGTCACCCAACACTCTATTAACACTGGAGCATCATCTTCAGCCTTTTGGCCCAATACCTCTGACAGACATATTTGTGAGGCAGGAACTATTGAGGACTTCCTTACCCTGTCTTGGCAGAGTTTTGCAGTTAACTCTGCCTGCATCTAAGATTGGGTCTGTCGCAGAAAAGAGTACATTTTGCCCAGTAGCTGGTTTGCCACATTTGAAGCCAACCCTATAAGGAGATTCTTTGATTCTCATCTTCTTCTTTGAGGCAGGCTGGGTGTGGCCAGGAGTTAACCTGTCTTGTTGTCAATGAATCTCTAAAATAATAAAAACATCTTTAAATGCCATATTCTGTAGGTCTCTGAGGTTTTTGAAGACCTTATTTAACTATTTTATCTCATATGTCTATAGAATCATTTCTATCTAATAGACCTAGAATATATATATATATTTGTGATAAAATTAGACCAGTTTTTGACATGAGCATGATTTGTATCAATATAAAAAACTCAATACTATTTAACTAAAATATAAATTTACTTGTGAGTAACAATTAGGGCCTTGAGATGAGGAGTAGATTCAATCTTCTACCTTTTGTTCTATCCTCCCTCTATATTTCTATATCCCTCTTTCTTTTCAGCTCCTATCTCCTTACCTACAAAAAAAAAAAAAAGATAAAGGAAAAGGGGTCCTCTTGCTAAGGACTATGGGAGGGAGAGAAAGGGAATGAGGGAGGGGATCGGATCAGGAGGTGATGATGGAGTGGGTGGGACGAGGAGATGCTGAGGGATGGGGCTTCAATTGGGATGTAAAGAACTGCAGAACAAGCAGGTAACTTATATTGCTAATCTCTGTACATGAGAATAGTTCAGACTGGCTGAGATCCGAAGGTTTATGCATAGACAAGGCTTCTTGTCGGTCACTGATTCTCTGTGACTTATAATTAGAGGCCATTGTTAATATGTCATGAAGGAAGATTTGCAGATGTCTTACTTCTGCTCATACAATGAGCAGAGAACCAGCCTTAACTGCTCACCTCATACTATCACAATATTAGAACTTTATAGTGCTTGTGAGAAATTATGTTTCCGGAACAATATAACTGGACACCAATGCTGGATCAGACCTGACAGGATTCATTCCTCTCAGCCGGCTGGATATTAACATCCTGCACCTCCATGTTCCAGCTCTAAGCATCTCAGTTGCTGTTACCCATCAGAACAGGACAGCTTCCAGGATAGCATTGTAGAAAGTTTCTGATGCCAGTTGGTTCAGCAGTTCAGACTGTTCCCACACAAGACTCCTATTAAGCCTGGAATTTCACAACTTTTACAAAATGGACCACAAGTGCTATCCCTGGCTTACTTAACCATTTCCCCATTTTTTGGGGGGAGTGGCCTTCAAAGAAATTATTTGCCCTAAATCAGCCTGAAGAAACCTTAAGAGAACGAAGTTCCTTTTCCTCTATGGGGAGGTTGGATAGGTTTCTGTTTACTCTCTTGGTCTTCAGATGCTTATTTTCATTGGGAGTTGGTTATAAGTATTATTGGTCTTTTACAGAGAGGAAACTAGGTTTGACTCAGGGACGTATTGGTATTGATATTCTTATAGATGAAAACGATGATATATTTACTTACTTGCTATGATAGGTTACAAGGAAGGATTTCATAAAGCTAATATATTTGTGGAGCACATAATATAACGCAAAGTTATCAAAAACTTATAAATTATAATCACATATAATTTCCAATGATGGTATAATAGATTGAAGAAGCTGATAAGATAGTTGTTTGTAACACTTTAAATGGTCAGTATTTAATATCATAACAGCAAACTAAGTATTGTTGTCTATTAAATTACACATGACAAATTATTTTAATTACAATTTTAGTTATTTGTCATAGTTTGCATTTAAAATATGCAATTGGATGGAAGATGAATTGTAAAGAAATTAGCTTTTTTGTCATGAATAATGCACAGTAAGCAAACAATGTTGGTTTTCTTAAAAGTAAAGTTACAATGTATCTTAATTTGTTGTTTGAAGAAAACTATTTTGTCTTAACTTCACACTACACAGAGAGACTGGAAATGAATCTTTAGAAGGATAGGAACAAAACCAGGTCCAACTTTAGTTAACTGAAAATATGCAGTCTCTTACCATTTGCTGCAAACCATGAAGATCATTTCTCAGTGAAAGAATAGGTTAATGTATGAATACAAAAACTTAGGGTTCACTGATCTTACCAACTATCTCAAAACTGGCAAATGCATGTCATCATAGAACCCTGGAGTGTTCCTTGAATGATTTACAGAAACAACCGTGTGTCCTTTATGTCAGTTTTGGAAAGGTTAGCTGAAACCTGTGCACACTTTAAACTAGCATGTCCTGTTTGATACTCTGTTAATCATTAGGATCCTTATATCTGAACCGAAGAATCCAGGTCTGTAGTCCCTTTCTCAGGCACAAACTCTGATTGGATGGGGTCTGCAGGAAGACACAGGCATGAGGTAGCATCTATGGAGGAATGTCCTCCAGGTCAAATAGGACCACAAGGGCAGGGAAACTCAGAAGGAACTCAGATAAAGAGTCCAGAAAGACTGCCTTCCAAAGCCATGGGAATCATGTTTATTTTCAGTAGCCAATTAAGTGCTATTTAAACATATGCATGAAATAAAAATGGTTCAGAGGCATAATGAACTCAGTATCCTGAATCTCTGTGAAGAATTACCCTGCTTTAGAGGTATCTTTGCTTCTGTGACAAGTATACCAGAAATCCTGTCTATACACCTTGAAGTGGCAAAGCCTTCTTGGCTTCCATAAATAGCTAAGCTAATTTAGATAGTTTCATTATATATGCCCATATGTGTGCATTTCAGCATATATGTATACATATGATTAGTGTATACATACATTTGAAATTAGTTCTCTTTCATACTAAAGATCATTGTTAGTGTTAATCTAATAATATATTCATTTGTATTCCTAATAAGTTAGTGATTAAACTCTCATTATTAAATCTCTTTCCATCTAAATAAGGCGCAATGTTTTCCTGTTAGTTACTGGAGTATACAATATACAAGGAAGCATATGAAATACACTTATTTAATTGTGTATTTATTTATTTATATGTTTCTTGTTAATTTACTTATGATTCAGAATAAAATTAAACAATTTTGGCCCCTGAATAAAACATGATTTAGAAATAGTTATTATTTTGAAATCTTCTGAGTTACATATATTCATTAATTTTTTCATAACATTTTGGAGAATGGATTTTAATATATGCATCTTATTGCCCAAAACTTCGTGATTCAGTGAGCTGACTTCAAGTATCTTGCTCCTGTATCCCAAGAATTACAGTTCTATATGTAAGCCAGCACATCTGGCACGTGTCAAATAGAACTGGTGTTTCAGAAACACACTGTGGCAAAGGCAAACTAGACAGCTTTTTTTTTTTCAAACACACACACACACACACACACACACAAAGATTTGTGAGCATCCACAAATAAATAAAGACTTTTTGATCAAAACTTACAGAATTAACTTTATTTCCTAAAACATATACATTTGTGGAGTTTTAAAATAAAGGCACCTGATTCAAAGACAAACTTTGCCTCAGGTACCAGTGTCATGTAATAACTTTGAGTGTTTTCTCACTTTCAAGAATTTGAGGTGGAGTAAATATCTGACCTGAGGAAAAAATTGTTCACGTAAAATGAAACAAAATATATACATATTGAATTTAAAAACAACATCAAGTTTTAGTCTTAGTGATATTATGCTGAAACAGATAATGAGAAACTAAACATGACCTTTCATTTCAGGCATTTGAAATACTAAAATTCTGCCTCAGATTTGAACAATATATCCAGCCCCCAAATACACCGCAGAAAAAGTAAGTAAAACAATATTTAGGCTATTATTTTATACATTATTTAGCATCAGTGAATGTGTCACAAATACAATGACAAATTCAAAAGGGTTTTAATATTTTGAATATGCTGTGGTCCCCAACAAAGGTGCATGAGTTGCAGCCTTGCTTACCACCAATGTCTCAAATCATGGGATGTGTTTAGAATGTGAGAGCTTTGTGGCTATCAATGAATAAATCCATACAAAGAAGCTAGTTGACTGTTGTATCATAAAATATTTGCCATTGGTCCTAGCTACTTCCTGTCTCCTGTTTTTGTGTCCACCTTGAGCAAACTTAGGCCTGTTGCCATACTTTGCAGCTTTGTGAAGAACATAGGATGTTTGTAAGATAGTAACTCAGAAACTAAGACAACTATTTATTCCTTAAAATTAATGTCAGAGAAAAAGGAAGGAAGGAAGAGAAGAAGGAAGAATAGAAGGAAGGAAGGAAGGAAGGACAATAAGAAAAATACCAGAAGAAAAAAGTGCATAATAAAACATAGAGTTTGCTTTAGTTGGCCTACTACTCCTGGACCTGGACCTACCCTAAACTGTAGTAACAATCCATCAGAGAAGACTCATTTTTTTTTTCTTTCGTAGAAGCATTCAGTTGAAAATATTTCCTTGGTAAAGGTTAGGACTTTGTGTATATTTCTCATTCTGAGTTATAGGATCCTTTCTGATATGGACTAATTCATGTCTTGTCAATCCATCAGATATTCTTTCTGGGTCCTTTGTTTCTCTCTCTCTCTCTCTCTCTCTCTCTCTCTCTCTCTCTCTCTCTCTCTCTCTCTCTCTCTCATTTCCTTTGGCATAGATAGAGGGAGAACATGAAGTTCAGTAGGTAAGGAGGTTGAGATTATCTGGAAGGGGATGAGAAGGGAATTGTGTGATAAAAGGTATAAAAATATCATTAATAAAAATAAAGTAATTAAAAATTAAGTGGCTTAAATTATTAATAAGAAGGATTTGTATTGCACATTTCTAAATCTGCATCAACTCTTTTAGTGTGTTCTTTCCATTTATATAGCATTTTATTTATATTATATTAATGTACATGTGTGTGAATTTTGCAAATCATAGGTATATTATATTTTTATATACGTTTGTAAGCACCCTTAATATACTCATTACTCAATGTGTTGCAATATTCCACTATCCTTTTATAGGCTGGCTTGTTATTTCTTTCAAGGATTATTTGTTTTATGGGTATGAGTGCTTTACCTACAAATATGTATGCGCATCATGCTTATGCCTGGTGCCTGCATATATCAGAAGAGAGGATATTCACTTGCTAGAACTGTATTTATGGAGAGTTTTGAGCCAATATGTGAGAACCCAGATTCATGAGTCCTCTGCAAGGACAAATGTACTTAATTGCTGGATCATCTCTCCAAAATGTGCTTGTTTAACATGATAATCTTCTGCTCCATCAAAAATTTCCAATATGCTTTTATTTTTCCTTTTGGCTAAATGATGAAAGGAAATGAGAGCTTGATACAAGTAACAACAAGCAAAGAGGAACTATAATCCATTACTAAATAGTTTATTGCCTTTATGGAAACATTTATAAAAATGCTTTAGCTCTCAGCAGCATGTTTTAGTGTCTGAAAAATCTTGATTTCTTTGGAGTTACCTCTTTTCTCTTCTGGGTAAGGCACTTTTGGGGAGGGTTCTACATCTGTTTAACTTACCTGTTGGATTTGTCCACATAGACTAGATTCTCTTGGAGACCAGAATGAGCTTCTCTATATGTATCCTCCATGTCTGGAGTTACATCATATATTATGTACTATGGCCACTTTTTGTTTTAAGCATCTGTATATTATTCCATTAACTAATTTTTATAGTCTACAGAGTTCTTACCCATGATATGTTTCTACCTTACTCTTGTATTGAATTCCTTGCACTCAGAATCACAGTCAGAGAATCACTGCAGTGTAAGTGATAGACAAACCTTCATCCATTGCTCCCCTTCGGGCCCCCAAACTTCATTGCCAGTTGTGGTAGCAGTCTTTATCTTTACATTTTACTCAACTCAGTTCATGGAACAGACACCTGCAACTGCAGCTCCAGGCCAACCTACAGACCTGGCATCAAAGCCCCATGTTTTCTTGTTTAAAGAAAAGTCCAGTATGGCAATATCTTACATTTTAGGCCCTTAGACTCCATGATTCACTTGAGCTTGCCTTGATTTGTAAACTATAGTAATATGTATGAAAAATAAATTTGGTATATTTGATAAATTTGTGGTAAATTGCTAAGCAGCCATAGCACAATTAAAAATGATTGGATGAAAAATGATCTAATTGTAGATGATAGTAATTATTTTGCCTAATCATCTGCACATTACATTCAAGATTCTAGAAGATTTTTATCTTATCATCTTACAGAGATGAGAGAAAAAATTTAATCCAAATATATTCATAAAACCTTTTACTATATGTTTTCTTGGAGCATGGATATAACTCATTTTAATGATCTACATTTCTTTTTCAGAGACGAAAAAACTAAACATCAAGGTTTATAGTGCTAATGAGAGTCATGTTAAAGATATAATGGTAAATAGGTACATAACCATTTATAGTATATGTTAGATAAAAGGATATGACTTTTACAAGTTAATATAAATTGTAAGAGTATAAAAAATGATACTACTGGTTTCTATTTGGGTCTAGTTTCAGAAAAATTAGCAAAGTTATGGAAAATATATATGCACATATAATATCTTGTTTTAATTACTTAACAGAGATAAATTTAAAGATAAGCTGGTGCCTGCCTGGAACATTTACCTCCATGGACTAGTGCTCATGGTACTGGAAAGAGCTCTGCTTGCCACCAAAGGGGAAACGTAAACACCAGCCTAGCTACAGACATTTCAATCTAGACTACAGCGGTTTTCTGTTGAGCAGATTCACTTTTGTAGTAGTGGCTTAAAGCCTGTGATAGTAACCAACCAAAGTTTGATATGATGTAAGGCCCAATTCCTGAGATGAAACCCATATCCAACCCTGCTCATGTGACCTAGAAATTGAGGCCTAATTGTTTCCCTGACTTCATCCTGTTTGCCATTTGTATACAGGAGGGCTACTGATTTGTGTGTGTGTGTGTGTGTGTGTATGTGTGTTATTAATATTGTATCTTGCTCTTTTTTGAAACCGTTTATCATATAAGGAATTTTTGGATAGAATCTTTGGGGTCTTTTATATACCACCTGTATATACAGATATGTTGAATTCTACATTTCTTTTTTGTGTCCCCACATCTCATTTAATTTTATATTACTTCAGTTAATAATTTACTGTATTAATATCTATAACATATATTAAAACACTAAACATTAAGAAAGCAAATAGCACATTTAGAAATGGGTTATAAATTAAATAAGAGTTGTCAAAAGATGAGACACAAATAGTCAAAATATATTTTCAAAAATGTTCAACATGCTTAGTCTTATGGAAATACAAATTATAACTACAATGAGATTTTATCTTACTGTAGTAAGAATGATCAAGAGCAATGAAACAAATGACAGAACATGTAAGTGAAAATGTGAAAAAAAAGCAACACTTCTTCATTGCTGCTCATTGGGACTGAAAACTGTTCCAGCCACTACAGAAATAACTGTGGAGTATAGTCAGAAAACAAAAAACAAAACTAAACAAACAAAATAAAATAAAACAAAACAAGCAAAAACAAACAAACAAAAAAAAACCCTAATCTACAACAGTATTCAGCTACACAACTGTTGGGCTTATACTTAAAAGACTCTAAATATTATTACAGATACTTGCTCAAACATGTTCTTTGCTGATTTATATATAATAATCAGTTATTTGAAGCAGCCTAAATTTCTATTAACTGATGAATGAATAATGACATTATGGGATATTTAAGCATTCAGCTGTTAATGAAAATGAAATTATTAAATTTGTAGGTTAATGGATAGAACTAGAGATAATCTTCCTGAATGAGGTAACCCAGACCAAAAAATACAAATACTACATATTTTCTCTTCATGTGGACTTAATGTTTTAAGATTTATATGCATGTGTTTCATCCAAGAAGTTGGGTATCTAGTAAGGAATCAATTGGGAGGAAGTCACCTTCCAATAAGTGGGAAGTAAAATATGATGATATAAAGATATAAAGAGGAAATGAGAATAAAATAATTAAAGGTGAATAGAATGGAAGGTCATGGAAAGGGATGGAATATGGAGAGGCACAACTAAGACTAAAGTCAACGGGAAAATCCATTTAAAAGTCTCTTAGTATAGGTGTTTCCTAAAATGAATACATATTTGATAGGAATTTAAATGGAGTAACAATATAATATGGAGACAATGCCCCAACTAGACACCTTATGTCACCAAATAAATCACCCAGCTGCAGTAAAGTTTTGCACTGTTTAATCATTGGTCGAATGGTTCCATAGATCTGCAGAACAACTCAGGTTGTTGCTAAGGCTATTGGTTACTCTCCACAACCTGAGGGCAACCTTACTGCTGAGGGTACTACTTACTTATGTCATCACTCAAGGACTGTCAACTGGTGCCCACTTAGAATCTTCACCCCTGCTCTTCAGAGTTCATGGTCCTAAGGGTGTTTTGGACTCTGTTGAAGGAAAAATATAAATCATTATATCACACAGCTATTAACCCTGCAACCCTAGAGAGAGATACACCTGCAAGATATACTGTTTTACTTAGTGTCATAGATATAATTGGAGTAACTAATTACTTTTGGGTTAGATTTGAGGCCAACTCCACGAAACACAACTCATAATTGACACAGATAAAGTTGCCAAAAGCCTGAGACCAGATATTTCTTGGGCCCCAGGGAAAACCTACAAATATTCTGCTAGAGGAATCTAGAAAAAATGATTACTAATAAATAACTGATATATCCATGGATCAGAACATCTCTGTACCCTAATCAAGAGTATCACTTTATTGCAATACATGGTAATTAACCTACAACTGAACAATATATAAACAGTGAGTGACTTTGGATCATTCAGCCTTACATGGAATATCTTTATCAAATTCTTCCCCTTAAAGCTCAGATCTATCTATGAGATAAAGCAGAAAGACTGAGTCTGAGGAAGTAATGCTTCCAGATACCAAAGTACTGATGCACTTATGAACTCAAAGGCTATGACAACACCCACAGGGTCTGCACATGTTTAGTAGAGAAATTTTAATTCAGCAAAATGGCTACTCTGACAAGGGATCACATCCAAAGACCCAGATCTGTGAGATCCAACTGGAATACAGGCACACCTGTAGTACACACCTTCAATCCATCAGGCTGGAATTTAGTACACATTTCTAATCCCAAGCAGTGAGATCTAATTGCATGGCAGACAAAGTAAAGAGTATGAGAAAGATTCAACAGAATGAGTCAGAGATAGAAAATGCCAAACTCCCAGGAGTACAGACAAGACAGAGAGAGAGACAGAGACAGAGACAGAGACACAGAGAGAGACAGAGACAGAGAGACAGAGAGAGACAGAGGCAGACACAGAGGCAGACACAGAGAGAGACAGACAGAGAAGCAAAAAGAAACAGGACAGACAGAAAGACAAACAGAAGGAGAGGGAGGAAAGAGAGAGACACAGAGAGCAGGAGGGTTTGTTCAGGGAGTACAATACAATGGAGGAGAGTACAGCACAGTGGAGAAGAGTACAGCACAGTGGAGAAGAGTACAGCACAGTGGAGAAGAGTACAGTACATGAACACAGTAAAGTTTGTTCAGTCAGTACAATACAGTTTGGTGTTCATGGAGTTCAGAAGAAGTTTTTCCAACAGAGAAATTTAGCAAGAACCCAGGAGAGAAGCCAGGTTGGATCAAACAGCATGCAAAGGAGTTTTGAGCTGGAACAGCTGAGTTGAACCAGACATCCAGAGTACAGGAAGAACTAAAGAGAGTGAGGTTTTTCAGCTGTAAGTCTAGGAGGATGAACAAAGTCTAGGCCTAGGTTAGCGGACCGAGATTGAAGGGTCCTGGCTTGCAGAAGATTAGATTTAAAGGAGGCTAGAAGCTTCCAGGACTGATAGAGGAGAGGAAGAAATGTTGCAGGCTCAGCCCAAGGCATTTATTAGAAAAGCTTGGTTGTGTATGGCTTTTGCCTCATCCCAAGTTTTTCCTAATAAAGATGGATTCTGTAATTCAATCACACTTTATTTAAGTCTCATGTGCATGAAAAGTTAGCCAAACAATATAGCCAAAACAATTACTGATCTCAGCTTCATACTGAAGAAATTTCACATTCTGTTAAATCCATATCTGAGTAAAGTTTCTGAGATAAAAGACCTCGTGATTTTGTTTGTTTGTATCCTCTCTCTCTCTCTCTCTCTCTCTCTCTCTCTCTCTCTCTCTCTCTCTCTCTCTCTCTCTCTCTCTCTGCCCTCTCTTTCTGTGTGTGTGTGTGCGCGCATGCATGCATGTGTGTGCAAAATTATAATTAACAAATGAAAACAATACTAAATTTAAAATTAAGTTCATCACAGTATTAACAGTATTAATAAAATAAAATAATTATTTGCCTAATTTAAAAATCTCTAAAACTTATGCATATGCTAGACATTTCAGCATTGAAACCTAAAAGAACACAAAACTTCTGGGTTAGTTAAAGAAGTGACATATTTTTTAAATATTTTGTCTTAGCTTATTTATCAGGACAAGAATGACAAGTGGAGCTAATATTTTTATTTCCTTTAGATAATTAAGAGCATTAACAACTGTATCAGAGTGTCACAAACAGCACTATAAAACATTAAAGATTAAAAAAAGACAACCCTGTAGGCTAGAGGAGCCTGATATTATCTCAGAAACTTTACTCAGATATGGATTTAACAGAATGTGAAATTTCTTCAGTATGAAGCTGAGATCAGTAATGCTGTGGCTGAGGGGCTTTGCATGAGAACAGACCCCATAGGCTCATATATTTGAATTTTTAGTTTGCACTTAATGGAATTATTTGGAAACCATTAGGGAGTACCACTTGTTGGAGGAAGTGGGGTTAGCCTCCAAATTCTCTGAAGCCACACATCAATTCCTGTTAGTTCCCACTTTCTGCCTCTTGTTTGGGAATCAGTTGTAAGCTCTCAGCTACCTCACCATTGCCAAACTGTAGGGCTTGACTGATTTTCAAAAAGACATACTTTATTTAGGGCTCTTAAATAAAGAACTAGAGGTAGGGGAGAAAGAATGTTAGTAGGAAAAGGGGGTTTCGGACCTTATGAAATGTAATTCCTTGGACGCATTACAGTCTTTGTTGTCAGGATAGTGGCAAACCAATAAAATAGCAGACGCCAAATAGCATTTCAAATCATCATCGTCATCGTCATCATCATCATCAGCAGCAGCAGCAGCAGCAGCAGTAGCACAATCCTACAGAAACAGCAAGACTCCTGTGAATCTTAGCAAGAGTTAGAAGCAGCAGCAAGACTCAGCCAGCGTGACAAAAAGAAATTCTCTGGATCATTTCTTTCTGTGAAGAAGTGTAGAAAAATGAAAACCCGTGAAGTAACATGAACCATTCCAAAGCATAGTGATGGAAAGCATTGTTTCACTGTCTGTGGGTTTCCATTTATCCCTTCTCAGAGTCCACACAGGATGCTTTGCAGCTGACAAAATCTACATCCTTCACACAAGATAGGTTCCAGCCACATCATGTGTCCTCTCATGAGTCTGTTCTCTGCTAAAAAAGATCACGAGTCTGATTTCAGTGGTGAAAACCATTCCCACATCTCACACTTGGGACCAAAACAAAAAACATGACACATGACACACGTGAATTTTTAAAGAAACCAGACACTTCCACTTCACCATACCTATCTTTCTTCTGTCATGTTCCCTGCCACAGCGGTCACAAACTTATACTCTGAGACTGTAAAGAAGCCCTGAATTAAGTGCTTTTTACATAAGCAACCTTGATCAAGGTGTTTCTTTGTAGTGATAGAAAGTACTAGTGCAGTACTCCATTTGATTCATGCAGTTGAAAAATCAACTGTAGAATACCGAAGACAGAAGTCCCACAAACTATTGGAGAAATTGAATCTCTGAGGTTCAGGAAAAAAGCCATTACCTTTCCACAGGTGCTATTTGGTAGGGCTGATATAACAGCTTCAGTGTTTAATAAGGTTAACCCACAGGACTAGGGATACACCTAGTTTTCATAGATTCTGAAGTCATTTAATTTTTTTTTACTTCATTTTGTTTGTCTATCCTTTGAAAATTTCATACTTTGAGAGTTTGATTATCCAGAGATAACTTGTAGAATTTTCGGTATATAATGATACATAGACTCTTTGAGAGGCTTCTGAATGGGAGTCATGTCTACAGAAATACATTGCTTGACAACATTTGAGTCAAAGCCAAAATACAAAAGATCTTCCCTTGTACTTGGTAATGAGATAGGTTCTGTAAAGTTGTTTTTCATACTGTGAATGACAAATTGCATCAGGATTTACTATGTGTAACTTAAAAAACCCTATTTTATAGCTTTTCTCTCTTACCTTTTAAACTTGTACATATTTAAAGTGACTGAAACATTTTAGCTGATATATTATGATATTTCACAATCTTTTCAAATTTAAGAAATGCCCTATCAATTTCTACTAAGCATTTAAAAGATCAGATCTTAGTCTATAAAAATAAGTAAATAAATGATTGAGCTGGATTTGAATCATGTGGCACGGGCTGTTCTGAATTCTAAATGCAACAATGAACATCTTTTAGGATTTTATGGAAACGTGGTGCATAAGAAGAGTTTGCCAAATTTTTCTTTGTGGTTGTTATGAATACTTGTCCCTGTTTATACTTGGCTTTGTAATGGATCCCCCATTTATAGTCTCTAGTTGTGAGATTCTACACAGTGCTTCCATTCTCAGCTTTATTTGCCTCATTAGCAATAATGCTTTATTTATACATTCATTTTTTAATCCTAAGCATATGGAAAAAAATTTAAGGGACCAATGTTTTTGTTTGTTTATTTGTTTGCTGGCTTTTATCCTATGTGTTGCTGACTTTTACATGAACTTCTGTGGGCATTGTAGTCATTTGCTTTACAACTAAGTTACAACCTCAGTTTAAAGGTGAATATTTTTAGAAGCATAATTTTATAGGTATAATTAATATGAAACTATGAATAGCGTAACTTTAGCATTCTAACAATAGACTCTTCTTACTTCCTTAAAATGTGACCAACTGTGTTTTGAATATATATTTTAAAGGTTCCAATAATGATTCAGAAGCAATAAAAGGTCATGCAGTCCTAAGACCCAGAGTTGTCTTTCAGTAGGTTTATTTCTGAAGAAAGTATTTTCTTTGGAAAGTGATTTGGAGCTAGTTGAGTGCATATTCAATTTCCTTAAGATATATTTTAAAACTTATACTAGGAACTGATTACATAGAGACAAAAATCTTTTTTAATTTAGATGTGTGTATTTTTAAGCCTCCCCCCCTTTTTTTTTTTTCGTTGGGACATTCTTGTTTATTAAAAATATATTTTTCAGACAATATATTTTGATCATGTTTTGCCTTCCCCAAATTCATCCTGAATCCACCTTATTTCCCCACTCATCCAAAATATATCTTTCCTTTTTCTTTATTATTAAGATGCAAAAAGATATCTAAGAAAGCATAATGATAATAAAGTAGAGTAAGATAAAGTGAAAAAAAAAACGGAATAAGACCTAAAAAAAAAAACAATAAACAAACAAACAAAAGAACAGAAATAAAGAAAATGCACAAGAAATACATACAAACACTTGGACACACACAGTCTTACATCCACAAGTACCCCATCAAAACGAAATCAGAAGTCATAATATATAATTTTAAAAAGCCCAGACTATACATTGTGAGACAAAACAAAATATACCTCATAATAATACCATATTTATCTGCTGAAATCCAAATGCATTTGATACATTTTCTTTTCTCCTCCCTTACAAACAAGGTAATACAGTTTTGCTCAGCATTAAAAGTGACATGAGAACACTCATCATGGTCCTGCACCTTTGAGGGAAAGTAGATTATAAGGAGTTCAAAAGTCAAACTCAACCTTTAAAAAAAAATAATGATAGACTATTGTTTAAGCCCAGACTGGGTTAGGTTCAGAGTCAGGAGGTCAAGATTAGCCTTAGCATTTAATGAACTGAAGGCCAGCCTGGGTCAACTGGAAACTTGTCTCAAGAAACAGTAAGTAAACAATTAAGTAAATAAATAGGCAAATAAATCAATAAAAAAGAAAAGCATATTCCCTTAATTAATATCACATACAATTCCACACATGTATGTACTTGTATGCATACCTATTGCAAAAAAAAAAGAAAGATGCTAAACTCCATGAAGTTATGTGAATCTTCCTTATACGCAGAATGTGTGGGTGTATGCCTTACCTGCAACAATGTCCAATAGATGACGTACATTCTAACTTTAAAGTTAATTTTTCTCATCTTAATGAGACTCTGTTAATATGTAACAGTAGAGAAACTATTTTAGTATTCTATTTTCATTAAGTGATGACAGTTTTTTCTAAAATGTACATATTGTAAGAATAAAATGTAAGTCCAACATTAATGGCACAGTTTTAAAGTAGTATATAGCTATAGATGATTGATGAAAATTTTTACATAATATAGATGATTTATCAACTGGTTATTACTTAAAGTCTTTTGGGGAGTTTAATTTACATTTAAAGCATTCACCTTTCCAATGGAACACAATTAATTACAAAGGAAAAAAAAACAATGGATAATGAACTAAATGTAGTTCTTCATTTAGGAGAGGATAGAAGACCAATTACCCTCTTTAACTTAGTAATATGACATTGCTGAGAGAATATGGTATGAATGAGATTTTTTTTAGGACATTAGCTATTAGAAACCACTTTTTTTTTATGTATACCCTAGTCTTATGTAGGCTAGATCATAGCAAATCCTTAGGTCTGGAACCAAGAAAATATTGCAAAGCATTTTTTGGTATCTGCAGAAGGCAAGTATGAGACATGAAAGCCAGTGAGAAAATGACTAATGGGTTGTATATGCCACTATCAAATATAATTCTATGTTAGCCCTACTGTAATACCTATGTAGATATGTTTTAGTGAAAGAAAAAATATTTGTGGTTTGTTCATAAACATGAGAGTCCTTCAATCTTGAAGTGATATCAATTTCACACGCTCTAACCCAATACAAAGACCCGATTGAGTTTCTCACATTCACTGTGTGCTGACATTTAATTCAAAATGGAAGCGATCAGAAATCTCTGCCCCTGATGGATTCCTCGGGAATATAAGGATATACAAAACATACGTGACCACAATGGGAATCCAGGCAACATAACTTCATTATGATTTTAAAAGAGTGTTAAAAATGACAACCATTAAATTGGTTTGCTTTCTTATATCCACACCAGAGGGTTCAAAGTTTGATGCAAGTAATATTAAGGGGCAGCCTAAATTGACAGTTATTATCTAGTCAAAATAAGCGGGCACTGCTCAGTTTCAGTTACTGTATCAGGAAGTCCAAGTTAAAATAGTAAGTGTGTTCAAGTGTATTTGCTGATTTTTACTTTTGTTATTGTTTTGTTTCTGTTATGCCTGTGCTCTTTTTGTTGGAGTTGAAGGATCTATTTGGCTTTTTTATGTTTGTTAAGACATATAATAAATCGAAAACAACCTAAACATTATCATTAACTCTCATATGTTTTCTCTGGAAGTAATCATAAAAACAAGATATTCCTAAGAAATGCAGGTTTAGATTTTATTTCAGCAAGGACTTAGATTTTCTAAGAAGTTGTATTGTGGTGGCTCTTTCTTGTTCATAAATTACACTTAGAATTGCAGAGTAATAGTCATTTATGTACAGTTCAAGTACATATTATATACTTCTACCTTTAAAATAAAGACAAGACACTGAGTAAAATAATACCCATTTCAAGATTTTTAAAATGAAAATTAATTTTCTTAGTACTTTGTAAGGTATGGTAAACTTTTATTAAATTTTCATTTAATAAGCCTTTCAAGGCAAATACTTAGTTGATTGAATATGGGTACACTTTTCTCTTTATAAGCAAGTATCTTTATGATTAGATTAGAAATTTTGATTTAATTAATCATTTTAATTAGATTCATTCAATCTAAGAAATATTTTATACTGCTCAAAATATGAAAAAATAAAATATTTGGAGGAATCTTTTTGTTATGTAAATAAAATACATATCACATTGTTTTCTTAAAACACGTTCCAGATCCAGTATGCCTACAAATAACTTCCTATAAGGGAGACAAGATTATTTAAAAATGCTCAGATACTTTATTTCCCAAGAGGTACATTTGTAGAACAGTTGAACACAAAGTTAGCAATGAGACATGAACCATTAAATTTCCCTGCGCAAATAAAAATGGCTGATGAGGCCAGCAATTTGTTGCATATTTAATTTGCATGTATGCTACAGAGACCTGTTACAAGACAGTTTTAATGTCTCAGTACCTTATTTTGAATGTCCACTGTGCAATTTTGTAACTCAACTTACATTTCCTAAATAGTGATTGTATCAGGATAGGCTGGCACATGGGTAAAAAATGATTATTTTTATATCTTTAAGAAAGAAAAAAATGGTTACTTATTTCATTAGTTAATCTCCCTTTTTGAATTTCTGACTGTCAATGTAGTATAAAAAATTTTAAATATATTATTTTTGTCTGAATGACTGATATTTAATTACACTTTAATTGTACCCCGTTCCTTAGGAGTCAAACATTATGTAGACAAATTGTAGGATGTAAAAATTAACACATGATATCTGCCTATGTTCACAGATTGCCTTCCTAGTACAGAGGGAACACTGTGAGTGTTAAAACAATATACACCAGGTATGATGTCTTACCCTGCTTCCTCAGTACATAGGAGGTGGAGGCAGAAGTCTGCAAAATTCAAGCTCCTTCTCCATGACATGGACAGTTAGTTATTAGTCTGCCTTAGATAAAACATTATCTTAACATAATAAAATTAAAAATAATAATACTTGATGTCAATGAGATGATTTTTTATAGTCCTAAAACAATTTTCTTGAAAATAATTATTCTTTGAAGAATGAAAAAAAATTAGACATCTATATGAATAAGTGCTTAAAATAAGGTGAGACAATATGAGGGAAAAGTTAACTAAAGTCAGACATATACTTAAGACTGGTGAATATATTTGGCTTGAGGAAACTGTCAATATTGTCTTGACTTCTCACCTTACTCTGTTCTGTTCTGTAGTTATTCAGGCATTACTTTGACTCAAGCTAGGTTACAAAAAATCAAAGTATGATGGAAAATCAGCATATTCATAATATATATACAGTTATAATTTGAATTTTAACAATGACAATGTAAATGAATAGCCTTTTTTTCCGGTGTGGAGAAAGCCTTTGACATATTTAAGTTATATAAATTGAAAGCATAAATAAGCATGTAAAGTAAAAGTAGATTTATTCGTAGTTAAACTGTAACCTGGAGAAGTGTACAGTCTCACAAAGTGATTCACATTGAATATGAAGATAACCATTGGCAATCTGCCTGCCAGCTCTGTTAACCATAGAGCAGATCACACTAACAACCCTTTTGTACTGTGTGACATGTGCCACTATAGCAAGCATCTGATACCTGTCAATGCGAGCACTGTCATTGTCTTACTTATGTATGAAAATTACTCATGTTTACAAAAATCTATATGTGTGTGTGTGTGTGTGTGTGTGTGTGTGTGTGTGTGTGTTCTTTATGAAAGTGTTAGTTAATAGCTTTGCTTTGATTGTCCTTCTGAGTTCATCATCCAGAAATTGTACTACTCAACATAATAAAGATTAGTTGAATCACCACCCAATTTCACAACTGCTGGCATTCAGATATTAATTTAGGTGTTTGGAAACCTTAGTGTCTTAGGCTATAACTTTAACTATATAATGGCAAATGAAAATAGATAGTATTCAATATTGTATATAAACTCTCCATGAACTGGATTTGCAGTATGATTTTTAAAGACATTTTGATTGCCACTTTGAAACCATTGTTGAGTCGTGTAACTATTTTCTATGAACTGGTGGTAAAGCCATAGAGACTAATGTTCTTGACACTTTCATCCTCATAGAGACTAGAAGATTTGAGTGATGGAGAACTTTTACGGAAATTAACAGTTTTCAATGAGTTTATTTATTCTCCAATATCCTTACCCACTGTTTTAGGCCTGTAACATAGGATGTGTTTCTCAGATATTTTTTCCTACTTAGCTTAGGCTTACTTAGTTTATTGGTTGATTTCTCTTAAGATAACATTTTGTACATGACTCTTGCTATTTCTGTACCTTCTCCTTTCCGTTTTAGACTTATCTTTGACTAGCTATGTAATTTTATACTACTCCTCACAGCTAACAATAATTTCAAATAAGTTTGCAAAGATAATGTCAGCTTTGTTACATCGATTATTATACGAGATAACTATTAATCTAGCTGTTATTTTGGTTTGTTTATTTTTTGAAAGAGTGTCATAGACATATCTAGAAATAATTATTAACACACCTAGGCATCTTATGATAACAAATCATGGTGATGTTATAAAACTAATAGATGTTAGTTAATTTCAGAAGAGATAAAGGCATTAAGTGTGATCTCTGCTGCATGAGGTTGCGTCACACATACAAGAAACATGTATATAGATATTTGCATGGTTATACTAGTTTAATAACTAGGACGATCATGATATTTTAATAACTAGGATGCAGTATTTATCATGTGAAAGTATACATCTAAGGATTTATGACTTTGATAGCAACACTGTTGACATTTTGAGATTTGACAAATTTGATTATTCTCTATGTGTTTTTCACAAGAAATTTCACATTTATTTAATGTTGCTTTCACTATAGATTTATCAAATAGCAAAATTGAGAAAAACGATGCTACAGAGCTTCAATTAATTGATGTAGGAAAGAAGTCGTTGCTTTACTCTCTGGCACCATAGTGAGCACAAAACATGTATTTTCCTAATTATTATGGTTTTTATGCAACTACACTTAGAAAGACAACACATAATTTCCATATTAACAGTATATGTCAACACAGGAGGACTTTGCCCACAATTATTAATCCACTACTGTTCACAATTCCTTGTATTATCTACATAAAATAATTTTTAGAGATGTGTCTTTATTTGAGTATGTGTGCATGTCATATGTCTGAGAGTCTATGGAGACCAAAATATGGCATTTCCTGTCACCTATTAGACATAGATGCTAGTAGCTGAATACAAGTACTTGAATGAAGAACAAGCACTATTTACTGCTGGGCTGTTTTTTCAAGCCCCAAATAAATTAAAAATAACTTACTGGAAATATTTTGGGGTTTTTTTTAGTTATAAATAATCATTACAATCTATTTAAATCATGTATCATCAGAATAAAAATGCCAAGTGCAGATGTAACAGTGGGAAAAAAAGCATAATTTTCTGATAAATATGCACAAAAATGAAATGAATGTACTTTAGGTGATTTAAATATGGTTCCATATAATAAAAACTAGTATAAGACTATATCATGAAAAATAATGGAACTTATACTTAAAAAAAAGATTTATTTATTTGTTACTTATAGTGTTCTGCCAGCATGTATACTGGCACACCAGAAGAAGGAACCAGATCACATTAAAGCTGGTTATGAGCCACCATGTGGTTGCTGGGATTGAACTCAGGACCTCTGGAAGAGCAGACAGCACTCTTAACAGCTGAGCATTTTCTCCAGCCCTGAACTTACACTATTAACTTTTCTAGAAATACAATACTTTATTGCTTTATACTCATCACAAGATTTATTTATATAAATTATAATTAATTAGTAAACAATAACACTGAAAATTAAGTATTTTAGATGTAAGAGATAATATCTATTTTTATATTTTAGATATGTATGTATATGTTTGTGTATATATATGTAGGTATGTGTGTGTATATATGTATATATATATATATGGTTGCATCTAAAATACTCATATATATCTAAAGAGAGAGATAATATAAAATACTGTGATTTTATACTTCAGTCACTGACTAATGTCACCTACAGTACTGTTTTGATCATTGTAAATTATGAGTGAAAATACAAAAATGCTGGTAGTATACAATATTTGATAAGACATTGCTTCAGAATATAACTATATAGTTTAATATTTATATTTTTCACTCTCTAGTATTATAATTAGATAATACATAATCCTGGCATTAAATTAACTTGAATTGAATTAATTCAGCAACTACTGTCAATTCTTGATTCATGCCATAAACATATGACCACTAACTAAAAAAATAGACAAAATTTTTAATTGAAGTTAACCTAATTGGCAGAAAACATACCCATTCATGTGCCCTTATAATACAGATTGAAGAAGACACTGCACTTTATCCTAAGATAGTGTATGGGAGAGTTACAATAGGCACAAAAGACGTTTGGGAATTCTCGTGCATTGCAGCATTAGAAAGATATGCTTCCTCTTTTTCTCAGCAAAGGGGAGAACTGGAGGATGGAAAGAGGGACTGAGAAGAGATGAGCAAAGAGAGACTGATATAAAAATGTAATGTAAATAAATTGATTATTTTAAAGAATGAGCTTCTATAAATCTGGGAAAGTGTTTTTTTTAAATATTCACTTGGAAATGAGTTAAAAAGGAGAACATAGATAAGGTCAAATTCTAGAATCTTACCAAAGTGAGAAATATAATTTTATACTAACTTAATTTTTGTGATTTGTGTGAGTATGTGTATATGTGTGTTGGCATGTGTGAGTATGTGTGTGTAAGTGTGTATGTGTGTGTGTTTAACTCTTTTAATACTATGACCCCTGTGTCAAAATACAGTTTGAAGTAACTGTTATTGGATAAAGACTTCATTAAGTTCTGAGCTAACTTGCTGGGCTGTAATTTTAAATTATATGATTTTGTGCTATGGGAGGGATTTAATAAAAACATCCTATTTAAGGATGCATGCTTCAAAATCTCACTCACGGTATGTGGTCTAGCTGTAGGTCTCTGTGTTATTTTCTATCTACTGCAAAAAGTAGCTTCTCTGATGAGGGTTAATGATGGATATAGCGGTATATCATTAGAAATCATCTTTTTGCCATTTTTCCTTCAGTAGAATAAATTTTAGTAGCTTTTACCCTAGGCCCAGGACCTTTCTAGCCTCAGGGTATTAGCCATTTTCTCAGTATTATATATGGACGTGCAATTGATAGTTTCGGGGAAAGCAAACTTCATTTTTTCTAACGGTGTGTCACTTGACATTTCAACCATACTCCAGGTCAATCCCCATGAGGAAGAGAAAGAAGAGACAGTGAGAATATGAACATGATATTGTTTGAACTGCTTATTTTCCAAAACACAAGAGAACAATAGTCCTTTTTTCCTTTGCAACCTTATGTCTCGCATTTAGTAATGTTTCAGACAATTCTTTAACTGTTTAGTTGGTGTAAAATCATATTTCCTTCTAATTTATCATTTTGTATTTGCCTTTCTTCTATTTCTGCTCACATAAAATAGCTCTAATGGTTGCACATAAAAATACAATGCTTATATAAAAGACAAATTAATAATATTACTTAATAATATTATTTTATATACCTTACAAATATTTATCTAATTTCAAAATGTCAAAAGTGTTTTAGGTTAAGTAAAAAGGTATATAAAATTAGTATATTAACAGATAATGTACTGAGAACATCTAAATATGTATTTTTGTGCATGGCAGTATGATAACATTTAACTGATGAGTCAGAATCATTATCACAGTGCTCTTTTGACAGTGTTAGAATTTATCAGTTTTTGTGATTTGTTAAATTATATTTCAGCAGATAAAGGTAAATGATACATTAGTTATATTTGTTGAAAGATAGTGTGATATTGCCAAGCCATTTGATTTAAAATTATTAGAGTGATAAATCATCCAAACATTGACATTTTAAGTTTTTTGAATATACTCACATTAGTGTGAGCTTCATAATATTTTTATTAATCTGATGTTATAAACATTTAACAGTATCACTAAATATTGCACTTTTCTGCTAACTATGCATAGATCATAATATTATGTGGCTACAAAAGATATAATCCTAAAGAATATAATCACTTTTAGGAATAAAACAGGCCAAATGTAACAGTTACCAGGAAGGATGCAGTACCCACTTCCACAACCACAGTGTAACGCTTAAGTTGTTGTGCTGAGAGGCCATATAGTACAAAAGAGATGACAGACTTCTGTGCAGGTCTGTGAGAAACAGTTTGGGTTAGGTGACTGCAGTAGGAAGACTTACTCTAAGAGCATCATTCTCTGCGCTGCGACCCTGCTCTGTGAGAAGATAGTGAGTGGAAGACCAGCATTCAGTTTGTCTGCTTCTGATTTCAGAGATGATTTGAGTTGATCTCTCATGTTCCTGCACCTAAATTCATTAAACCAGAAGACCAAGTCAAACTTCCTTTAACATTTTTTCTCACAACTATATGAAGAATCTGGCAGTGAAGCAGCTGCAATAACAAAGCTGGTTGTATGCTTTTGCCCTTTACAATTAGATTCCAGGATGAAGAATTCGGACCTTCAGTATAGGAATCCTAGAATTTTCTAAGCAGAATTTAGTACAAGGCCCTATTCTAGTACTTGTGAAAACCGAAACACCAGAAGTAGCTCAGAACGTGGGAACTGAATCCATGAGAGTCCACACTGTAAGGTGATAAGTACTTTCTATATGTTTCTTTTATGTAAAATTACTCATACTGTAAAAATAGTCATGCTTTAATTGGCCAAAATGGTGAAACAACTGTTGTACTAATCAGTTAGAGAAATAATAGCACAATGCTTTTCATTTGTGGTAATCTGAATGTGTTGCAGCAATGACACCACTTTAAAAATAATAGTTTATATATTTATAAATACATATAACTTGCATTTACTTTTAGATATTTACTTTATCATAGCATCTAGTATTGTGGAAATAAACCTCAGTTAAGATCATGTCAGTTGAAGGCATCATTGTTATATTTTCTTATATTTTATAGCACAGAGTGAAGATAAATCACACTAATGTTATAAATAATGTGGTATCATGGTTTTTCTTGAAAGAAAGTTACAGAATTATGTTTTCTAACATCAAGAAAGAAATACAACAAACCGAAAAAAGCCAAAATTAAATAGAAAAATATCAAAACTGTGGCCGTTTTCATTTCCGTTTAATTTTAATCCTTTCATGTGGTCTGTTGAGAACTTACATTCATTTCTAATCATAATGGTGAAAGCTACTAAGATATCTTATACACAGGAAAGACAAAAATATATGTTATTTTGATATGCATGCAACTCTCATGTTTTCTTAGATGAAACAACTAAACATCTTCATTTTCAGGCTAAGTTTATTTCCAGTCTAAAGTTTCAAATACTTTGCGATTACCAAACTCTTTAAAAATATATTAACATTAATAAAATCATCATTTTTATATTAAGGCATGTCACTGATATACACTCAGATAATTATGCAATTAGAAACTCATTTATATGTTTGATAATTTAATTGAAAATTTCAAATATATTTACAATACTACATTGGCAACCAAAAGGATTGGATTTATTATTCAATATGTTTCCAGGCATAACTTATAACAAATTTAGGCTAAAATTTATGTTGGTTGCAACTTGTACACACATATTTTTTTGTCATAGTTCTTTTAATTAACTAAGACAAAGAGGCCATCTTTTATTGCAAGACCTTCAGATTAAGTTATAGCTATCTGTGAAATAGTCACTAATTGAACAAATTTAACAAGGCCCAAATATAAGAAAACAATTTTACAAAGAAAGATTAGTTTATAGTTAAGACATTATTATGAAAATATGAATATTAGATATGTGCCTCGGAAGTGATAGAACTTTATTTTATTCTGTCAGGTTAATACACAATTTCCAATATTTGCCAGGTTTGGTAATCAATACACTCTGGTAGTGTGATCAATATTACTTTGAATCTTCTTATACCTGTTTGATTTTTGTATTGTGCATGATTTTTAAATCTATCAATAAGCATGTTTGAAATGCCATACAGAAAGCTAGCATTTTATAAACACACACACACACACACACACACACACACACATTAATATTGAAGAGGTCAAGTGGACTTACTCTACAGCGGGATTATGGTCATCCTAGAAGCCACATGTTACAAAAGATAAAGCCTAGTGTGTTGGATACTTCCCACTAAGTTGCTGCTTACAGCTATCTCAGAGATCCTCAACACATTATAAACAACCGCTATTGATCTTGGTTGCCTACCAGAACTTGAAAAATGTTAGCGTATCAAACAAAATAATTTCACATTTGTCTATAGATTAGTATATTTCTCATATATTATTAGAGAAGTGTTTCATGTAGTGGATGGTGTTTTAAAAAATGTAACTGATATTTGACCATGTCCCCTGCATGAGGAGGCCTGGTGGCACTCGGAGGAAGGATAGCAGGCTACCAAGAAGAGACTTGATACCCTATGAGCATATACAGGAAGAGGAAGTCCCCCTCAGTCACAGTCATAGGGGAGGGGAGTAAGGGGAAAATGGGAGGGAGGGAGGAATGGGAGGACACAAGGGATGGGATAATCATTGAGATGTAATATGAATAAATTAATAAAATATATTAAAGAATTAAAAAACGCAACTAATAAAACAAAATGAATGATTGTATAGTGTTCAATGAAATGTGAGACATCTGTAGCACACCGGTTTCACAAACCTCGAGATGATTGGATAAAAGGTTTGCAAAAGACTCCAAGACTAAATAGGTCAGGGAGAGCTGAGGCTGGCAAAACAGCTGCTTCTGGACATGAGAGTGTGACTTTACCAAAAAACAAACAGAAGAAGTAGCTACCCATCTAAAATCAACCTTACAGCTTGATGTTGCAAGGGGTTTATTAGCCTCCCACCGCTCCCTGAAGAGCTATGGACAACTGATGATGAAAATGAACACATTGATATATGTTGTTAGGAAAGCTGAGATGGATATGGGCAGAATTAAGGAATGAAGCTGAAGATAAAGATAAAATTATATTGTATGAAATTCTCAAAGATTAATAAACAAAATTTGAATTGGTGAGAAATATACATAAGAGTGAAGTATAATGACAAGTTTCATACAGGCAAACCTTTTCCAAAACACCTGACAACATTCCTATAGAAGTCATTTTTCATTAGTTGAATGTAGGAATCAATTTAGTGAAAAATTTTGTTATAAACTTATTACTCTATATGTACCTAATAGTTTTACTAATGTGTATTGATTACATAAATTACACGAATTTCACTGTGATATTTCCATACATAAAATATGGACTTTAATCATATGCACTATTTTTTGTTTAAGTCCCAATCCCATTTGACCTCATTCATTATTTCCCTCCAACATCCATTATAAGTTCCTGTTTTACTTTCTTGTCCAACTTCACATCCACCTTCCAGGAAAAAGTATATATAATGTCCAATTAGAACAATGAATGTAAAAAAATCGTTTTTATATTTAACGTTGGTGGTCCCTGAGCTGAATTATGATTTTTTTATTTGGATGAGAATAGTTCAGCAATAAACATAGGTAAGTAACGTACTTAAAACAATTCTTTAATAATTTAATAATTTAATAATTTAATTCTTTAATAATTTAGAGACTATATCCTGAAGTACTATGCCATACCATATGAGAATTCTACTTTCAATTATTTAAGAAAGTACATAAGAACATGTGAAGTGGAAAGACAAATTTACATCATTATCACAAAATTAAGTCTCTCTATATAAATATTATATAATAGTAATTATGACTGGTAGAAAACAATTTCAATGTATATTTGCATTGCATTATTTGACTTCACAAACATTGTATTATGATGAATTACCAGGAGTTTATGCTCTTTGAGAAAAGTCAATAGCAACAAAATAAGGTTGAATAATTTTAACAAAAAATTCTCATAATAATCTTCATTAAATGAATTTTGTTTAATTAAGAAGGCCATGTTAATGAAATGGTGACTCTTCAATGTATTACAGATGAGTAAGAGTTTAGATGATAAAATGAACCGAGAAAGCCCTCCTCTACTGAGTATGTTCAATGCACAAAGCTAAACTAGAGAAAATCTGAGCATAATCAAGAGAAAAAGTAACACCAATGCATATAATTAAACTATAAACAAAAGAAGGAATCATAATGCACTTAATATGCCAACAAAAGGTACAGCTCTTATTTTTAAAGAAAAAAAGGTTGTGTACTTTGGGTTCAAATATGAATGTTTATGCTCTGGGAATCCTTGTTTAGGTTACTCAACTACATGAAACTAAGAAAGAGTAAAAGAGAGTGGCAGTGCTACCAAGGAATTATCTGCCTAATTCTCAACCAATATCAAGTGGCCAGTCTTAGGATCATAAACAAATAATAATAATAATAATAATAATAATAATAATAATAATAATAATAATAATAGATTATTATTATATATTAATATTTTATATACAGTAATATTGTATCTACTGAAGAAGTTGTTTTTATGTTAGCCTGCTCTATGAATGTGTTTCTCTCTTTCTCTCTCTGTCTCTCTGTCTTTGTCTCTGTTTCTGTCTCTCTCTCCCACTCTGTCTCTGTCTCTGTCTCTGTCTCTCTCTCTGTCTCTCTGTTACTGTGTGTCTGTGTTACAGTAACAACTCAAGTAAAAAAGAAAATCATTATTTTAAGATAGAGCAAAGGAGGCATTTATAGTAGGAGAGAAGAAAAAGAAGTATAAAATTGTGTAATTTAATTTTAATTAAAAATAAAATGCAGAAATGGGGAGCTCTTCAACATATAGTTTGTGTAGAAGTAGTAAGTCCAGACAACTATAGCTGAGACATGTACAGGTATAGTCTCTGGTATGAGCAGTGTTTAGGATAGATTACATACAGGCAAGCCAAGAATAGTTACAGATATTGAGGAGAGGCATAGCAGCAGTTGACAAATACATATATGTATGTATATATGTATTCATTCTTAAAGACTCTGGAAAAGGAGGGATATTGTTGAAAACACAGACTATAACACAGCACAAAAGTCTATAAAACTGCATCTGAATGACTTGAGACTATAAAGTGGACTACATCTCTAATACAAAGCAAGTTAGAAAGAACATGACAGACTTACTTCTAGTCATTTGGGAGATAAAACAGCAGTGTATGTCAATCTCATGTTTTTTATTACATTATGTAATAGAAGACAATTACTTTGGTGACAATGAGAAAGAAAGCGATATTGCCAAATTTTTCCAAGACTGAAATTGCTTTTCAAATCTATTGTTAGAAGATGAGACAAACATAAAGATGCTGCAGCATTTAAGGGCATTGTTCAATGAGCATTTCTAGTCTGTGGATATGAATTTATGATGAAACCCATTTGTGTAAACACCATTCAAACTTCACTATTTCCCTACAATTGGTGAAGATAAATGATTTTGCAGTTTTTTCTCCTTTGTCTTTGGTAGATACAAGCTCTAACTACAGTTGAATGCTGTAAGTTTTAAAAGTTTTCCATAGTGATAAATCAGAAATATTTAGAAACATGTTCATGAAGAAAGTGTAAAGAATAAGTATGTAATCATAAAAGTCAATAATATGACAAAACCTGGGAGAAGTACATCCAGGAAACAGGACATTAGATGATTTAATGAAAATTGAAGAAATAAGGTTGCCTTTTCCTACTGCTGTTGTGCTTTGGTTTTGTCTTTGTTTTTCTTTTATATTATCAGTTTGTGCTCATTTATTTTGTTTTATATTATTTGCTTGTAGTGGAATTAAGCCTGATTAAGACACTGGCAGCATTTCAGAGAAACGGAATAGTAATTCTCCACTTGTCATGTATAATTGTTGAGACAAAAAAGTACTATAGCCACAAACATGATTTTTAAAATGAAAACTTTCAATTACAGTTTTAACATTTGTTAATTATTCAGAAATTAAAAGGTAGATAGAGAATATATCATTTTGAATGATGATGCAGTAATGACATATTTGTTGAGTATTAAAACCGCTCAAACTAAGACACCAGCCAAGGACAATACAGGAGGTAAACTTTAAACCCCTTCCCAGATCTAGCCAATGGTCAGAATATTCTCCACAGTTGAGTGGAGAGTGTGATATGACTTTCTTACATACTATGGTGCCTCACATTTGACCATGTCCCCTGGAGGGGGAGACCTGGTGGCACTCAGAGGAAGGACAGCAGGTAGCCAAGAAGAGACTTGATACCCTATGAGAATATATAGGGGGAGATAATCCCCCTCAGGAACAGTCATAGGGGAGGGGAATAATAGGAAAATGGGGGGGGGGAGGAATGGGAGGATACAAGGGATGGGATAAACATTGAGATATAACAAGAATAAATTAATAAAAAAAATTGAACTTAAATTTCAAATATTTAGCTTGACTATTTTTCAAATATATGGACTACTTTCAATATTAGTCCTGAGATGACAGTAAGCACAGTAATTGTAGGACAAGGTTGAGTTGTTTTCTATTTTAGGCAGCCTGAGTACAAAAGTGTTTTCTTCATTTTTAAAAAAAAATCATTCTTTGAGAATTCATAAAAATGGAAAATAACACAATATAGAGTTCATTGACACTCAAGTATGACTAATATCTAAAATATGTAATAGATTAAAAGTGCTGGGTATCAAAACAAATAACCAATTAAAAAAGAAATCAAATCTAAATAGGGATTTCACAAAAAGGTAAAACAAAAATGCTTGAGAAAATCATTAGTTATCAGGGAAATGGAAATCAAAACTACACTGAGAGCCCATCTGGTAGCAATCAAAATGAACAGGATCAATAAAACAAATATTGCTCATTTTGGCAAGGGTATGAGTAAGGACAAGAGTTATCTACTAATAGCAGGGGTATAAAAATGGTATAAAAACTCTTTTTTAAATTTTTGTTTTAATTTATTTTGTTTACAATTCATTGTTATCCCATCACTTATATCCTCCCATTCCTCCCTCCTGTTTTCACCCTATTCCCCTCCCCTAGATCTATGACAGAGGAGGACTTCCAACTCTACTATATGGTCATAGGCTATCAAATCTCATTTTGGTAGCCATGGTTATTCTGTCTTTGAGTGCCATCAGGCCTCCCCACCAAGAGGAGGTGGTCAAATATGTGGCACGCGAGTTCGTGTATAAGTCACTTCATGCTCTCCATATAACTGTGGAGAATGTCTGGTCCATTGGCTAAATCAGAGTAGGGGTTTGATGTTTACTACTTGTATTGTCCTTGAATAGTGCAATAGCTTGAGCAGAACTCCCTGGGCCATGATCCACCCATCATGATGTTCTTCTTGTAGGTTTTTAGGACCGTCTGGGTTCTTCTATTTTCTTATCTCCTATATTTGTCTTACTAAGAGTCCCAATGGGATGTCCTCACATTTATCCCAATCTCCTGGTAAGTAAAGACATTCATGGGATATGCAGTTTGGGCTAGTGGCCAATTATAATTATGTGAGCCTTTCTGCTTCTGGGTTAACTCACTCTGTATGACCATTTGTCCACAGATTTCAGGATTTCCTTGTTTTTAATAGCTGAGTGGTAGTCCATAGTGTAAATGTACCACAGTTTCTTTATCCATTCCTCAACTGAGGGACATTTAGGCTGTTTCCAAGTTCTGGCTCTTATAAATAAGGCTGCTATGAACATGGTTGAGCATATGACCTTGTTGTGTGCTGGAGCATCTTCTGGGTATATTCCAAGGAGTGGAATAGCTGGGTCTTGAGGAAGCCCTATTCACAGTTTTGTGAGAAAGCCCCAGATAGATTTCCAAAGTGGTTGTACTAGTTTGCATTCCCATCAGCAATGAAGGAGTGTTACTCTTTCTCTACATCCTCCCCAGCATGTGGTGTCACTTGAATTTTTTATCTTAGCCATTGTGCTAGGTATAAGATGGAATTTCAGAGTCATTTTAATTTGCATTTCTCTGATGAATAAGGATTTTGAGCATTGTTTTAAGTGTTTCTCAGCCATTCGGTATTCCACTGTTAAGAATTCTCTGTTTAGTTCTGAGCTCCATTTCTCAATTGGGTTATTTGTTTGGTGGTGTTTAATTTCTTGAGGTCTTTTTATATTTGGATATTAGACCTTTGTCAGATGTAAGCAACTTAATGACATAGCTGGAAGCCCAATAAAATAAAAAGAAGCAGAAACACCGAAGAGGAGTATACATCTGAAAATAATCAAACTCAAACCTGAAATCAATAACTTAGAAACAAAGAGAACAATTCAAAGAATCAACAAAATCAGGAGCTGGTTCTGTGAGAAAATCAACAAGATAGACAAATAATTAGCCAAAATAACTAAAAGGCAGAGAGACACAATCCAAATCAACAAAATCAGAAATGAAAAGGGAGACATAACAAGAGATACTGAAGTAATACAAAGAATCATAATAGCCTACTTTAAAGGCGTATATGCCACAAAATTTGAAAATCTAAGGAAAATGGACATTTTTTTTCATCGATTCCACTTGCCAAAATTGAATCAAGATCAGACAAACAACTTTAATCTTCCTATTTCCCTTATAGAAATAGATGCAATCATTGATATTCTCCCAACCAGAAAAAAAGCCCAGGACCAGCTGGTTTCAACACTGAATACTACCAGACCTTCAAAGAAGAGCTAATACCAATACTTTTCAAGTTACTCCAAGAGATAGAAATGAATAGAACTTTACCAAATTCATTCTATCAGATGACAGTCACGCTGATACCTAAGCCCCACAAAGCCCCATGGATGCAAAAATAATCAATAAAATACTCATAAAAAGAATAAAAGAACATATTAAACATATCATTCATCATGACCAGGTAGGCTTCATTCCTGGCATGCAGGGATGGTTTTATGTACAGAAATACATCAATGTAATCCACCACATCAATAAACTGAAAGAAAAAAACCACATGATAATCTCTTTAGATACAGAAAAAATCATTTGACAAAATCCAACACCCATTCATGTTTAGTGTTTTGGAGAGATCAGAAATACAAGGCACAATCCTAATATAATAAAGCCTATATACAGCAAGCCAACAGCTAACATCAAATCTAATGGAAAGATAGTGAAGGAAATTTCTCTAAAATTGGGGACCAGACAAGGCAGCCCACTTTCCCCATATCTCTTCAATATAGTTCTTGAAGATCTGGCCAGAAACACTTTCTGTTGATTATCGGTGAGTTGTTCTGGGAGGACCATGTATTCAGCATTCAGGAGTCATCACACTCTTTGAGTGAGCTTTCTGGTGATGAAATTACTACGTTTTCCCTGTGTTCCTACAAGCAACACCAATAAACTACCTGAAACACAAAGTATAAGTTGGGGGCCTTAACTTCTTTGTTGTTCTTCAGTAGACTACCTTGGGTGAATAAACATTTCTTTGTTTCTGTCAAAGGAGAATCACACAACATGGGTCACCAGCTCATCATTTCCAGGAATACCTTAAATTTGTTATCCTCTTGCCTCAGCATCTTAGATTGTCCTTACTATAGTTCTATACCATAATGCTGAGTTAGACAGAATCTAAATGCAAGTCCTTTCAATAAAACTTTATTTTTCTTTACTATCACTACTTACTTGAGTAAATGAGATCTCTAATCTGTTTATTTTCTAGTTATATGCTTCCTTAAGCTGATTTATAAAAAAATAGAGCATATATAGGGGGAGGAGGTCTCCCTGAGTCACAGACATAGGGGAGGGGAGAAATGGGAGGGAGGGAAGAATGGGAGGAAACAGGGGAAGGGCTAACAATCGAGATGTAATATGAATAAATTAATAAAAAATAAAAAAATAAAAAATAACTTGAAAAAAAATAAATTAAAAAAATGTCAATAAAAGCATTTGCACTTAGACAACTTAAAATATCATTCAACATTGTCCCACAATCACCATGTTTTGTAATTTGACAACTAATATTGGACAAATGGTCAAACATGGGCATATAGTCAAACATAAATATTTGAAATTTAAGTTCAAATTAGTAATTAACATTTCCTTTGGTACTGTCTCATATTTTCAGAATTATATATTCAGCATTAGACCCAATATTTTTGAAAAGTTAACAAATATAAAATCTGTAATTCAAAGTATTTTTCACTCAGAATATTTTTGGAAAATTGTTTTGCCACTATGAATATTGCTTTCAGATGTGTTGTTAAATTGGTAATATAGGATCTCTCTAATTTCTTAATAAATCACTTAGTACTATTAACTTACGTCTTAGCACTCCTTTCATTGTGTCACATAAGTTTGGGTATGTTGTGCCTCCAGATTCATTGAATTCTAGAAAGTTTTTAATTTCTTTTTTTTGTTTCATTACTTAACCAGATATCATTGAATAAGGAATTGTTCAGTTTCCATGAGTTTGTAGGAGTTCTGTTGTTATTGAGACCCAGCATTAATCCATGGGACTCTGATAGGATGCAAGGAATTATTTTGATCTTTTTGTATCTATTGAAGTTTGCTTTGTGGCCAATTACATGGTCAGTTTTGGAGAAGGTTCTGTGAGGTACAGGGGAAAAGGTGAATTCTTTCATGTTTGAGTGAAAAGTTCTGTATATATCCGTTAAATCCATTGGGTTCATAACATCTATTAGTTTCATTGTTTCTCAATTTAATTTCTGCTGCAATGATCTATATATTGGTGAGACTGGGGTGTTGAAGTATCCCACTATTAAGGTGTGGAGTTTGGTGTGAAATTTAAGCTTAAATAATGTTTCTTTTATGAATGTGTGTGCTTCAGTATTTTGGGGCATAGATGTTCAAAATGAGATATCATCTTGGTATATTTTTCTTTTGATGAGTATAAAGTATGCTTCCTCATCTATTTGATTAGTTTTGGTTGAAGTCTATTTTATTAGATACTAGAATGGCTACTCCAGCTTGTTTCTTTGGTCTATTTGCTTGGAATACGTTTTTCCATCCCTTTATTCTAAAGTAATGTTTATCTTTACTGTGGAGGTGTGTTTCTTGTTTGCAGCAGATTGATGGGTCCTGTTTTTGCATTCATTCTGTTAGTCTGTGTCTCTTCATTGGGGAGTTGAGGCCATTGATGTTGAGTGATATTAGTGACCAGTTTAATTTTTCCTATTATTTTGATGTCAGTAGTGGTAGAGTGTGTGTGTGTGTGTGTGTGTGTGTGTGTGTGTGTGTGTGTGTGTGTGAGCTTCAACATTCTAGGTCTAATAGATAGAGATGATTTTATAGATATATAAGGTAAAATAGTTAAATAAGGTCTTCAAAAACCTCAGAAACCTACAGAATACGGCATTTAAAGATGTTTTTATTATTCTAAGGATTCTTTCACATCAAGACAAGTTAACTCCTGGCAACAGCCAGCCTACCTCACAGAAGAAGATGAGCATCAGTGAACCTCCTTACGGAGGTGGCTTCAAAATGGCAACCCAACAACTAGGCAAAATGTTCATGTTTCTGTCACAGACAGAATTCTACATGAAAATGGGCAAGTTTAGATGTGGGCAGAGATGATGGTCAAACTCTGTCAAGACAGGGAAAGCAAGTCCTCAATATTTCCTGCCTCACAAATATGTATGTCAGATATATTGGGTCAGAAGACTGAAGATGATGCCCTGACATTATAGAGTGTTGGGTAACTCTTTAGGCGTAAACTGTCTCAGTCACTTCTTCATTTGGGAAAGCACTAAGCTGCACTCTGGGTTCACTCAGATATTTATGTTTTATCCCTTCTTAAGTCTCCAATGGGTTTGAAGACCAGATAGTTTATTCTTTCAATTAAGCTTAGTTGGTTAGGGGTTAAGATTTTTTTACATCAAGATAGATGTCTTAAGTTGATAGAGATGAGACATGATAGATATTAATCTCCATTCATAAATTTAGACCCAACAAGATAGGAAAGATATTTACTTTAAGTTTGCCAAATACAAATAGCCAATCACTATGAATGTAACCTTTATTATAATTCCTGATTGTCTTGCGGTTCTTCCTGCTGTATGTAGTTTGTTTTACTCATGTGTAATAATATAAATGTATATGTTAAAAACAATAATTTTTTTAAAAATACTAGTTGAATGAGATATTAGATGGTAATTACAAGATATAAGATATTAATGGGGGATTCCAAGATGGCACTTGGAATGTGACCAATAAGCCACATATCTGATCTACTCCGAGGAGACCAGAGACATAAGAGGAGCAACAAATTGCTGGAGTTTGAGAACTGTAGGTGAGTGGGGCCCCAAAGGCCGCAGACCAAACAGGGGACCTACCTTCCTGGGACAAGCAACATCCCAGAGGTACTAAACGCACTCCCCAAACCCTGGAACGAAATCCACATACAAACTGCAGCCTGTATATAAAGCACAGTCTTGCTGTTTGGGGAGGGGATTTTCCGGAGTCCCCAGCCAGAGGAGTCTCAGTGAAGAGGGTGAATCTGCCCTAGGTCCTCCTTCCACACCACCTCAAATGGCGTAGGATACCTGCCTAGGCGGAGTGGAAACACAGGCGGTGGGACCCAACAGAGACAGCTAAAGTGGACTGCAGCTCGCTGGCTTTCCGGGGCCCTACCAAACACCGATCATAGCAGACTGAGCCTGCAAACAGAGGCAGTGAGAAACCAGCTTGGACTGCTTCCACAGACTTATCGGGAGACGTGGGTCTTGCCTACAGCAATAGCTGAACATCATAGCCCTGCATGAAGATCGGGTTCCGCTGGCTTCTGCCAGAGCTCCACAAACCTATTGTTCCTACCCAGCTGCAAGGCACTGGCCCTGCACTCCCCAAACAAAGGAGCCTAGCCGGGGCTCCTGGCCCTGAGCAAGGCAGGCACTCCCACATTATAGGGAGACAAGACGTGGGTGGGTCTAATTGCTGACCTAGAGCGTTAAAGGAGTGCCATAGCCACAAACAATATCTAGGAGTAACATTAACCCAGCAAGTGAAGGACTTATTCAAAAAAAACTTCAAACCTCTGAAGAAAGAGATTGAAGATGACATCAGAAGATGGAGAGATTTACCTTGTTCATGGATTGGGAGAATCAACATAGTAAAAATGGCCATCTTACCAAAAGCAATTTACAGATTCAACGCAATCCCTATCAAAATACCCACAAAATATTTTGAATATATTGAAAGATCAATTCTCAAATCCATATGGAGAAATAAAAAACCCAGAATAGCAAAAACAATCCTATACAATAAAAGCTCCCCCGGAGGAATCTCAATACCTGATCTCAAGCTGTATTGCAGAGCAACAGTAATAAAAACAGCATGGTACTGGCATAGCAATAGGCCGGTGGATCAATGGAATCGAATTGAAGACCCAGAGAGGAATCCACACACATTTGCTCACTTGATTTTTGACAAAGAAGCCAAATCTATTCAATGGAAAAATGATAGCATCTTCAACAAATGGTGCTGGTCTAACTGGATGTCTACATGTAGAAAAATGCAATTAGACCCTTATTTGTCACCATGCACAAAACTCAAGTCCAAGTGGATTGAAGACCTCAACCTAAAACCAGAGACATTAATTCAGTTAGAGGAAAAAGTGGGGAAGAGCCTGGAACACATAGGCACAGGAAACAACTTCCTGAACAGTACACCAACAGCCAAGGCCTGAATGTCAACAATTAATAAATGGGACCTCATGAGGCTGAGAAGCTTCTGTAAGGCAGGAGACACTGTCAAGAGAACTAAGCAGACTGGGAAAAGATTTTCACCAACCCTTCATCTGACAAACGTTTAATACTCAAAATAGATAAAGAACTCAAGAAATTAAACACCACAAAACCAAACAACCCAATCGCGAAATGGGGCTTGGAACTTAGCAGAGAATTCTCAGCAGAGGAATATCAAATGGCTGAGAAACACTTAAAGAAATGCTTGTCCTCGTTAGTCATCAGAGAAATGCCAATCAAAACAACACTGAGATTCCATCTTACACCTATCAGAATGGCTAAGATCAAAACTCAAATGATACCACGTGTTGGCAAGGATGTGGAGAGAGAGGAACACTCCTTCATTGATGGTGGGAATGCAAACTAGTAAAACCACTTTGGAAAGCTATCTGGCGCTTTCTCAGAAAAATGGGACTAGGACTTCCTCAAGACCTAGCTATCCTACTCTTTGGAATATACCCAGAAAATGCCCTATCACACAACAGGGACATATGCTCAACCATGTTCATAGCTGCTTTATACATAATAGCCAGAACATGGAAACAGCCTAAGTGTCCCTCAGTAGAAGAATGGACTAAGAAACTGTGGTACATTTACACAATGGAATACTACTCAGCTATTAAAAACAAAGAATTCCTGAAATTTGTGGACAAATGGATTGATCTAGAAATTATTATAATGAGTTCACCTAGAAGCAAAAAGAGACAAATGGTACATACTCACTTATATAAAAACATTAGTCCAAGGGATACATACCATGAAAAACTTTACTTACCAAGAAAGTGGGTCAGAGGAGAGGACATCCTATTGAGATTTTAGGTGAGAGTAACATGGAAGAATAAGGAAATAGTAGGACCCACAGTGTCCTGGAAACCTACAAGAAGAACTTTATGACAGGCAGATCTGGGTCCTGGGGTCCTCCTCAAACTAAGGCCCCAGCCAAGGAGAATATAGGCATTAGTCTTTGAACCCCTACCAAGACCTAGCCAACGATCATGATATTCTCCACCGTTGAGTGGAGAGTGAGATCTGACTCTCACACGAACTCTGGTGCCCCTTTTCTGACCACGTCCCCTGGATGGGGAGGCCTGGCAGCACTCAGAGGAAGGATAGCAAGTTACCAAGAAGAGACTCGATATTCTAAGAGCATATGTAGCGGGAGGAGGTCTCCCTCAATCACAGACATAGGGGAGGGGAGAAGGGGGGAATTGGGAGGAAAGGAAGAATGGGAGGAAACAGGGGAAGGGCTAACAATCGAGATTTAATATGAATAAAATAGTAAAATGAAAAAAAGATATTAATAACGCTAAAATCTACTGCAAAATTAGAAAATCAGAGTTTTTTGATTGCATTAAATTCTATGAAATTTAGAAGTGTGACTTTGTGAAATAAATCTCAATTCATTGTCTGCCTAGACTTTGTGAATGCATTAATTCATTATAGAAAATACTAATTCAAAATAATTTAATAAAAAAGTAATATTGAAATAATTTCTCTCATGTCAAAATTTTCCTTAATCATTTTTTGTAAATGTGTATTCACTGAACAATACTTATTTCTGTTTAGATTTGATTAACTCCCAAAAGTTATTTGTTATAAATCTTTATTTGTAATATATAAAAACTAGTCTAAATAAAACATTTTTGCTACTACATCTTGAAATTTCTGTTACAGTACACATTGCATTATCCACTTAAAGAAAGCAGAGGAATAATGAATTTTAATGACTCTAAGAGTGTTGAAAGCTTTGGAAATGTCAAGTTGTTTTGAAGTAATATCTTTCTCACTAATGTTTTTCATTTCTTATACTTCTATGGAGATTAGTAAAGTCACAGATGCTTTGGAAGTTGAGTAATTAATTAAGGCAAAGAGATGATTTTTTTCAGTACATATACTTAAGGCCACTTTATATCTAAACTGTATTTCAGTAACCTTATCTTTGTTAGTAATATACAAATGCATAGATATATAGATTGAAACATTTTATATTTTTTGTTTGCTTGTTTTGAGTTATGGCTTTAACCCCTGGTGATTTAGATTGTCTCTGAGGTGGTATCAGAGTGAGGCAGAAAATCAAAGAAGGACAGGATGGGGAAGCAGTTTGCATTGGGAAAATGAAAAAGTGAAGGAGAAACAGAAGAGTGATTGAAATAGCAAGAGATAGAGACAAAGTCAGAAGTAGTGATCATGGAGTCATACACTTCACAGCTGTAAGAATGTGATGATAGAATCCACAGGTACCTTCAGACACCATATGAGAAACTGAGGCCAGAATTAACAGTCTACCTCATGCAAGGATCTTTCACATGAAGGTTGACTTTGTATAAAAGATGTTATTTGTGGGAATACCCTGCATCCATGTCCCTTCTCTGTGTCCTTTCTGGGAATTTAAGAGTCTAATTACAGGTGTGTGATGTAAAACAATTTATACCTTCAAAAAGGTGTAAGAAAGCTCCCACTTCTGCCAAGTGGATCCTGTATTTGTCTCTTTAGAATTTCTCCTGTGTTCTGTCTCTGGTACTTGGGCTGGAATTCTTGCTAGAATTTCTACCATGCTCTTGAGTATCTATCTATCTATCTATCTATCTATCTATCTATCTATCTATCTATCTATATCTATCTATCTAATCTACCTATCTATCTATCTATCATCTACCTCTCATCCACTTATATTTTTCACCTCAAGAAACAATCTAGATGCAAGATCAGTGGTCTCACAGTCTTGGCCTTTAATGAGACTTAATTAATTTATGTTCCCCTTTCTAAATATTTCAACTCCTAATAACCCATTATGCTAAAATTTCATTAATGAAAGATTCAATTGAAGAAGATAATTTTCATACTCAAATCATCTCTGCAAAATAAGAAATCTTAACACCAAGGCATTGGCAACTAATCTTTATCAAATGACATTTGGGGTAGTATTTGGTATCCACATTATTCAACCATTTACTTTTTAGTTACTGAATTCTTAGTAGTTTTGATATTGCAATAAAAGGCAAAGTTTTTCATTCTTGAAAAATATCTAGTTGTATACCTGTGTAAACACAAAACTAAATATATAAATACATTGCAACATAAAAATTGACAGAAGAAAGCACTATTGATAAAAGGAATCTAGCTCCATTAAACACCAATGCCTATAACTGAGTTACCCTCATTGTTCTGTTTTTACAGGGAAGAAAGGGAAGGGAAGAGGACTGATGCAGGTTTCTAAATGCAATTTTGTTATTAATCAGCAAAGTGATTTACAAAAGAACTGTATAATGTACTGACTGTCACAGAAAAATGGGATGATCCTTTTGATAGTTGGAAGATTTGCAAATAAAGACAGAGTTAAACCTATTTTAGCTTTAAAAACATACATTGCAACATAAAATTATATGATAGCCCTTGAGTAATTTTTTTGCAAAGAGAAAAAATTTTGGCACAGGAAGGAGGGATGTGACTAAAACAAAATACAGTGCCCGTCATTGCCGCATACATGAAACACACCTAGCAATAAAGATAGACATTACCTAAGAGCAAAGGGTTCAGAAAAGTTATTCCCAGCAAACAGACCCCAGGTGCAAGATGGAGTAGCCACTCTAGTATCTAATAGTATAGACTTTAAAGCAAAACTAATCAAGAGAGATGGAGAAGGTCACTTCATACCCATCAAAGTAAAAATAGACCACCATGATGTCTCAATCCTGAACATCTATGCCCCAAACTCAAGACCACCTACATTGGTAAAGAAACATGGCTAAAGTTTAAATCACACGTCAATGCACACACATTAATAGTGGGAGACTTTAACACCCCGTTCTCACCAATAGTCAGATCATCAAGACTGAAACTTGGATGCAGGTAGAACTGATGGGCAAACTCTGCCAAGACAGAGTAAGCTAGTCCTCAATAGCTCCTGTCTCACAAATATGTCTTCCAGATATACTGGGCCAGAAGGCTGAAGATGCTGCTCTAATGTTGTAGAGAGTTCTGGGTGACTGCTCAGGAAGCAAACTGTCTCTGTCTTCTCATTTGGGAAGCTTCTAACCTGCACTTCCTGTATACTAATGTAATGTAATTTCTTCTCAAGTCTGTGAGGGGGTTGACAACCAGATAGTTTAGTTTTACAATTAAGCTTAGTTGTTTAGAAGTTAAGATCTTTTTAGGTCTAGATAGATGGTTTAAGTTGATAATGACAAGATATGATAGCTATTTATTTACATTCAGAATTTTAGACTCAAGATAGAAAAGATTCAAAACACTATGAATGTAACTTTTATATAATTCTTGATTGTTTTGTGATATGTGTGTGTGTGTGTGTGTGTGCAATAATAACAATGTACATGTAAAAAAATGAAAAGACAGAAACTAAATGGAGAAACAATGAAAATAATAGACTTCGTGAATCAAATGAACCTAATAGATATCTACAGAACATTTAACCCAAACACAAAAGAATATACCTTCTTCTCAGTACCTCATGGAGCCTTCTCCAAAATTGACCATATACTTGTTCACAAAGCAAACCTCAAGAGATACAAGAAAATAAAAATAATCCCTTGCATTTTATCAAACCACCTTAGATTAAAGCTGGAACTCAACAACAACAGGAACAACAGAAAGCCTACAATCTCATGGAAATTTAACAACTCTCTACTCAAAGATATCTGGGTCACAGACAAAATAATAATAGAAATCATAGACTTTCTAGTTTCAATGAAAATGAAGGCACAACATACCCAAACCTATGGGACACAATGAAAGCAGTACTAAAGGAAAAGTACATAGCACTAAGCATCTTCATAGAGAAATTGGACAGATCTCATACTAGCAACTTAACAGCATTGCTGAAAGTTCTAGAACTTCATCCAAGAGGAAAAAAGGGTTGGAAATCGTCAAACTTGGGACTGAAATCAATAAAATAGAAACAAAGGGAACAATTCAAAGAATCAACAAAGCCAACAGCTGGTACTTTGAGAAAATCAACAAGATAGACAAACCTTTATCCAAACTATCTAAAAAGCAGAGGGAGAGAAATGGAAGAAAGCAAAACTGAAAAGGAAGACATCACAAAAGACACCTAGGAAATCCAAAGAATTGTTAGGTTTTACTTCAAAAGCCTATATGAAAAGCCTATGTTACACAAAATTTGAAAACCAAATAAAATGTACAATTTTATTGATAGCTACCAGTTACCAAAATTGAATCATGATCAGGTACACAAATTAAATAGCCCAATATCTCCTAAGGAAATAGAAGCAGTTATCAAACTTTCCCATCCATAAAATCCCAGGGCCAGATGTATTCAACACAGATTTCTACCCTAGCTTCAAAGAAGATCTAACACTAATTCTCTTCAAACTATTCCAAAAAACAGAAACAGAGGAAACATTACTAAGGCCACAGTCACCTTAATACCTAATCCTCACAAAAAAATCAATAAAGAGATAATTTCTCTCATGAACATTGATGCAAAAATAATCAATGAAATGCTTTCTAACCAAATCCAAGAACATATCAAAGATATCATTTACTATGATCAAGCAAGCTTCATTCATCTCAGGCCTGCAGGGCTGGCATGATATATGGAAATCTATCCATGTGATCCATCATATAAACCAATTGAAAGAAAAATAACACAGAATATCAATAGATCAGATTTTAATGTCAACAATTAAATAGAACCTCATGAAACTGAAAAGCTTCTGTTGGGCAAAGGACACTTTTGCTTTTCTCTCTCTCTCTCTCTCTCTCTCTCTCTCTCTCTCTCTCTCTCTCTCTCTCTTTTAATTTAAGTAATTTTTTCAGATTACATCTCAATTGTTATCCTCTCATTTGTATCTTTCCATTTTCCCTCCCATGCTCTTTCACCTATTCCTCTCCCCTAGGTCCGTGACAAAAGGGGACCTCCTCCCCCACAATATGATCTCAACCTATCAGGTCTCATCCTAGTAGTCTGTTTACCCTTCTTCTAAGTGCCACCATTCCTCCCTACCAAGGCAAAGTGATCAAGTAGTGAGTACCAGAGTTCATGTCAGAGTCAGTCCATGTTTTCTACACAAGGTGGTGAATGTGCTATCAATTGGCTAGATCTGAAAAAGGTTACTAGGTTTACTGCATGCAGTGTCCTTGTCCATGGTTGGTACATTAGTTTGAGCAGAACCCCCTGGGTCCAGATATGCCAACCTTGATGGTCTTCTTGTAGGATTTTAGGATCATGTATATCCTTCTATTTCCCCATTATCCCATACCTCTCTCACCTGGAGTCCCAATAGTAAGTCTCAGCGTCTATACCAATCTCCTGCTAAGTGAAGACTATAGGGGGCATTTCTGTTGGGCTGGTGTTCAGTTATAAATGAGTATGTGCCATGTGAGTCTTTCTGCATTTGTGTTAACTCACTCAGGATAACTGTCTAGTTTCATCCATTGATCTGAAAATTTCAAGATTTCCTTGTTTATAATAGCTGAGTAGTACTCCATAATATAAATATACCACAGCTTCTTTATACACTCTTCAACTGCAGGAAATCTAGGTTGTTTCCAGATTCTGGCTATTATGAATAAGGCTGCTATGACCATGGTTGAGCATATGTCCTTTTTGTGTGGTGGAGCATCTTTTGGGTATATTTCAAGAAATGGAATATCTGGGTCTTGAGGTAGACCTATTCCAAGTTTTCTGAGAAAGTGCCAGATCGATTTCCAAAGTGGTTGTACAAGTTTGCACTCCCACCAGCAATGAAGAAGTGTTCCCCTTTCTCCACATCCCCGCCAGCATGTGGTATCACTTGAGTTTTTGATCTTAGCCATTCTAATGGGTATAACATGGCATCTCAGAATCTTTTTGATTTGCATTTCTCTGATGACTAAGGATATTGAGCATTTCTTTAAATGTTTCTCAGCCTTTTGATACTCCTCTCTCGAGAATTCTCAATTTAATTCTGAGCCCCATTTCTAAATTGGGTTATTTGGTTTGGTGGTGTTCATTTTCTTGAGCTCTTTATGTATTTTTGATATTAGACCTTTCTCAGAGGTAGGGTTGGTGAAGATCTTTTTCCAGTCTGTACGCTGTCACTTTGTTCTATTGATAGTGTCCTCAGAACAGCAGCAGCCCAGGTTCTAAGGTCAACAATAAATGGGACCTCATGATGCTGAGAAGCTTCTGTAAGGCAAAGAACACTTCCAACAGCACAAAATGACAGGTTACAGACTGGGAAAGTATCTTTACCAGCAGCCTTAAATATTACAAAGGGCTACTATCAAAAATATGTAAAGTACTCAAGAAATTAAGCACCACCAAACCAAATAATCCAATAAAAAATGGGGTACAGTGCTAACCAGAGAATTCTCAACAGAGAACTATTGAAAGGCTTAGAAACTGTTAAAGAAATATTCAATGTCTTCCTTGGTCATCAGGGAAATGCAGATCAAAACACTCTGATATCCCACTGTACCCCTTTGAGAATGGCTAAGATAAAGTATTCTAGAGACAGCAATGCTGGCAAAGATGTGGAGAAAGAGGAACACTCCTCCATTGGACATGGGAGTGCTAACTTGGTGAAATCAATCTGGAGATTTCTCAGAAAATTGGGAATAGTGCTATATCAGGACCCAGCTGTACCCAAAAGATGTTCCACCATACAACAAGGACATTAGCCCAACTATATTCATAGCAGCTATTAGTAATAGCCAGAATCTGGAAACAAACTAGATGTCTCTCAACCAAAGAATGGTTAAAGAAAATTTAGTACATTTACAATAGAATATTATTAAACTATTAAAAACAAGGACATCTTGAAATTTGCAGGCAAATTGATGGATCTAGAAAAGATCATCCTGAGTGAGGTAACCCAGAAAGACACTCATGGTATATGTTCATTTATAAGTGGAAATTAGCACAACATAGATGTTCTATGAGAAACTCCACCCAGTGAGGTCTTTGGGACAAATACTGGGACTGGAAGCTGGACAGAGAGCTAAAAGTTGTAAGGAAGAGTAGAGGAGGGGAAATGGAAGGACCTGGATTGGTCAGACGCTCCACAGGTAGACCACCAAGGCCATGGATCTGTACCCAGCAGGGCCTGAAAAACTGATGCCCCAAGAAAAAAATGCATGTCAAGTACCTAGAAGCCTGGTTCAGATGTATCTGATGCACAGCTCATTCTTCATGTATGTGGGGAGGAGGGAAGGGGGAGGACTGCCTCTGACATGAACTCTGGTGCCTGTGATTTGATCACTGTACCTCGGTAGGATGGCCATGCAGGAAACCAAGGAAGGGAAAGCAGGCTATCCTGATAATATAAGGTAGACTGTGATTTGACCCTGGAGTAGGAGCTACCCCTGCCCTGCCCTGTGAGAAGTCTAGGGGAGGGGGATAAGGCAGGAGAGGGAAAGGATGCTGGTAACGGATAGATAAGAGCAAGGGGATAACAATCAGGATGAAATGTGAATAAATTATAATAAATAAAAATAAATATTCTGTTCAATCTATAGAAGTTTTAGCAGTATATTAAAATCATAACAGCTCTAACCAGTGAAAATATTAATTTTTAAATATCTAAGCATGATAATCACTTTTCAGTATATCTCTACTTTATTTTCAAGTAATATTTAAATATACACGAAAAATACATTTTAAAATTTACTTTTGAACATTTTACATGTGTATTAAGTGTCTCTTGACCAGATCCTTCCTAAACTTCCATTGTTCACCTCCACAGAAACTGCTTAAAATATTTCTCATACAAATTTCCATCTTATTTATTAGCATTTTTAAAATAAAAATTGTCATATTTCTTCCCCATCCCCCTTCCTTTATGTGTTCTGTTTTACTCCATGTAGTTCCCCTTCCATTTCCTGTCACGAATAAACACTTGTCCTACTCCTTCCAACTTTCCCAACATCTTATCCTAATCAGTGTCACAGTATATACCCACTCTCACACCCTCAATTTTCACATATAAAAACGGTAAAACAAAGAAAGTAAAACTCCCACATAAATAGGAGAACATATATTTCTTTATCTTTTTGAGAGTGCTCCATCTTATTAAGGTTTCAACTTCAAGAGATGCATCTATTTATTGATGCACATGTATGTGTTTTTGCATGAGTTCAAACATCTGATGTGCATATAGTGTTTTGTAGAGGCCAGAGAAGGGAAACTGGAGTTAAGGATATTGTGAGCCATCTGACATGAGTGCTAGGGAGCACACCCTGATCTTTTGTAAAAAAAAAAAGCACCACTTTTAATCCCTGAGCCGTATCTCCAGTCCACATCTCACTTGATATCAAATTTCTTATTCCACCTATTTTCCTACAAAGTGTAATAAAAATATTTTTAGCAGCCAAGTAAACTTGCTACATCTTCATGGTCCATTTTCTGTTGGTTCACAATGTTGAAAAGTATTTTCCTATTCATGAAAAAAATTCTTTGACCTAGCAGCTAAAGCTCAGAGAAGGGTTTGTATTTTCTTGCAGTCAATGTTCAGACAATCATGTTGGGGATGTGAGGGCAGCAAGCATTTGAAATTGCTGGTTCCTTGAAGTTACAACTATAAAACAGTGAGAGATACATACAGGAATGCTATAGCATTCACTTACACAGTCAAGCACCCAGCTGGAAAATGGGGCCGCCCACACTGTATGTGTGAAGTCTTCCCACGTCTTTTTACATAGTCGGAATTAAGCTTCAGAGGGTATTCCAGCAGATCTCCCAAGAGATGTCCTGAGTTTTACATCCTGTCAGTTTGACAATGAATATAAATCATCACTTATACCTAAGTTGATAACCAAATGGTGAGTACTGAAAGATGATTTTATGCAGGAAAACATATGATCAAAGAGAGCTAACCACTAGTATTCATAGAGATAACCCATCTTGCCTCTAAAAATGTATTTATATTTAAAAGGTAAAAGTGACACCACGAAGTGCTGGTACAAGTGTGATCACATGACATTTCCAAAGCTGAGGACGAGGTTGTTGTAAGGTGTAAATGTGTGGGAAAACTTTGGCTATTATTTCCAGGAAATTTTAACAGGTTTTGGAAGAGCAGTTTTTGCTAATTTTCACATACATATTTGTTTGCTCATTTAGGTCCATTTCCAAATATGTGATTTTTGTATGGGTCCTTGCTTCTATCTATCCTAATAACCTATAATGCACCCAGTAAACAACTGATCTTCAGTAAAAGCATAAAGATAAATTTATATAAACATTCTATCATCTTTATCCTGTAACAGCTCAAAAATGTATCTATTGTATTTGTACTTATCTACAAAATGACTCATATCATGTTTATATACATATAAGTATATACAATAATTTCCTATATCAAAACATAAAACACATACATCATATGTATGAATACATATAGTTACATGTCATGCATGTGAGTAAAGCTGAAAAAAGAAAAGAGATGCATCACTCTTATGTGGGCCTGTTTCTGTATAAATATGGGTATTTTGAGAGTATGATAAAGGCATATTCCGGAACAGCAGATAGCACTCACTTCTCTGCCAGCATTTAGAAGAAAATTTCTTATAGATAACTCATATTTCTGCAAATACCCGACTTTAACATTACCTTCTAATGACGGTACCCTATGAAATGATTTAACTCTTTTACTCTAGTATAAAAGTCAGATGTAGTAACTTCCTACAATATTTGGGTTTTCTAAGTCCACAGTCTCTGTAAAAGATGCCGTATATGTTGGAATTCATCTTGGACAAATATGTTATTCCCAATGGATTTATGGGGAAAGAAACTGGAAAAGTATGCTGATTTTTATATGACTTGTTCTGACATGGTAATAAAATATTTTGCTACTGACACAGGAGTAAAATGTCTTTTCACAGCATCATAAATCTATCCTGCAGTAGCTGATTAGCTGGCAAGTTAAAATTTCAGTGCATTCTCAGTTCTTGACATAAAAGGTTATGCTTTTATCATTTTGAAATCTCAGATTCCGAAATAAATGAAACTAAGTGGAGATATTTTCTTTAGGACTATGGATAATATCTTTGACTATTTCTTCCTGCAGAAGTGGTTATCTCCTGGTGACCTGGAGAAAGCAGTTCTAGTCTCTGTGTCTTTCAGTGCATGCCATATTTTTATTGTAACTAAGTTTCCAAATTCAGATTCTCCTCATCCAAAATTTCAGTCTCATTGAATTCATTTACAACAATCATATTTCTAATTTAGTATAAATTTAGTGATGGTGGGGTCACCAGAAAATCATCTGAGAAATATGATTCAACTCTTTTCAAGTCATTATATTCACAAAGTTTGTCAGTTCCTCAGGACTCATTTTAACATTAGTAATTATTATCATGGTCATAAAATTAAATAATTAGTCAATGAATATATTGTTATATTAACTATTACATTTCTCCATTATTATCTAAATCATAATTGGAAATATTTCAATCAGCTCATCAACAAAAAAGTTGGTAAAATTATAAATAATATCAAATTAGTTAAATATTAGGTATATATCACTGTAATTGAAAATTTCACATTCAGCATGTGTGTTTTTAGTTAGGTGTGTTACACTATATGTGCAAAAGAGTGACCTCCAATTTTAACAACCTAGAGACTTTCAGTTTTAAGTAAACATATGTAAAAGATTTAAAAGATAGTACACTAGGCAATCTAGTTAAGTGAACTACAGATTTTACCTCTTCCTCTCTACCTCCAAATCTGATCCCCAAGTTTCTCCAGCAATGTGTAGCAGACCACCTGCTGAATCCTTTCCCTGAATCTATGACCCAATCCTACAGGATGATGAAGTTCCTGGTAGACCACTTTCACTCTACTTTCCTCTCTCCTGTGCACTGACCCCCAGTTTCCTTACTAGTAGTCCATTCTTTTTCCTATGTGTCAGCTCACAGTACCTACAAACATGTTATATGAACTCCCAATGACCACATATGTTGAGATCTCAGAAAAATTTCTTAGCTGATAATACACTGATACCATACTCTGCTAAGAATCATGAGGACATCATAAGCCAAAGAGCAAAACATCCACTCAACAAAGACAATACCTAGACCCAAGCATAAAATCAAAAGTGACTAATACAAAAGACACTATAGACTAGAACTCTGCTATCCTGCAAAGCAATCCATGAGTGCTGAAAGATAGTAGAAGGAAAAAAAGAAAGACTTATGAATGAATATGATAGAGGAAAAAGTAGTGGATGGAAATAAATAGAACAGCTCAAGACCTGAAAATATTAAAAAAAAAAAAACAATAAGGAAAATCCACACTATAAAAAATATGAAAATAAGGGAATTAGGAATGGGAATAGGAAATCAAAGGAATGCATTGCCAAGAAAATGCAAGAGGTAGAAGAGAGAATCTCAGGCATTGGAGACAAAATTTAAGACATATTTCAGTCAAAGAAAATATTACATAAAAATTTAAAATATTGAGGAAATCTGGAACAATTCAGAAAGACCAAATCTAAAATAATAAGAAGAGAGTGCAATTTCAAGATGGTGGCACATATCACTCACTGTATCTGATCTATTGCTCGGAGACCAGGGAGGGACCTGACTGGGAACCACAGACTGCAAGAACTGGAGAACGCGAGGTGAGTGGGGTCCTACGCAGTGTAGACCATAGGCAGGTCTGGCCCTGGCTCAAACAACAGTCTATGGAGGATGGGAGGCTAGTCCCCAGATTCTGGAAGAAAATCCACCCACAAACTGAATACGGGCTCTATAACCCGAACTCGGTATATGGGACAGTGAAACATCAGCACTCCTGTCCTGGGGAAACCTCAGGGAAACTGGTAGATCTGTCCTCAGCAACTCTCACCCACCCAGCGCCACTCCACAGAGTTGAGCTTCTCAAATAGAAGACAATAAATGGAGGAACGAATCTCAGGACTTTGCAAGATACAATCATAGAACTCCAAGCAACCATCAAAGAAAATGGTAAATCTGAATAATTCCTGACACAAAACTTCCAAGAAATCAAGGACACCATGAAAAGATGAAACCTGAGGATAATAGACATTGAGGAAAAGAGAAGACACCCAACTCCAAGGCCCAGAAAATATCTTCAACAAAATCATAGAAGAAAATGTGTCCAGTTTAAAGAAGAGAAGGAGATGCACATAAACACACAAGAGGTCTACAAAACACCAAATAGACATGACCAGAAAATAAATATTTCCACAACATAATAATCAAAACACAAAATATACAGAACAAAGAAAAAATATTAAAAGTAGCAAGGAAAAAGGGCCAAGTAACATATAATGGCAAACCTATCAGAATTACACCCGACTTCTTAACAGAGACCATAAAAGCCACAAGGGCCTGAACAGAGGTCCTGCAAACATTAAGAGACCACAGATGCCAGGCCAGACTACTATACCCAGTGAAATTATCAATAACCATTGCTGGAGAAAACGAGACGTTTCATAACAAAAACAAATTCAGTCAGTACCTATCCATAAATTGGGCCTTACAGAAGTTAATAGAAGGAAAGTTCCAAACCAAAGGGACAAGCTACAACCAAAATTACATGGGAAATAGATAACTACATTATCTCAAAAACATAAGCACACAAAAACTCTACTGCAGCAAACATCAAGATCAAAGGACTTTAAAGTCACTGGTCACTAATATTTCTCAATATCAGTGGTCTCAATTCTCCAATAAAAAAACACAGACTAACTGAATGAATGCATAAACAAGATGCAACATTCCTGTGCAATCAAGAAACACATCTCAGCCTTAAGTAGAAACATTACCTCAGGGTAAATGGCTGAAAAAAGGTATTCCAACAAATGGACACAGGAAGCAAGCTAGTGTAGCCATTTTAATATCTAATAAAATAGACTTCCAACCAAAATTAATCAAAAGAGATGAAGATGGTCACTTCATATACATCAAAGGTAAAGTCTATTAAGATGACATCACAATTCTAAACATCTATGCTTCCAATACAATGGCACCCATATTTGTAAAAGAACTATTAACAAAGCTTAAAGCACACATCGATCCTCACACAATAATAGTGGGAGACTTCAACAGCTCAAATTGACTAAAGGATAGGTCATTGAAACAGAAACTAAACTGAGAAATAATGACACTGACCAATGTCACGAATCAAATGGATCTAACAGATATCTACAGAACTTTTCACTCAAACACAAAGGATTATACCTTCTTCTCAGCACCCCATGGAACCTTCTCCAAAATTGATCATATAGTAGGTCACAAAGGAAGCCTCAACAGAATCAAGAAGATATAAATAATACCTTGTATCCCATCAGAAGTCTAATGCTAGACTTCAACAAAAACAGAAATAACAAAAAGGCTACACACATATGGAAACTAAATGACTCTGTACTTAATGACAACTGGGTCAGGCAAGAAATAAAGAAAGAAATTAAGGACTTACTGAAATTCAGAGAAAATGAAAGAACATCATACCTAAACTTGTGGGACACATTGAAAGGGGTGCTAAGAGAAAATTTCATAGCACTAGTGCCTTTATAAAAAAATTAGAAACATCCCAAATAAGTAACTTAATGACACATCTGGAAGCTCTAGGGAAAAAAAAAAAGAATCAGAAACACCCAAAATGAGTAGATGTCTAGAAATAATCAAACTGTGGGCTGAAATCCATAAATTAGAAACAAAGAGAACAATTCAAAGAATATACAAAACAAGGAGCAGGTTCTTTGCGAAAATCAACATGATAGACAAACCATTAGCCAAACTAATGAAAAGGCAGAAAGACACCATGCAAATTAACAAAATCAGAAATAAAAAGGGAGACATAACAATAGACATTGAAGAAATACAAAAAAAAATCATAAGATCCTACTTCAAAGGTATATATGCCACAAAATATGAAAATCTAAGGGAAATGGACAATTTTCTTGAACCATTCCACTTGCCAAAATTGAATCAAGATCAGATAGACTAATTAAATTGTCCTATTTCCCCTATAGATATAGAAACAGTCATTAATAATCTCCCAAGCAAAAAACACCAAGGGCCAGATGGTTTCAGTGCCGAATTCTACCAGTCCTTCAAAGAAACGTTATTACTGATACTCTTCAAGATACGGCAAAGATAGAAATGTATGGTATATTACCAAATTCATACTATGAGGCCACAGTCATGTTGATACCTAAGCATCACAAAGACCCAACAAAGAAAGAGAATTACAGACCAATTTATCTTATGACCATTCATACAAAAAATATTCAATAAAATACTTGGAAACCGAATACAAGAATGTATCAAAAGTATCATTCACCATGACCAGGTAGGCTTTACTCCAGGCACTCAGGGATGGTTTAATATATGGAAGTCCATTCATTGTAATCTACAATATAAACAAACTGAAAGAAAAAAACCATATGATCATCTCCATAGATGCAGAAAAGGTATTTGACAAATTCCAACACCATTCGTGTTTAAAGTTTTGGAGATATCAGGGATTCAAGGAACATACCTAAACTTAATAAAGGCTATATACAGCAAACAATTATCAACATCAAATTTAATAGAGAGATACTCAAGGACATCCCATTAAATTTGTGAACAAGGCAAGGCTGCTCACTTTCTCCATATCTCTTCAATATAGTTCTTAAAGTTCTAGCCACAGCAATAAGATAACATAAGAAGATCAAGAAGATCCAAATGGAAAAGGAAGAAGACAAATTACACCTATTCGCAGATGATACGATAGTGTACATAGGTAACCCATAATTCAACCAGAGAACTCCTACGGCTGATGAACACCTTCAGCAAAATGGCTGGATACAAAATTAACTAAAAAAGTCAGTAGCCTTCCTCTATATAAATGACAATCATGCAGAGGGAGAGATTAGGAAAACTACACCCTTCATGATAGCCACAAGCAATATAAATTACCTAGGAGTAACTCTAACCAAGCAAGTGAAGGACTTGTTTGAAAAAAAAAAAAAAAACCTTCAAATCTCTGAAGAGATTGAAGAAGACCTCAGAAGATGGAAAGATCGCCCTTGTTCATGCATTGGGAGAATTAACACAATAAAGTGGCCATCTTACCAATGGCAATTTACAAATTCAATGCAATTCCTGTCAAAATACATACATAATTTTTTAAAGACATTGAAAAATCAATTCTTAATTGTATATGGAAAAATAAACAAACAAACAAAAAACAGAATAACTAAAGCAATCCTATACAATAAAAGGTCCTCTGGAGAAACCTCCATTTCAGATCTCAAGCTGTACTATAGAGCAACAGTGATTAAAACAGCATGGTACTGGCACAATAGGCTGGTTGATCAATGGAATTGAATCGAACCCAGAAATGAATCCACACACATTTGGTCACTTGATTTTTGACAAAGAAGCCAATTCTATTGACTGGGAAAAGGATAGCATCTTCAACAAATGGTGCTGGTCTAACTGGATGTCTACATGTAGAAAAATTGCTATTAGACCCAAATTTGTGACCATGCACAAAACTCAAGTCCAAGTGGATTAAAGACCTGAACATAAAACCAGACACACTAAATCGATTAAAAGAAAAAGTGGGGAAGAGCATGGATCACATTGGCATAGGAGACAACTTCCTGAACAGAACACCAGCAGCCCAGGTCTTATGGTCAACAATTAAAAAGTGGGACCTCATGAGGCTAAGAAGCTTCTGTAAGGCACAAGACACTGTCAACAAAACAAAGCGACAGCCTACAGACTGGGAAAAGATCTTCACCAACCCTACATCTGACAAAGGTCTAATATCCAAAATATATAAAGAACTCAAGAAATTAAACACCACTAAACCAAAAAACTCAGTTAAGGAATGGGGCTCAGAATTTAACAGAGAATTCTTAACAGGGGAATATCAAATGGCTGAGAAACACTTAAGAAAATGGTGAACATCCTTAGTCATCAGAGAAGTGCAAATCAAAATGACTCTGAGATTCCTACACTCATCAGAATGGTTAACATTAAAAGCTCATGTGACACCACATGCTGGCAAGGATGTGGAGAACGGGAACTCATTCATTGCTGGTGTTAATGCAAACTTGTACAACCACTTTGGAAATCTATCTGACATTTTCTCAGAAATCTGGGAATAAGTCTACCTCAAAACCCAGCTATTCCACTCCTTTGAATATACCCAGAAGAGCTCCACCACACAAGGACATATGCTCAACCATGTTTATAGCAGCCTTATTCATAATAGTCACAATCTGGAAACAACCTAAATGTCCCTCAGTCAAAGAATGGATAACGCAACTGTGGTACATTTATACTATGTAATTCTTCTCAGCTCTTAAAAACATGGAAATCCTGAAATTTGTGGACAAATGGATAGAACTAGAAATGATCATACTGAGTGAGTTAACCTAGAAGCAGAAAGACTCACATGGTATATACTCACTTATGTTTGGACAATAGCCCAAAAAAGTTGTCCATGAAAGTCTTCACTTACCAGGAGATGGGGATAAATGTAAGGACTTCCTATTGGGACTCTTAAGTGATATGGGAGAATGGGGGAAATAGAAGATCCAGAGGGTCTTAGACTTCTACAAGAAGAACACCTTGATGGGCAGATCTGCACCCAGGGGGGGGGGTTGATCAAACTACTGTACCAACTAAGGACAATATATGCAGTAAACATTGAGCCCCTACTCTGATCTAGCCAATGGACAGGAAATTCTCCACAGCTATGTGGAATGTGGGGACTGACTCTGACATGAACTCTTGTGCCTCATATTTGACCACTTCTTGGTTGGGAGGCCTGGTAGCCCTCAGAAAAAGTATAAGCAGGCTACCAAGATGAGACTTGATAGCCTATGACCATGTAGTGGGGGAGGAGGTCCCCCTTGGTCACAGACCTAAGGAAGGGGAATAGGGTGAAAGCAGCATGGAAGGAGGAATGAGTGGATACAATTGGTGGGGAAACAATTGAGATATAATCTGAATAAATTAATTAAATAAAAAAATTAGCATAAAAAGAAATAAAAAGAAAAGGATCAAGCACACACACACAAAAAAAAAGGGGAATGGAGAAAACTAGGTTGAAAGCACTGAATTAATAAAACCATGAAACCTAATTTTCTTAACCTAAAGAAGCAAATGCCAATCAGGTATGGATAGCATAAGGAACATAAAATAGAAAGGACCAGAAAAAGTCCATTTATCTCATAATAATAGAAAACCTAAAAGTATGGAATGAAGAAAGACTATTAAAAGCAGCAAGCAAAAAGACATACGAAGACACACATGACATATTAACACCTGGCTTTTTAATGTAGTGTCTCTAAAAAACAGAAATCCTAACAGATGCTATATAGAATATAAGAAACAACAGATGTAAGCACAGACTACTGTACTAAAAAAATTCATTCACAATACATAGAGAAAATAAGACATTTCATGACAAAAATCTAAAACTCAGGCAACATGTAACTACAAATCCAGCCCTATAGAAGGTGCTCGAAGAAAACTCCTACCTCAGGACGTTAACCACCCCAATAAAACGCACTGAAGAAAAATACCAGATCAGCAACACACACACACACACACACACACACACACACACACACACACACACACACACCCTAAAACGAATTAACAAACACTGATCCCTGATATTTCACAACATGAATGGTCTTAATTCCTTAATAAAAAGGCACAGACTGACCACATACTAATCAAAAAAAAAAAAGTTCATGATGGTGACATTGCAATTCTTAGCATCCATACACCAAAGCAAGGGCAAACAAGTTCATAAAAGAAGCACTAAACTAGCTTAATTCACATATTGACCCTCACACACTGATAATGGAAGACTTCAATACCCAAATATTGCCACTAGACAGACAAAAATAAACAGATAAGTGCTGAAGGTAGCTAGAATTATAAACCAAGTGATCCTAACAAATATTTACAGAACATTTCACCCAAATACAAATGAATATAGCTTATATTCAGTACCTCATGAAACTTTCCCCAACGTTGAGTACATACTTGAAAACAAATAAAGTCCCAACAATTTGAACAACTGAAAGAACATTGAAACATGCCCCTCCTATCTGACCACAACTGATGAAAGCTGGATATTCTCAAGAACATAAATATTATACCTTAAAAATTCATGGAAACTGAATATAATATTTACTGCTATTAAATCAAGATCAGATAAACAACTTTAACATACTCTTAGTGAAATCACAGCAGTAGTTAAATGTCTCCCAATCAAAAATTCCCAGGCCAAATGGCTTTAGCACTGACTTTAACCTGGCTTTCAAAACATTAATAGCAATACTCCTTAATTCATTTCATACCATATGAAAGAATTGCCCAATTAATTTTATGACGCCACAGTTACCTAATATCCAAGTCACATAAAGCTCCAAAGAATAATTACAGACCAATTTTCCTTATGATACAAAAATACTGAATAAAATACCTGCGAAATAAAATTGAGAACACATCAAAAAGATCATCCACCATGTTCAAGTAAGCTACAGTCCAGAAATACTGGAATGATTCAAAAAAAGTAAATAAATAAATGCAATCAACCATATAATCAAACTTAAAGCCAAAAGCCAAAAGTTCATTTTATTAGATACAGAAAAGGCCTTTGACCAAATGCTACAACACTTCATGCTAAAAAGTCCTGAATGACTAAATCAGAAGGAACATACTTCAACATAATAAAGGCAGTTACAGCAATCCTATAGCAAACATCAATTTAAAGGAAGAAAAACTTAAGCAATTCTTCTAAAATAAGGAACAAGACAAGATTGTCTGTTTTCTCTATAATTATTCAATATCGTTCTTGACATCTTAACTAAAACTAAAACAATACTTATGGTGATCAAAAAGGTACAAATTGGAAAGGAAGAAGACAAAAATATCTTAATTTGTATATGATATGATAGAATACATAAATGATCATAAAAATTTCAGTAGGAACTTCCTATAGCTGATAAACACTTTCAGCAAAGTAGCTGAATACAAAATTAGCTCTCAAGAATCAGTAGCTAAACTATATATAAATGAACAACAGTGTGAGGAAGAAATCAGAAAAAAAAGCTTTTTACAATGCCTTCAAATAATATAAAATATCTTGTGGTAACTCTAATTAAGCAATTGAAAGACTTGTTTGATAAGACCATTAAGACACTGGAAAAAGAAACTGAAGAAGATATGAGAAGATCGAAAGTTCTTCCATGCTCACAGATCAGTAGGATTAACATAGTAAAACTGTTCGTACTACTAAAAACAATCTGCAGATTCAATGTAATCCAATTAAAATCCCAACACAATTCTTCATAGATCTTGAAAAGATCATTTTAGCCTTCAGATGGAAACACAAATATACCCAGGGACTATAAAACTACATCAAATAATAAAAGAACTGCCAAACTATAGTTGCTCTATGTTGCTATAATTTTTTTTAAAAAGCATATATCAGCAAAAGGCAATGTGATCAGTGGATTTGATTTGAAGACACAGACTAATCTGCATAGATATTTATATCTTACTGTTGAAAAGGAAGGCAAAATACACACTGGGTACAAAAAGAGATCATCTTTAGCAAATGGTACATTCAAATTGGACGTCTGCGTAAAGAAGAAAGCAAATAGATCCATAGTCATAACAAAACTCAACCCACAGGGATAAAAGACCTTAACATGAAACCAGACCCACTGAATCTGATAAAAGAGAAAGTGGAAATTAGCCTTGAACTCACTAGCATAGCAAACAGGTTTCTGAAAAGAACACTGTTACCACATAAACTCAGATCAAGAAGTAACACATGTGATCTCATGAAACTGAAAATCTCCGTGGCAAAATGCATGGCCATTTGGAAAACATGGTAACTTACACAGTAGGAAATATTTTTACTGCGCATACATGCTATAGATGGATATTCTCTAAAATATATTGTAATTTAAAGAACTAAAAGGAGCTATATCATGAAAACAAACAACCCAATTAAAAATGTGTTCTAGATCTAAAGATAGAATTCTCAAAATAGGAAACTCAAATTGTTAAGAAACACCTAAAGAAGTGTGAAACATTCTTAATAATTAACAAATCAAAACTACTTTTGAGATCTGATCTTACGTCTGTCAGAGTGGCTGAGATAATAAATGACAACTCATATTCATAAAAATTTAGAGTAAAGGGAAACTCATCTGTTGCCTGTGGAATTGAAAACTTGCTCAGCAACTATTGAAATAAATGTGCTCAGAAGATGAAAATGAATCTATCTAAAGATTCTGTCACACCACTCTTCGGCATGCACCCAAAGGGTGTTTCCTCCTGCCCCAGAGACACTTGCCCAAACATGATCATTGCTGTTCCATTCATACTAACCAGAATTAGGGGAAAATCTAGAATAATAGATAAACAAAATGTGATACATCTACATAGGGAGTTTTACTCAGTCATTTAAAAATTGAGATCATAAAATGCATGTGTGTTAGAATTTTATGAAAGCATCAAGAATGAGGTAACTTAGACCTAGGAAGAGAAACATGGTATATATTTGCTTATGCATGGTTAGTCACTGTTATGTCAATGAAAATTAAGCCACAATCTATAGAACCACTAATGTTAGGTTTGACTGAGGCACTGGGAAAGACAGATAGTTGGAAAGCAAAATAGATTAAGTAATTAAGAATGGATTTGGGGAAGGGTTTTTATAGGAGGATCAAGCTGGGATAAGGACTGGAAAGATGGACAAGGATGGGATTATAGAGAAAGACAATTTACAAAATACAAAAGACAAAGAGGCAGTTGACGGCTCATATTGAAGACTAATGCAGCCGAAGCTTCCTACAATACATGCATATATATATAAAGGTGATCTAAATGGGAGATATAGAATCCCAACTGTTCATCTCCTCTGACCAAATGAAGCTTCCAGCTTTGAAACTGTGTTATATCTAATTGAATTGTTGACCAGTTGTGTTCCTTGGGAATTCCCAAACAACTCAGGCTGTTGCCAAGAGAACTCCCTCTTCAACCTTATGGCAAGGTCTCATCGTTGACCACGACACAAGTTCATAAAATGTGGAGAAATCAACCTGCTGTCTACCCAAGGACTTCTCTTATACATTTTAGAATCTTTGGTACTGGAAAGTACTCTGCATGCTAACAAAAAGGACACATGAAGACTAAACCCGCATTTGATTTATACTGGTGTCCAGCCTAAAAGTTATAAAATAGGAATGGTGGCACAAACTTGTGAGAGTTATCTAACAATTTCTTGGGTGACTAACTACCTGGGACTAGATAGCTCAGGCACTTAAGGTAAAATTTACATAATGGTGTAAAAATTAGTGGTGATTGATAAAAATGATTCCAACTGCTATTTTGCTATACACAGATTTATGCCTTATTCAGCTGAAGTTTCTCTCTACAGCAGATGGAATAAATACAGAGGTCCACAAGAGAAAATAGAGAGAGAGAGAAAGAGACCTTGGAACACTCAGCCCTATGTTGTATGTCTCTGTCATATCCAGGTACTCAGAGATTAGAGAAACCCACAGAAAAGGAGGTAGAAAGAGTGTAATAGCCAGAAGAGGTGGAGGCAGCAAGAAAACAAGGGAATCTTACAACAACAGGAGAGAATTTTCTATGAAGTCACAGAGACTGAAGCATCACAAAAAAAAACCCTCTCATTTACAGTAATAACAAGTGACAATTACTCATATGAATATTGACTTAACTATTTATCACAAATATTATAAAGAATATTAAATCCAAATGACAATATTGAATTTTATTAATAGTCTTTGCTTCTAATATTCAGTTGCCCATCAAAGCCTCAAACCTTCATAAGTTTTAATGAATATCACATTTGATCTTTCTCCATGTGTATATATATATATATATATATATATATATATATATATCAGTAAATCAAAGCCAATCAGTACCATAACTGCTACCATGCATCAAGTTTTTTGTTTTGTCTTGTTTAGGTATTAAAGATGTTAATTAAATCATTTCCTCTTACATAAAAGATGGTAGTGATTCTCCTTTGTTCTTTAACATGCACAGAAAGAAAGTTTGACCAAGGCAGAAGTGTAATCTGTAAATTATGCATGTCGAAATATGATTTCACAGTTGACCATTCCACACAATTCTAATCAGTTGTAAGTAAACAAATTCAAGTGACTCCTCTCTAAATAATTTCTTAGATGAAAATGTGTAAAAAATGTTGACCTGATATGGATAATATTTTTATCAATATTTCGACAATACTGACATTTATGGTGAATTTATAGAAATAACTTTCTGTAGAAGGACTGAAAACATATTCTAACGGATGAACTTAGATAATATACAGAAGCCCTGCAAGGGAACATAAATCAATATGCAATTTCCTAAACAACATTTTTGACTGCTTCAAGTGGCATACTATATTTAATCAAAATTGTGAATAAGCATTGTTTCTGCGTGTGACAAGATCTGCTCTAACAAGAGCAGCAATGCGAGTGAAGGAAACAAGGATTCAGAAAGCTGGTATACTCTTCAACCAGGTCACTGGCTGTAATTTTTCCTATATTACAGGAATCTATGCCAGTCACACCATACCCTTCCAATGCATACCGTTCCATATATTACTAAGTACATTTCACAAAGGATGCTGCATTACCAGGCTCACTGATGTTTTAAGGATCTTTATTTCTGAACATCAAGCTCCAAGACTTCATTCATCATAGGCAAGCAACCCTTTAACTTTGAGATAGTCCTATTAATCACCCCAGAGACTGGCCTTGAAGTAATTTTGCATCTAGGACATGCTTTGAGTTTCATTCTTTTCTAGCCTGCCAAGTAGCTTGGACTACAGGACTGAACCACAAGCATGGTTCAGATGTCCACTTTTCTTTGTAGCAGTATATAATCCATTATTTTTAGTTGCTATAACTGCCTCTTTGATTCACAGGGACAGCATAAGATTTGCACCCTTGTTTAACTATATGCAACAATCCTGTGACCCTACCAGGGTTCAACTCTATACAATAAAGAAGCCAAGGTTCCTGGCTGCAGAGGCTTCTGTGTCCATCTTTTTTAATTCCCAAGCTACCTTCATCAGATTCATGTCTGGGTCCCTGTCAGAACATGCCAGTTGCTCTTCGTAGGGATTTGGATTGATTTAACATTTGTAACAAACATTTCTCAATTCTTTACTGAAGTACATATATATATAGATAGATAGATAGATAGATAGATAGATAGATAGATAGATAGATATATTAGATATATGTAGGTATGTGTTTTTGTTTAAAAAAAGAATAGAGAAAAGTTTTATGTGTTTGTCAGAAAGTGAAATGATATGAAAACCTAGTTCCATCATCCCAACAGAATAGCATTAAAACTTTTTCCTGATTTTCAGTTTAAAATTGAGATAACTAGTGCAACAAGAGAAAATTTTGGCATTTAGACTAAGAGTATTTGGAAGGTTTTGAAATAATTTAAACTAATATAATCCCTCTAACATACTTCCTGCTGTACTTTCATTTTTTCTTTTTTATTTAAATATTTTACTCAGATTACATCTCAATTGTTATTCCCTCACTTGTATCTTCCAGTTCCCCCCTCTCTCCCTCTTTCACCCTATTCCCGTTCCCTAGACCTGTGACAGAAGGGGACTTCCTCCCTTACCATATGATCACAGCCTACCAGGTCTCTGCCTGGGAGCCTGCTTACCCTTCCTCTGAGTGCCAACTGGTCTCCCTACCAAGGGGAAGTGGTCAAATAGGGGGCACTAGAGTTTATGTTAGAGTCAGTCGCTGCTTTCCACTGTGGAGAATGTGCTGTCCCTTGGCTAGAGCTGAATAGGGGAACGTAGGTTTACTGCATGCATTGTCCTTGCTTGGTACATTAGTTTGAGCAGAACCCAGGGATACAGATTCACCAGGTTTGATGGTCTTCTTGTAGGGTTCCAGGACCATCTGGGTCCTCCCACTTCCCCATTCTCCCATACCTTTCTCACCTGGAATCTTCATAGGCTGTCCCAGCATCTATACCAACCCCCCGCTAAATGAGACTCAGAGAGGACATCCCTGTTAGGTTAGTGTCCAATTATAAGTGAGTATATACCATGTGTATCTTTCTGGGTCTGTGTGAACTCACTCAGGATGATCATTTCTAGTTCCACCCATTTGCCTACAAATAATAGTGAGCCAGGCACAGTGGCGCATGCCTGTAATCCCAGCACTTGGGAATGCAGAGACAGAGAACTTTATGAGTTCGTGTCAAATGGTCTGCAAGGCAAGTCCCAGAGAGCTGAGGCTACACAGAGAAGCCCTGTTTTGAAACAAAAACAAAAGCAAACCAAAATCCTACTCACATTCAAGATAGAAAGCTATAAAACATCCAACATACTCTAAGACTTTCAACATTATTAAATGTTCAGTGTTATCAACAGTTAAATGAAGTGTTCATGTTGTCAGATTCGAAAAAATGGTTTTCAGATGATTTTTCACTAATTCTTAATCAACACTCAGATACTTTTGTGCTTTGGATTGACAACCAATAACACCATGAGCTAAATAATGCCTTTTATTAGGAAAATATGTAAACAATTAAAGATGATAATATACTGCTGGGAAATAAATTCAAATGCATTGAAAAGAAAATATATATAATAAATATATATAATATATATAACTTATTTTACATACTAAGAACAAGAAACACTGGAATAATAGCTCATTCTTGGAAAGAATCACTCACTTTTAAACACATAGCACACATAGCACTAAGCACTTAAATAAAATAAGTAACAAAATTTATTACTGTTAGAAGGATCCAATCAAGAGTGATAGTATTGGGCAAGGAAGCAGTTCGTGAAAAAATGAGCAGAAACATTCAATAATAATTCAGTTTAAAAGACTGAAAATGCAAGTCTGCAAATAATCATGTTGTTAGTTCCAAGCAATGAAATTTATGGGGGAACTGACCATGTCGTATTAAAATTGGATAATAAACAATTATACAAAATAATCACTGGAGGCCTATTTAGAAATATTTTTCTTGCCTAATGAATACCTGTTAATTTGCTACTGAGGCTCACATTCAGTGATCAGGGTGTATATAACATAGTAGTAATCTGTAAACCCTCCAAGGTGATTGAGAATTAGATGGAAACAATCTGGAGTCATATGATGTTGCCTATATAATATATTTTCTCCACTTTTTATTTTATATTTTATAGCAAAAAAAAAAAAAGAAAGAAAGAAACACAATTACTGATAGATATTTTAAATATTGTTAGTATGTTGTTACAAATAATCATTCAATGATTCTTATCTGTTTCATTATTTATCATGTTTTTTTTATTAATTTATTCTTGTTGCATCTCAATGTTTATCCCATCCCTTGTATCCTCCCATTCCTCCCCCCCCCATTTTCCCATTATTCCCCTCCCCTATGACTGTTCCTGAGGGGGATTACGTCCCCCTATATATTCTCATAGGGTATCAAGTCTCTTCTTGGCTACTTGCTGTCCTTCCTCTGAGTGCTACCAGGTCTCCCCCTCCAGGGGACATGGTCAAATGTGAGGCACCAGAGTACGTGAGAAAGTTGTATCACACTCTCCATTCAACTGTGGAGAATATTCTGACCATTGGCTAGATCTGGGAAGGGGTTTAAAGTTTACCGCCTGTATTGTCCTTGGCTGGTGCCTTAGTTTGAGTGGGACCCCTGGGCCCAAATCTGCCTATCATATTGTTCTACTTGTAGGTTTCTAGGACCCTCTGGATCCTTTTATTTTGCTGTTCTCCCATGCGTCTCTAATTTAGAGTCCCAATAGGATGCCTTCCCCTCTGTCCCAGTTTCCTGGTAAGTGAAGGCTTTTGTAGGACATGCCCCTTGGGCTAGTATGCAGATATAAGTGAGTATATCTGGTGCTATCTCAGAAAAATGGGAATAGGGCTTCCTCAAGACCCAGCTATTCCACTCCTTGGAATATACCCAGAAGATGCTCCAGCACACAACAAGAAAATTTGCTCAACCATGTTCATAGCAGCCTTATTCATAATAGCCAGAACATGGAAACAGCCTAAGTGTCCCTCAGTAGAAGAGTGGATAAAGAAACTGTGGTACATATACACTATGGAATACTACTCAGCTATTAAAAACAAGGAATTCCCGAAATTTGTGGATAAATGGATTGAGCTAGAAATGATCATAATGAGTGAGTTAACCCAGAAGCAGAAAGAATCAAATGGTATATACTCACTTATATCTGCATGTTTATATTTCAAAGTAAGTCTGATAATAGTTTGAAAATTTATGGCTTTTAAATATGCATTTAATTTCTTACAGAAACAATTAGGAATAAGGGTTGGTATAGAAGTTTACAAACATCTCTTTATTTCTATTACATGTTTGAATTAAATAAAATTATCTGTGAAATTAAAATGACATTGGATAATAATCACTTTCAACAAAAATCATATACTACTTCAGCAAGTATCAGCCCTTGGAACCATTGCTCAATCCTGTTCAAAGGATCAAGATCAAAATGAACTTCCTCCCTGCTGTATACAGAAATAAACGGAGCAGTTGAGATGCTGTGGAGTTCCAGCAGATGCAATCACACTAATGATGACTGCATGGTTCATGCATAATTATAGTCTCTGATTCAGGGCAGCAGTGAGAGAGAGAGTGTTATGAAAACAGGAATTCTGATCAAATTTCAAGTTAATTTACATCGATGAATGCTGAAAATGATCCAAAGTTACATCTGAAGAATTTGATTTTATATTTATCATACACATGTTTAACAATGGATCTAATTTTCATATTCGCTTTGAGTATTCAAGAACTATATCGAGTCTCTGAATAAATCTCATTAATCAGTGCCACTTGAAAAAAGTGTGAGATTTGTGTGGGTTGATTCCTACTCCATCTATTTTCAATTACCAGTTTGGCAAGTGTGAAAAACTGATGGGCTTTAGAAATGATTTGGATTATACTAACTTAATCAAGTGGAGCCTCCTTTGTTGACTGCTCATTTCGAAGCTATTTCTATTTTGGAGGAAATAAATATTATTTGCAACACTTAGAATATAAGGTTCTAGAATATTTCACAGTTTTTTCCTGTTTAAACCTCAACGATGTGCATTTTTTGAAAATGTTATTAATCTATACTAAACTGCAATGTATCTACTGCATGAAGTACAATGTTTGAATATCAAAACCTATAATTTTAATATGAAATTTCCTTCAGAAGCTCAGGTATTGGAATTTAGATTGACATCACATGACTCCAGGCTTGTGTCTTGATGGGTTTAAGTAATCAATAAATTCATCTATTAACTGTTTCAAGATGTGATGGAATCCCATGAAGTAATAGAGGCACGAGGCAAGATACAATTCCTGGAAATGAGTCACCAAGTATATAATCAGGACAAAGGCATCTTGTCCCATAACACTATTCCTCCCTATCTGCTTCCTCTCCACCCTAAGATGATGATTTACTTTGTCATAAACTCTTACTGACATGAGGTTCTGCCTTAAAACAGGGCAATAGTGTCAGAGTAGGCAGGACATTTACTGAAACACTATAACTGTGAGACAAAATGTATCTTTCCCTTTTTAAAGTAGTTCAATGGATACTTGTCACAGTGACAGCAGAGCTAACTGGTCCTCAGAACAGGCAACAGACATAGGAAGAATGTCTTTCAGCAAGCAGGTCTCTTTCCAATAATGTAGCCCGCACACTAACATGCAAGGTGGGTCTGATTCACACCACCTTTGGTCATAATTGTGGACACTTGTACTACATAAACCTTACCAAAATTGCTTTCTGGTTTACTCACTCGTTTGACACCTAACTCTTGTCACTGCAATTTTCTAGAGAGACGTATCCACTTGCTTTTATGAGTGTCTGAATTTCCAAAAACTGCAAAGTAGAACAATTATAAAGGAGATAAGCGTGAGATAAAAGTTTAACTATTATTTCTAAAAGCACACTACCTGGATACATCAAAACTGACAACATGTCAGAATGGCTGTTATGTGTGTTAGACAAAGGGCATGCATGTGAAGACCCAGAATGGAGCACATGTGGACCGTTCTCATTCCCACTGAAGCTGACAGCTCTCAGCCCTGCTGTTTTATACCACAACGTGTGACAATGAAAATTTGTAAAGATAACAAAAAGAAGATGAAAATTCCATGGGGAAAAAACAGTCATGTCTTAATGAAGTAAAAGAGGTCTTTGTCTAAAGATCAAAATTTTAGCAGCGATGGCATTTGCCCTGACTCTTAGCACTAAGGAGGCAGAGGCCCCCAGATCCTGGAGGTTGGGGCCAGTCTGGTATATAGAGTGAGTTCTAGGACAGCCAGGACTACACATAGAAACCCAATATCAAAAGAATGTCCCTCAAAATATAAAAATTACAGTCTTTGTGAAGTACGAAAATGTTGCCAGCCTCCCCATAGAAACAACTTTTCTTTATAGAAATAAATTTTCAAGGATTAAAAAATGAATTTCTACGTTATGTGAAATACCTTTATAATGACTTTCCATGATCAAAAACAATATTTAATAATTTTAAGAACATAAATTACTCTGGTAGATTACAAATGTAACAAGCATTTTGTACTTTATACTACATGTTAAGGCTTTTTAAAGGAGATGTTATATCCTTTTAAAAAGTAAAGTATAGTTGCATGCTTCTTCAATTCTCACTCCTCTCTTCTAATTCTATGTACTATTCTCCCTCTGAAATTCACAATTTCCTTTTTCTTAAACACTGTTGATATATATCAATAAATATATAAATACAGTGCAGGGTTTTCTTCATTGTTGCCTGGAAGTATGCTTCTAGAGTTGACCACTTGATAATGTATAACCAGTTAAAGAGCTCATCCCCGGGGAAGACTAATTAGCCATTACTCAACAATTGCTAATTGCTTGTATCTCTTAAAAAATATGGGGGAAAAGTATTTTATATTTAAATATAATTTGCAATACATATGAATATATGTACATATGCACAATTTAAAAACTGGTCATTGGACCAAGGTCATTGGACTATCTAATTCTAGTACCATGTCTGAGAAATAAATGTCTTCCTCGGGTAAAATTCACTGTAGGCCAAGAGACTCTTGAGATAATATAGGCTAATTGTTTTGTACTTAAATACCCCAGAAAGCTTAAATGTAAGTTTTATTTTTGAAGATCTGATATACTTTATATGCAGGACCTGGAATAGCTGAGACATAACTGACCTGGAAACCTTATTCCTCGGGGACAGCTTATCAAATACTAGAACATGCTATGCAAGTTGACAAAGAAGAGGGAAAATTGGTATTTCCATCCAGTAACAAAACTAATAAAACACAACAGTGATAGGCCTGGTAACATGTTCACCATGATGAAATAGTTGTACTTTTTTCTTGGGGATTAGCAACAACAGTCTGACTGGATTTAAGTCTACTTCAACAGGAGTAAAATATTGCTAGACACTTACCTTGCTACCTGGGGCTTCAGAGACCACAGACCTACATCTGACAAAGGGCTAATATCCAAAGTAGGTAAAGAATGCAATAAATTAAACATTGTCTCTTTTTTTTAACCATATATTTATTTCTTTTTTACTTATACATTTATATTATTACACACATATATATATACATATGTACATATATGTATATAAAATAAACAACCTACAGCAAGAAGAACCACGAAACAAACAGGAATTATATAATGTTACATTCATAGTGTTTTCACTGCTTGCATTAGGGAGCCTTGAAGAAAATATCTTTCTTGGTGCCTCTAAGTTTCTGAATGTAGATCAATACCTATCATATCTCATCATTAACAACTTAAAATATCTACCTATAGATCTTATACAACTTCTATGACTAAGCTTAATTTTAAAATTATACTATCTAGTCTTTAATCCCATAATGCCATAATTGTTACTTACAAGGTTATTTGTAATTCACTGGCATAAAATTTTGTATATAAAGCAAAGTAAGTTTAATTTTAGATATATAGGTATAGAATTCGAATTAAGATTAGTCCTCACACATTATATACATATATATGTATATATATATATATTTCTACTCTAATATATGGTATTATACCCGTACAACTCAATTATTTTCTAATTAAATATTTTACATATACATTTATATTATTACATTATATATATGTATATATATATACACACAAAAAAACTACCTATAGCAAGAAGAACCATGATATAATCAGCAATTATATAAATATTACATTCTTAGTGTTTTGGCTATTTGTATTTAGCAGCCTTGAAGAAAACATCTTTCCTATCTTGGTGCCTCTAAAATTCTGAATGTAAATATCTCACTCTTATCAACTTAAAACATATATCTAGACCTAAATACATCTTAATCACTAAACAACTAAGCTTCATTTTAAAACTAAACTATATGAACTCAACCCCATCAGAGATTTGACAAGGAATAAAATTGATTATCTGAGTATGCTAGGAGTGCAGGTCCATAGCTTTCCAAATGAGAAGATGACATAGATAGGTTGCGAACTCAATAGTCACCCAAAATTCTTTATTATGTTGGAGCATCATCTTCTGCCCCTGGCCCAATATATCTGACAGACATATTTGTGAGGCAGGAACTATTGAGGACTTCATTACCCTGTCTTGGCAGAGTTTGGCCGTAGACTCTGCCTGCATCCAAGCTTGCCCCTTTTTGAGGAAGAATTCTGTCTGTGGTAGAAAGGAGAACAGTTTGGCCAGTGACATCTTTGTCATATTTGAAGCCTTCTCCATAAGGAAGTTCTTTGAAGCTCATCATTTTCTTTGAGGTAAGCTGGGAGTTGCCAGTAGTTAACCTGTCTCATTGTCAGTGAATCCTTAAAATAATAAAAACATTTAAAAATGCCATATTCTGTATGTCTCTGAAGTTTTCTAAGACCTTATCTAACTATTTTACCTTATATTTCCATAGAATCATATCTATTTGTTGCACCTAAGATGTTCATTCTTGTGATAGATATAGTCTTGTAATTGATACTATCATGATGTGATCAACTAACAAACAACTTGTTTATATTATTTATCCTACACAGCCTGCAATATCACTGTCAAAGTATTAGAAGTAAACCTTGTGTTATCATTGATTTATGGGTACAATACCTCATATTAGATTTATTTCCAATACTTTGAAAGTGCTATTGCAGGCTGTTTAGGATAAGTAAGATATACAATTTAATTGTTAGTTGATCAAATCATGGTCATATCAATTACAAGTCTATTTTTATCACTGCCTTTTTTTTTAAAGCAGTGCAATTACTAACTTTAAATAATTATTATTATACCCATTGATTTGTATATATCTCACACATCACCAAGGAAATTTCTTTTAGAAGTATCAGGAAATCATTAAAGCAAACCACGGTTAGTCCAAATGCACAAAGTAATGGATCATGTGATGCCCAACCTCAAAATATTATACTACAATCGAACACTTGTAGCGAAGGATCAAGGAATATCAAAGAAACGATAAATAGAAAGTTATAGTAGGCAGAGGACCAAGAGTTCTGCTCTGTGTATTTTCCATCTACTAAGATAAGGAAGCCCTAGCCATGGATTTCCAATAATATAGTGGAGTAAACATGACATAAGGTTGGGGGGAAACCTCACTGGGCCTCTTCCTAGAAAAACACCTACAACAACTTAATGATTGTTAAATACATTTAAAATACATGGGCAACATGATGTCATAACTTTAATATTTATTTTGCCAAGTAGTGGATATTGAAATCAAAGTCTGACATATACCAGAGAAGACCTCTTTGACTGAGGTACACTTTCAACTCTATTATTGGTAGTTTTCAAGAAGACGATTTCTAAACATTAGTTGTGAAGAAACTGATTTTCCAAAAGGAAACACTTAATACTACATAAAGCAAAACCTAAGCACTCACACAGCCTACCAGCAGAAAGAATGATAAATTTGGCTACAATATAGTCGATAGGTATATTCAACCTAAGGAATAACCCTGATTTGGTTATGCATTGAAAACTAAGCTAATAGGGCCATCAATCTTTTAAAAATATGTGTTAATGTCTGAAGATGATTGATAGTGTTAGCACTGAGCCCAAGGGAAACACAATCCCAAATAGTTCAAAGAAGAGATTATTAGTTTAACCCTTAAATCATATATATGTTGATCAAGTTCTGGAAGCTAAAATATTTTTTTTTCTTTTATTACAAATAGATTTTTCAAACAATATATTTTGATTATGGTTTCCCCTCCCCTTAATCCTCATATAAATCAAGTTCCAGTAAATAATTCTGAACATGGTGTTTGTGAGATTTCCTACACTGAGACCGCATGGGGAGACACCCATCCTTGTATAAATGAATTAAATCAATCCTAGTTTACAAGTTAAATCTACATTCTGATGATCTAAACAGAATAAAAACTAATTGTATAGGCTCCTATCTGTAAGCATGACAGAGTGTTGACAGAAGCTTGACTCTCTTCCACCTAGAGGTGACAGGAACTCCACAAGAAGAGCAACTGGGCCAACTAACCAGGACCCAGAGGGGCTTGTGTTGTCTTAAGCACCAACCAAGGCCCATGTATGAACTGGACCTAGGCCCCCTCCAAAGATGTAGCTGATGGACAGCTCAGGCTTCACGTGGATCCTCTGGTAAGGTGATCAAGGCTGTCTCTGACATGGACTCTGTTGCCTGCATTTTCATCACTTCTTCCTGGTGGGCCTGCCTTGCCAGGTCACAGTGGAGGAGGAAAATCTCAGTCTTGGTGCAAATTGATGAGCTGGGGTGGGTGGGTGGGTGGATGGAGTTCTTTTCTGAGGAAGAGGGAAGGTAGAGCTAGAAAAGGAAGGTTGGGACTGTGAGGAGAAGCAAGAGGAGGCCATGACAGGGATGTAATGTGAATAACTACATAAATTAATAAATAATATCTATGCTGTGTAGAAATATATATATGAATTGTATAAAATACCTCTTGTATCTTAAATTCTTACACAAGCATTTTCATGAATGTTTATTTCAAAGAATTTAATTTTACAATAGATATAATTTAATACAATCTGTAAACTGCAGGTGCTTCTTTAAGCCTCAGATGTTGAATCTTTAAAAAAAAAAATGTGGTCTATTTAGTCACTGTGGTTAATAGCAAGGAAGAGAGGTGTGTGTAGGATTGAAAATAATAGAGTACTTTGTGCTAAAGTATGAACACATCGTCCTTTGTTCTTTCTAGTGAATCATTTGAAACTTTAATAGATCTAATACTTGATTTCCTTAGTAGGAGGACTGAAAATTTAAGTTTTATGCAATTATGTAATTTTACATGATTTACACATTATACATTGAAATGTAATAAACCAATCTACCCACTCCACTCAATGCTCTATGCTCGTCGTTATTGAGCACTCTCTCTATGCTGCCTTACACTGCTTTAAGCAGACGCTAAACCTGTCCATGTAAAGCCTAAGTTTTTAGAATGAAAAATCTAATTGTCCTTTAATCATTACTCTTTCACGCAGTACATTTTATACAACACTTGCTGGGTAAGTTGCTAGGAATCTGAGGCTTAATGGAGTTGTAACTCTGCCTCTGAGGAGAATAAATTGATGAGGTAGTTACAACAGCAAGTAAGAAAAACACAGTATAACACATTTTACTGTAAGTGGTGAGGAAGGGACCCTTTACATTGCCCAGCATATCACTTCCATTAGGACTCACTGAATGTCTATTGATAGACACATATATTTACTTTAAGGACCTGGGGAAGGTAGGGGAATGACTACTTTTCTTCTTACCTGGTGACATTTTACAAAAATAAAACCCTGCAACATACATACACACATGTATGAAAAGTTAACAAATTCTACTTTACCCGAATCTAATTTTATTTTATTATATTGGTTTCTTTGCAAAACATTCAGGTATAGTTAACATATAAAGTAGAGTAAAATAAAAGAAAATGATTCTTCAAGTTATATTAAAAAGTTAAAAAAAAATTAAAGAGAAAGATACATCATTGTTAGTTAAATATTCTTGCATTCTAGAAAAGATAAAATAAACCTATTTTTAGTCATAAAATTCAATTTCTGTTATATTTGTCACACACATTAGCAATTCTATTTATATAAAAATAAACAATTGCACAGACAATGCCTACACAGCAAACTAAAAATGTAAGGCTTAGAAATAGCTTTAAATGTTCTTTAGTTATAAATATTTAACTTTTAGAAAGATGACCTATATTATGTTTTTAAATGGAAACTTTCAATAAAGCTTGTCTGTGAATAGTAATGTAGAAACACAACTTTATTGTCACTGAAAAGGTTTTAATAAAATTAGAATTAATTTTTAAAATAAAAATTTAAATTTATTTTTATGTTTTATTAATGAATTTATTCTCTGGCTTTATATGCTGGTTGTTGCCCCATCTTTCTTCTCTTCCCAGTCCCATCTTCCCTCCACCCTCCCCCATCCCCTATTCCTTAGAAAAGGGGAGCCCCCTAGCCACCCATCCCAGCTCAACAAGTCGCAGCAAGACTGAGTTTGGTCTCTTTCTCTTTGGCCTGGCAAGGCAGTCTACTAGTGGGAAGTGATCAAAAAGTGGGCAACAGAGTCCATGTCAGAGACAGATCCGCTCCTCTTGTTAGTGGAGCCACATGAAGCCTGAGCTGCCTATCGGTTACATCTGTGTAGGAAGCCTAGGTCAAGTTTAGTATAGTGCTTCAGACTCCACGGGACAATCTGGGCCCTGGTTGGTTGTCTCATTGGTTTTCTTGTGGAGCTCTTGTCACATCTATGACTTTCTATTGCTCCTCTCCTACTTTTTCAGTAGACTCCCTATGGTATGTGTTCACTTATAAGAAGATTTTATCCATGTAGTACAGGATAAGCACACTACAATTCACAGACCCAAAGAAGATAAGTAACCAGGAGGACCCAAGGGATGATGTTTAAATATCACTCAGAGGGGACAATAGAATAGATAGAGCTTATTGTTGAAGAGAAGGAACAAGGTAGGAGAGGGAGCTCAGAGAGAAATAAGGGTGGAAACCAGATCTGGGGAGAGCAGGAACAGGAGGAGAGAAGGCCAGCAGACAAAAGAGAAACTGTCGGTGGTGACATCTCTGTGACAAGCTGGAGACCTAAATGAGAATAGGCCTCTAGGCAGATAAATGGAGGACTCTAGCTAGGACTCCAAGTATCAGATGCCATGGAGACTGATTAGTTCAATTTCTAACTGTACAAGACTCCTAGTGGAGGGAGAAGAACACCAACCCACCCACGAAAACTTTAATCCAAAACTTACCCTGCCTACAAGTTTGTTTTTAAACTTTAAAAGGCTTATTTTTACTTACAATTATATATATATACACCCACGTGAAAAGGTTTTTTAGTCATTGTTCTATTGCTGTGAAGACATGGCAACTCTATTATAAAGGAACGTAATCATTTGGAACTGACTAATAATTTCAGAGGTTTAATCCGTCATCAGTGTGGTAGGAAGTGTGGCAGCAAGAAGGCTGATATGTTTTTTTGAGAGGGAACCTGGAGTTGTAAATGCAGATCTGTGTAGGAAGCAGATCAACACTGGGCCATACTTCCATTTTTGGAATTTCAAAACCCACCCTCAATGATATGCTTCCTCCCACAAGGACACAACCACACCACTAGGTCCACAGATTCTAATCTCTCCTGTAACATCAAAATGAAAAATCGTCACATACTTCCAACATAAACTGGAACAGAATATATATTACCATTCAAAAAGGGAGGAAAGACAAGAAAAGGCTTGACAAGGGATGAAATACTGGACCAAAGCAAGACAAAAAGGAGCACAGAAAACCTTAAATGCTGCATCTCTATGTCTGACATCAAATTGCTCTTTAGATCACCATCACGTTCAGTTTGATGGCTGCAACATCCACCACCCAGTATGTTTCCCCACCTTCTTTGCAGCTGCCCTTGGGCCTTTCCAATAATGGAGATATACAAGGAGAACAGGAAAAAGAAATATTGGAGGCAAGTTAAAATAGAAGGAGGTGTGGATGGAACATGCTAGATGTAAATTAAATCTTCAGTTTTATAGGACAGGAATTGTGCCAATTTAAGGAAACATGGCTATCTGAGAAGATTGTGAAACTCAATCAGAAGACTTATTTGAACCAGAAGGTTTAGATAAACAGTAACATGCATTCTTATAGATTATAAATTACTATGAATTTCTAGTTTTACATGCCTCATATTGCAGAATGTTTGTTTTCTGGTACTATAGTTGATTAATATTCTTCATTTAGATTAAAATAAGTGCTACTAAGCTCTGGCTACTCTTTATGAAAGTATTTTTGTAAATAAAATATTTTCATTGCACCTTGGAGATAAATACATACTTTTGAAATTAAAAGGTATAGCTTTGAGATATTAGGTTCATAATAGTGTTAATAAAATATCTCCTAATAAAATTCCATTCCATTATCCTGAAACATCTTTCCCAAATACATCATCATTTAGTACATAATTATGGTAGTGGGGTCTTCAGGGCAAGATACAGTTTAAATTGCTTTCAAATTTTAAGCCCAGTTAATGAACACAGAAGGAAAGAAATTAATCATAATTAGCCAATTAGCAATTATGACAACAGTACAATTTACTTCCAATTACCAAATGGAAGAGATCTAGAGTAGGAAATATAACCTAAGATTAATTAATAATGACCACCAAATCTCCTCTTCATACAGAGTATGTTAGCTAGCATATAATTTCAGTACATAATAAAAACCAAACTTTTATAGAACCTCCCATCCAACATAAAGCTTGTTGCAAATGTGGTTTAGGGTGCTGGCTCTGTGTGCCTTGTTAGTTGTGCTGTGGTAGGGAAAGATGCACTACTATTTAGTGTCTATGTGGAGATCCATTTAAATTCAACGTAAAAAAATTAAGCATTTCATTTGTTAAAAGCATTAGCTTAGAAGCTTCTCAATATTCTTTTTTAATATGAATTTTAATGAGATTTAATATATTCAAAGCTAAGCTACTGTGTGTGCTGAATTTTTGGTTAAAAAAGGTTGTTTTTTGTTAGTAAAGGTTTTTTATTTTTCTTTTTTGTTTTAATTTCTTTTTAATAAACAAACAATTTTAAGGAATAATTTGACACTATATGATGCCGTTCTGTTATTTAATCATATAGTAGTTTGACTCTAATTAAATATGTGCTACATACTTCCAAAAAGTTAGGAAAGGAGATTTTGAATTTTCTTAACCCCAAACTCAATAACTTTGAAATATGAAATGTGAAAAAATAGGCTTCCGAATCTTCAGATATAGTAGATAATAGTATAAAATGTTTTGTTTTGTTTTTTCAAGATATAATTTCTTTGTATAGCTCTGGATATCATAGGACTACTTCTTTAGATGAGGCTGGCATTACTCATAGACATCCAACTGTCTGTGTCTCTTGAATGCTGAAGAATAGTGACATGTTGCCATTTTTGTTTGTTTGTTTGTTTGTTTTTTTTCACCATTCCCTTTCTGTTAAGCGGCTGAAAATCAACTTTCAATATAACTTATAGCATCAAAATTATAATAGGATTACGTAATCCTTGTTGCATTGATTTGGACATATCAAATCAATTTAAAATCAAAATATTGACATTCAACACACCACCTGCATAGTGATGTGCATGGGTGTGTGTGTGTGTATGTTTGGTTGTGTGTGTGTACAGGTGTATATACATGCACGTACACACACACAGACAACTCTTACTGAAGTAAGGGAAGAATATGTTCCTGTACAGTTTATGGTACATTATATCACATTCCTGTCTTATCTAGTTACTCAGCTCATAATATACTTGAGATATTATGGTAAAATTTCTAAGGACACTATGAAATAGAATGTTATTCATGAATATTTTACAAATAGCCAAAATATGAGATGTATAATTTTAGATCAGGCAGAGTAAATGTTGGAAAAAATATAAACCATCCCTTTGGGATTACACTCTTTATTCTGTGAAATAGTGTAGTAGAAGCAGGTGGATTATTTTATTTCCTTACTGAGGATTCAGTGTGATAAGTCAGGTCCCACTTCTGTCATCATGCCTTGCTCAAAATGATGAAATGTAACTTCTCAAACATGAAGTTAAACTAAACACTTTCCATTTGATTACTTTTCAAGACAAGGTTTCTCTGTGTAGTCTTGGCTGTCGTGTGCTCACTTTGTAGACATGGCTGGCCTCAAATTCACAGATCTCTGCCTGCTTTTGCCTCCCAAGTGCTGTGATTAAAGGTGTGCACCACTATGCCCTGCAACACTTTGTAAAATTTATTTTTGTCAGGTATTTTATCCAAGATTTATTAAGTAACTAATTCAATTTAAATTAGTTCACAATGAAGTTAATTATATATGTTTACAGTTATGTTGTAGGCCAGCCATAATGGCCAACAAAATTTAGGAGTCAGACGCAAGCTGATCTCTGTGAGTTGGAAGTCAGCCTAGTCGATATACATAATTTTGGGATAGCTTTGTCTATATAGAAAATCCCATTTAAGAGAAAGAAGGAGAGAGAGAGAGAGAGAGGAGGGAGAGAGAGAGAGAGGAGGGAGAGAGAGGAGGGAGAGAGAGGAGAGAGAGAAAGGAGAGAGAGAGAGATAGATAGAGAGAGAGAGAGAGAACAACAAAAAACAAAACAATTGCTAAAATTGCAATTTATAATTTAATATATTTACTGTTTTTCTCAATTATCAACATTAATATTTATGCTCTTATTTTTATAAGAAAGATCCAAGGCAATAATGGTCTGGTTAAAAATTGTTCTGAACTTATGATTAAAATTAATACAATTACTCCTTTGTTAGAAAAACCACAAGCAATTCTATTAATTTTCAATTCAGATATTGGTTTTTCAATTATCTATTCACATGTCTTATTGTTTCCTGAAATGTATTTTAAATGAGATGTACATTATCTTTTGTTGTTAAATTAACTCATAACTTAAAATGAGAGATATGATAAAGATATATTTTCTATTTTTTATTAGGAGACAGCACCTCTCATATTGCATGCTTTATATCTGAAGAATGATTACTTTATATACATCAATATTAGGACTAAAATTGGGATGCGTAAGTTCTGTGTTTTTTCCTTTTGTCAAAGTTCTTCTAAGAACTGGAATCTAGTCAAGCTTGAAATTTTTAAAACTATATTAACAGTTATGCTACAAGCTGTAACAAAGAGGTAGCATGTCCAAGGCATGTCTGGACAACTTATTAATAGTTTTTTCACAAAACAAGATAAATTAAAGAGATAAAAATGTGAGTCAGTGGTAGAAAATTATCCTAAGACACATAAGGGCTATGTTCAACTACCAAAACTATCAAAAATAGAGTGGATTAAAATTTGAACTTCGCTGTGAGAAGGTGAACTATGAGATCACAAAACAGCAATAAATTAGTAGTATTGGGACCTTGACTTTTTCACTAAATTATATTGATAACTGGACATGTTAAAATCAAAACTTTACAAAGAGTATACTATTTTAATGTATTTATTTATTCATTTTATATCCTGGTTGTAGCCCCTTCTCTCCTCACCTGCCAATTCCACCCTCCCTCCTTCTCCCACACCCCCATCACCTATTTCTCAGAATAGGGGAGCCCCCTTTTCCATCCACCCCAGCTCATCAAGTCATATCAGGGCTGAGTGTATCCTCTTTCCTGTAGCCTGGCAAGGCAATCCTTGCCAGGGGGAAGTAATTGAAAAACTGTCAAGAAAGTCTGTGTCAGAGAGAGCCCCCACACCCCTTACTAGGGGACTGTTTATGAATCCTGAGCTTCCTCAGCTACGTATGGGTCCTAGGTCTAGTCCACACAAGGTCCTTGGCTGGTGCTTAAGACTCAGGAGGCCCTACTGGGCCCTGGTTAGTTGTTTCTGTCTCTTTTCTTGTGAAGCTCCCCACTTCTCCTCAAGGCTCCCTATACATCACCCAATGTTTGGCTGTGAGTCTCAGCTTCTGTTTTCAGGCATTACTGGATGGAGCTTCTCAGAGGTCAACTCTGCAAGACTCTTGTCTCAGGCATAGCAGGGTATCATTAATAGTGTCAGGGGTTGCTTCTCTCTCATGGGGTGGGTTTTGAGTCAGACCAAGTATTGGTTGGATCTTCTCTCAGTCTCTGCTATAATTGTTCTATCTTTATCCCTGCACATCTTGTAGGCAGGGTGAGTCAAAGTTTTTATGGGTGGTTTGGTGTTCCCTCCCTCTACTAGGAGACTACATGAATGTATATGTAGAAAATATAAATTTTTTTTCAAACCTGCTTTATTTGGAGTTTTTTAATGCTTATACATCCCTTCCAACCCACCTATACTAAATAGGAGAGAAAAGACGTTAATCAGAACAGGAGAAGTAGACCTTTTTAGACTCAGTTCCTAGGAGCGATTCCAGTCTTTGTAATCAGGATTTTAACAGACCCATTAAACAGCAACCCAGAATTAAGCAAAAGTGACTACAACAATAGTGGCTGGAGTCTATAGCTGGAACCCAGAACCTCAAATTTATCTCTGAAGTGTTCCTCTCTAAGAGCATCTCAAAGGTGAGCAATGAACAGCCAAACAATTGGAAATCATGCTAAGACCAAAAGGTGAAGCCTCTTGCTTCATCCATAATAGGACATTTATCATTTGGGAAAGGCCATGCCCCCACAAGAGGCACTTCCTCTTCCAGTGGAAAAACACAGTGTTTGTCACAAGTCTGTTTCCAATGGACAAACACTGCACACCCTCACAAAAGTCTGTTCCACATGCCACACTTGGGATCAAAACAAAAAATATGTTTTTACATCCAGTACATAATAAATCACTTTGAAGGAAACTGGGGAATAACCTTGAACAGTCAGAGGTAGTGGTTGAAAGAGAGGGAACAAAGTAATTGAGAAAGCAGAGAGATATATGTGAGGAGGGAGATCAGACCTGGGAGTGTGAAAGGGCAAGGAAGACACTAGATCTGTAGAGAGAAAGAGAAACCATTGTTGAGGGCATCTCTGTGACAAGAAGAACTAAGTCAGGGTAGGCTTCCAGGGGATATGAGAGGGATTCTAACAGAGACTCCTAGTAGCCGACACTGTAGGGAATAAAGAGGACACCCTCTAACTAGATTAATTATATGTTATTATTGTATGCAAATTGTATGACATATAAACATTGGAAAAGAATGAGCAGAGAGGGAGAGGTACTAATTTACCTTAAATAATGTTGTCTCTCAATTCATCATCATTAAATAAACATTTTGGGGATGTCCTGATATAGTCTATTCTGACTGTTTCTTTTTTTCCTGGAAAATCTTTTGGTACACTTTATTTTATTTTATTTATTTTGTTTCCCTGTTTAAAAAAGCAGGCTGTTAATTTTTTTCCATTTTTAAATTTTATCGTAACATGTCTATTTCTACATTTGACTGGAAGTAACTTAAGAGAATTTGAAGCATATATAAATGTGTAAATTCAGTAAATAATAGAGCATATGAAAGCGAGGTGCTTTTGAATTATGGGTAGGTTTTGTACCCAAAATGTACACCCTTGTCGCTTGTGATAATGGCAATTTAACTTTTATATATTAATGTTTTCGAGGTAATTGTGGAAACAACTTAATTTCTATATAATTTTACAAATGTAAAACTGATAATTTCCCAATTTTTTTTAATAACAGTGAAAATGTTTGATAGGACCTAGCCACTTTTAATATCAGTTATTTATGAAAAACAGAGATGACAGTTTAATAAATTTTTAATGTTTTAAATACTAATATGTTGTTCAATAGCCAGATTCATAACTTTTGAACTAATTCATATTTACATATTATATAATGGCCACTACTCAAGAAGCAATATAAGAAATATTCTCTGTTTTACTTACAATTCAGTCAATGGCAATAAAGAAAAAAACTACATTTAGAATATATATATGTATATGTATATATATATATATGTATATTCTGGTGAAAAGTTAATATGTTGAGCTTTTCAAAATGTCAGAGAAATAATTTTTAAATTTTCATCAGTATAAATGTATTTATTACTTATTCTTAACAGTGAAAACATTGTACAATTATTGCTTCTGTGAGAAAGCCACAAGATTATTGCTGCTGTCTATAATGGCATCCTTTGTGAAAAGTTTATCTAACACTGAATATGTATTAAAGGAAAAATATGATGAAAATATTTTAATAAAAAATACATATCTTCAATATAAAGAAAAATATAAAATAAAACCACAGAAATGAAATCAATATTTTAGAAATGAAAAAAATAGACTAGATGTCCTACCATAGAAAATGCAATAGTGTTTAAATTCATGTCTTAAATCTAGTGAATAAAAATTTAAGTGACTAAAATATTAAAATAAATGGTGAAATACAATTGTGAAAGAATATAGTGTGACATATATTGGTTAGAGGTAACGAAAACCAAATGCATGAACAATTGGAGCACATAAAAAAAAAAAAATGAACAATCCATGTGAAGAAAAATGGGAAAAGGGCTGTTTACAATTTAAGAAATGTTCGACTAAAATGTAAAAAAAAAAAAAGCTTCAAATTATGTATTACAGATAAAATTTGTGATGTAACTGTTGACAAACAAGGAGAGAGGGAAAACAATAACTGTTAAGAAGATGTATAAAATTTAGCACTATATGTACAATTTTGCTTTATTGCAGAAGGTATTTAAAGGAAAAACAGATGAAATATGAGTTTGTTGGCTATATAGCAGCTTTATTGATAATAGCCAGAATATGGAAACAACTTAGATTTCTCTCAACCAAAGAAATGATAAAGAAACTATGGAATAATACTGAGCTGTTAAAAACAAGGAAATATTGAAATTTGCAGGCAACTGGATGGAACTAGAAATGAAGACAATGGGTGAGATAACTCAGACACAGAAAGACAGGCAATATAGACACTCACTTATAATCAGATATTAACCCCCTAATACAGATAGCCACACAGACCTAAAGAAGTTAGATAACAAGGAGGACGCTAGTGAGAATGTTTAATTCTTAATCAGAAGGGCAAAAAGAGAAGATAAAGCACAAACTCATTATGTCGGGAGTTGGTACACTGGAGCCCCTGGCCTGAGGAGTCACAGGGAATAGGATGAAACTGCCATTGGATCCCTCCACTCACCCCACGCCAAATTGCAGAGTGGGCATGCAGCTCACGTGCCGACCTGGGCCCAATCTAGAGCCGGACACAACAGACTGAGCCTCCAAAACAGGGGCAGTTAGAAGCCAGCTTGGTCTGCTCCCACAGGCCTGGCAGGATCTCTCACACTCTTGGGAGAGACTGGACACCCCTGCAGTGTCTAATCACTGACCTAAAAGGTGAATACAGCTCAGCAGATCTGTAAGCAGTTGCCACTACAGGGTCGGAGAAAGGGCAGGCAGCTTGGAGGTGGATCTAAAAGGCAGCTACAGCTCAGAAAATCTGATCCAGCTGGGGTCTTGGCTACAAAGCAGCGGGAAAGACTGGCAGCTGGGACCAAGCTACCCAACCAGAGCACTTGTGTGTTGACCTTGTTCTTGGTCCCAAAACAGCTGATCTGAATTACAGCGGTAAAATGAAAGGGTCCAGAGAGAAACCTACTTCCACTGACTCAGTCCAGAGCCTAAGGTGTAGAGCAAAATCTCCAGGAGTGGAAACTAGATCATCTGCCCGTTACAGGAAAATACTCCCTGATCTCCACAGCAAGGGCATGTGACCTATAATCATTCACCAACTATCCACTCTCAATCTGTGAGGGACACCAGAAGCTACCCCCCAACATCAGAGACAACAAAATGACAAAATGACAGCAAAAGAACACAAACAAAAACCAAAATAGTTTGGCATCTCCAGATCCCAGCAACCCCAATGAAAGCAACCCTGAGAACCCAAACACAATCAAAATACAAGAAAATGGCCTCAAGCCCTTAGTAAGGAAGATGATAACAGAAGAAACGAATAAAATCTGTAAACAACTGCAGGAGGATGCAACTAAACCAGTTGAAGACATAAAAGAAACATAAAGAGAGACACTGGAAGAATTTCAGAAAATACAAACAACCAGATGAAGGAAATCATTAAAACAGCTCAAGATCTGAAGATAAACATGGAAGCTATGATAAAAGAACACAAAGAAGAAAAATGTGATTGAGAGGCTTCAGAGAAGAAAGCAAGCACCACAGAGGTGACCTTACTAACAGAATCCAAGAAATGGGAGAACAAATATCAGGACTTGAAGATACAATCATAGAGCTTGAAGCAACCATCAAAGAAAATGTTAAATCTGGAAAGTTCCTGACACAGAACATCCAAGAAATCAAGGACACCATGAAAAGATGAAACTTGAGAATAATAGGTATTGAGAAAAGAGAGGACACCAAACTTCACAACCCAGAAAATATCTTTCACAAAATCATAGAAGAAAATTTTCCCCAATCTGAAGAAGGAGATGCATATGAGCATACAAGAGGCCTACAGAGCACCAAATAGAATAAACTGTAAAAGAAAATCTTTCCTGCCACATAATAATAAAAACACAAAATATACAGAACAAGGAAAAATATTAAAAACAGCAAGACAAAAAGGCCTAGTAACATATGATGGCAAACCTATCAGAATTACACCTGATTTCTCAGCAGAAACCATGAAAGCCTGAAGGGCCTGCACAGAGGTCCTGCAAACACTAAGAGAACTCAGATGCCAGGCCAGACTACTATACCCAGCAAAATTATCAATAACTATTGAAAGTGAAAACAAGATATTCCATGACAAAAACAAATTCAAACAGTACCTAGCCACAAATTCGACTTTACAGAAGTTACTAGAAGGAAAACTCCACACTAAAGGGCTACAACCAAAATCACATAGGAAATGGATAGCTATACCATCATAAAATCACAACATTACAAATTTTCAACTGTAACAAACAGCAAAAAGGAAGGAACTTAACAGTCACAGGTCATTAATATCTGTCAACTTCAATGGTCTCAATTCTCCAATAAAAAGACATAGACTAACAAGTGGATGCATAAACATGACCCAACATTCTTCTGCATTCAAGAAACACATCTCACCTACAAGGATAGACATTACCTCAGAGTAAAAGGTTTGGAAAAAATATTCCAAGCAAATGGTCACAAGAAGCAAGCTGGTGTAGCTGTTCTAATATCTAAAAAAATAGATTTTCAACCAAAATTAATCAAAAGGGATGAGGGAGGACACTTCATACTCATCAAAGGTAAAGTCAACCAAGAAGACATGACAATTTTGAACATCTTTGCTCCTAATACAAGGGCACCCATATTTGTAAAAGAACTATTAACAAAGCTTAAAACACCCATTGATTCCCAAACATTAATAGTGGGAGACTTCAACACCTCACTTTCACTGAAGGATAGGTCTTTGAAACAGAAACTAAGCCGGGCAATAAGTTCCTTAAGCAACGTCATGAATCAAATGGATCTAACAGATAATTACAGACCTTTTCACCTAAATGCAAAGGATTATACCTTCTTCTCAGCACCCCATGGAACATTCTCTAAAATCGATCACATAGTAGGTCACGAAGCAAGCCTCAACAGATACAAGAAGATTGGAATAATACCTTGTATCCTATCAGATAACCGTGGTCTAAGGCTAGACTTCAACAACAATAGAAATAACAACAGTCCTACACACACATGGAAGCTAAACAACTCTCTACTTAGTGACACCTGGGTTAGGAAAAAAATAAAAGAAGAAATAAAGACTTCTTGAAATTCAATGAAAATGAAAGAACAACATACCAAAATTGTGTGACAGAATGAAAGCAGTGCTAAGAGGAAAATTCATAGCACTAAGCACCTCCAGAAAAAAAGTAGAAACATCCCACATAAACAACTTGAGGACATATTTGGAAACCCCAGAAAAAAAGAAGCAGAAACACCCAAGAGGAGTAGAAGTCTGGAAATATTCAAAATCAGGGCTGAAATCAATAAGTTAGAAACAAAGAGAACATTTCAAAGAATCAACAAAACCAGGAGCGGTTTCCTTGAGAAAATCAACAAGAAAGACAAACCATTAGCCAAACTTACTAAAAGACAGAGAAACACTATCCAATCAATAAAATCAGAAATGAAAAGGGAGATATAACAACAGACACTGAAGAATCATAAGACCCTACTTCAAAGACATTTATGCCACAAATTTTGAAAATCTAAGGGAACTGCACAATTTTCTCGACTGATTCCATTTGCCAAAACTGAATCAAGATCAGATAAACAAATTAAATAGCCCTATTTTGCCTATAGAAATAGAAGCAATCATTGATAGTCTCAAAAAAAAAAAAAAAAAAAAAAACACCCAGGGCCAGATGGCTTCAGTGCATAATTCTACCATACCTTCAAAGAGGAGCTACTACTGATACTCTTCAAGCTACTCCAAAAGATAGAAATGGATGGAACATTACTAAATTCTTTCTATGAAGCCATAGTCACATTGATATCTAAACCCCGTAAAGACCCAACAAAAAAGAGAATTTCAGACCAATTTCTCTTATGAACATTGATGCAAAAATACTAAATAAAATACTTGCAAAACAAATACAAGAACATATCAAAGATATCATTCACCATGACTAGGTAGGCTTCATTCCAGGAATGCAGGGATGGTTTAATATACGGAAATCCATCAATGTAATCCACCATATAAACAAACTGAAAATTAAAAACCACATGATCATCTCTTTAGATGCAGAGAAAGCATTTGATGAAATCCAACACCCATTCATGTTTAAAGTTTTAGAGAGATTGGGGATACAAGGCACTTTCCTCAACATAATAAAGGCTATATACAGCAAGCCAATAGCCAACATCAAATTAAATGGCGAGATACGCAAGGAAATTCCTCTAAAATTGGGGACTAGTCAGGGCTGCCCACTTTCTCCATATTGCTTCAATATAGTTCTTGAAGCTCTGGCCAGAGCAATGAAACATCAAAAGGAGATTAAGAGGATCCAAATGGGAAAGGAAGAAGTCAAATTATCCCTATTTGCAGATGATATGATAGTGTACATAAGTGACCCTCAAAATTCCACCAGAAAACTCCTAAAGCTGATAAACACCTTCAGCAAATTGTCTGGATACAATATTAACTCAAAAAAGTGTGTAGCCTTCCTATACACAAATGACAAGCTTGCAGAGGAAGAAATTAGGAAAACCACACCTTTCACATTAGCCACAAGCAATATAAAATATCTAGGAGTAACTCTAACTAAGCAAGTGAAGGACTTGTTTGAAAAAACAACTTTAAGTCTCGGAAGAAAGAGATTGAGATGACATCAGAAGATTGAAGGATCTCCCTTGCTCGTGGATTGGGAGTATTAACATAGTAAAAATGACCATCTTACCAAAAGCAATTCACAGATTCAATGAAGTCCCTATCAAAATACCTACAAAATATTTTGAAGACATTGAAAGATCAATTCTCAACTTCATATAGAGAAACAAAAAGCCCAGAATAGCAAAAACAATTCAGTACAATAATAGATCCTCTGGAGGAATCTCCATGCCTCATCTCAAGCTGTACTATAGAGCAACAGTAATTAAAACAGCATGGTACTGGCACAGCAATAGGCTGGTTGATCAGTGGAATCAAATCGAAGACCCAGAGATGAATCCACACACATTCGGTCACTTGATTTTTGACAAAGAAGCAAAATCTTTTAAATGGAAAAATGATAGCATCTTCAACAAATGGTGGTAGTCAAACTGGAGGTCTATGTGTAAAAATATCCAGCTGGACCCATATTTTTCACCATGCACAAAACTCAAGTCCAAGTGGATTAAACACCTCAACATAACACCAGAGACATTAAATCGGTTAGAGGAAAAAGTGGGGAAGAACGTGGAACAAATTGGCACAGGAGACAACTTCCTGAATAGTACACGAACAGACCAATTAACAAATGGGACCTCATGAGGCTGAGAAGCTTCTGTAAGGCAGGAGATATTGTCAACAGAACAAAGCGACAGCCTACAGACTGGGAAAAGATCTTCACCAACCCTACATCTGACAAAGGTATAATATCCAAAATATATAAAGAACTCAAGAAATTAAACACCACCAAACCAAATAACCCAATTGAGAAATGGGGCTCAGAACTAAACAGAGAATTCTCCACAGAGGAATATCAAATAGCTGAGAAAAAAACTTAAAGAAATGCTCAGTGTCATTAGTCATCAGAGAAATGCAAATCAAAACAACAACGAGATTCCATCTTACACCCATCAGAATGACTAAGATAAAAAATTTCAAGTGATACCACATGCTGGTGAGGATGTGGGAAGAGAGGAACAATCCTTCATTGCTGGTGGGAATGCAAACTAGTACAGCCACTTTGGAAATCTATCTGGTGCTTTCTCAGAAAAATGGGCTTCCTCAAGACCCAGCTATTCCATTCCTTCGAATATACCCAGAAAATGCTCCACCACACAACAGGAACACATGCTCAGCCATGTTCATAGCAGCCTTTTTCATAATAGCCAGAACATTGAAACAACCTAGGTGTCATTCAGTTAAAGAATGGATAAAGAAATTGTGGTACATTTACACTATGGAATACTACTCAGCTATTAAAAATAAGGAAGTCCTGAAATTTGTAGACAAATGGATTGAACTAGAAATGATCATAATGAGTTAACTCAGAAGCAGCAGAAGGAGTCAAATGGCATATACTCACTTATATCTAGACACTAACCCAAGGGGCATGTCCCATGAAAGTCTTCACTTACCAGGAAAGTGAGTCAGAGATGAGGACATCCTATTGGGACTCTAAGTGAGAGAAGCATGGGAGAATGGGGGAATAGAAGGTCCTAGAAACATACAAGAAGAACATTATGACAGGCAGATCTTGGTCCAGGAGTCCCGCTCAAACAAGGTCAATATGGGAAGTGAACTTCAAACCCAAACCCATATCTAGCCAATGGACAGAACATTTTCCACCATTGAGTGGAGAGTGGGTTCTGACTGTCACACGAACTCTGGTGCCCCATATTTGACCACATCCCCTGGATGGGGAGGCCTGGTGGCACTGAGAGGAAGGATAGCAGCCTACCAAGAAGAGACTTGATACCCTATGAGCATACAGGGAATGGAGGTCCCCCTCAGTAACAGGCATAGGGGAGGGGAATAGGGAGAAAGCGGGAGGAAGAGAGGAATGGGAGGTTACAAGAGATGAGCTAACAATTGAGATGTAATATGAATAAATTAATAAAATACTAAAAAAAGGTGATTATTTAGGGTTAGATAATATGCAGTGATTGTTCAATCATAAAAATAATCTGAAAATCTTAAAGGAGAAATTAGATTACCAAATTTTACTAAAGCTAAAATTTAAGAACATGAAAATGATAAAAAGGAAACCTTTAACTTTAGTACATGTCAAATGGTAGTGGTTATTTAAAAATTAGAAAGACTAAACTCGAATGCTAACAACATATTTCTGTAGCTTTAAAAATATGACAAAGCATGTACTATACAATTTACTTATGAATTTTACCAGGCCCTGTGGTACAATTGACTGAGCAATGAGCCTTTGAAGTGGTTACCAAAAAAAGTGAGAAAAATAAAGAAAAAACACTTTTCTTGATCTCATAGTGCTTGCCTTCCAACCTCAATTGTTTTAGCTGTCTTCCATTACTCGTGTCATCATGAACTGACTGAATATAATGGGGCTCCATAAATTAACAAAGCTGATAATTCCTGTTCACTTCATGTTGTCATAGCTTTTACAATGCCTCAGCATGACACATTCCTTATGTGTTCATTTTTATGGTTTCAGAACAAAGTGATTTCTCTTCTAGTTTCATAAAACTATTAATATCAACACATTGTGTTCATGCATGCCTGTAATACCAGTAGAAGCCAGTGGATCAGAATTCAAAGTCATCTGCCACATAATGAATATGAGGTCAACTTGGGCTACTGGAGGTCCTGTCTGTAAATTGCCAAAGGAAATAAAGGGTTAGCAATATAACTATGTACAACAAATAAATGCTTTGTGGTGATCATAAGTGATCTGTTCTGATTTTATGTATCAGCAACTCATTTATTAATGGTTTAGAATGTATTATTTTACCTAATCATATGTACTGGCAGAAGACTCGTGCCTACCCAGTCTTGTAACTGCTGCATGGAGTTACCTATAGCATTCCTGTGTGTAAGTGCACTCTATTTTGATGCTGTAAAGATAAATTACCAGGTGAATTGCTCAGTACATCTTGTCATTCTGAGACTCATGGCTGAATTTGAATTGTGTGATTTTTCTTTTCCAACATTTTTTTTTCAAATAAATATCCTTTTAAAGTTATTTGTGAAGTGAATGGTGGGAAGTATTAAATACAAGTTGATTTTATTAATTGCATACAGGGGTTATTCTGTAGATGGAAAACTGGAGAAAATCAGTAAGAATTGAATCTCTCACAATTGTTGAGAGTCCAGATGAGTTCACAGGAAGGTGCTATAACACATGCAAATGCATAATTTTCATGTAAGCTGATTTGTCACTATATATTTATATTTTAATTATTCCAAAGGAAAACTCTCATGGAGTCAAAGTACACCTGTAGTTAGAATATTCTTTTCATGAAATACTTTTTCAAAGTACAAAACTAAATCAAGCAGCCCTCCATGATATGACTCATGAGAATTTTCTTATTATTGGATTTTCTAAACATGATGGAGAGGATGTGGCAGAGAGAGTCATATTTCAATAACTATGCGTTTTGGGATCAAGCTAAGTCTTTCAAATATAATAGAGATCCCATGATTCCCATAATGTCTATGAGTGTGTTCTTATGTTGTCTTTTGTATGTCAACTAGCTTATGCAGCTTTTAAGTCTAACTGGAGATTGTGAGTCTTCAAATTTTTTTATATACTTATGCATTCTCATTAATAAGTTTTTGAATTCAAAATTCACTTAGACTTGTGGTATTTGAAATCCAATCATTTCCTAGCAAAAATATTTGCATTGCTTTTTCTCTGGCGTTCTCTTTAAGCTCTAGTGATTTTCTAAGTTTAGGAAGAGTGTGGCATGCTGAACAACTGGTTTTATTTAGAAAAGACCTACAAAGGCTATGGAAATTACAAAATAGTTTACATGTATACTTATTTGGATTGTTTTAAAGTGACAAATATAACAGAAAGAGCAAACACATTGGAATATACAGACACATTTTTTATTAATTAAACATTTTTTATTTTTTACATATACACTTATAGTATTACACATATATACAGCAAACTACCTATAACAAGAAGAACCATGACACAGTCAGGAATTATAAAAATGTTAAATTCTTAGTGTTTTGGCTATTTTTGACAGCATTAAAGAAAACATCTTTCCTATTTTGGTGCATCTAAATGTAAATCAATCTCCATCACATCTTGCCATTATCAACTAAAACATCTATCTAGACCTAAAAACATCTTAACTTCTAAACAACTAAGCTTCATTGTAACACTGAGCTACCTGGTCTTCAACTCCGTCAGAGACTTGAGGAGAAATAAGCTTGATTACCTGAGTATGCCAGGAGTGCAGAGAACTTTAATGGATGGGTTGTGTAAGTGTATCGATGAAGTGGAAAGGATATAGATGCTCTAAAAACCACGAGAATAAGTGTTCAGTGTAATATACGTGCTAAGCAGTCTTAAGATAAATTAACTCATACAGCTCATACTGTGCTTCTGTTTCAGTATTTAGAGAGAACCAAATATCAGAGTAAATAGTAGCTAAATATTTATTTTGATTAAATTGAAGTGTCTTATTTGCATATAAAAGGCAATAAAGCTTTCATATGTATCTACTCTCATCATATTTCATGGTGTATTTAGGGTATTTTGATAAACCCAGATATCTTTTACACAGAATAGGCCATCAAAATATAAAAACATGAAATGTATCTTTACACTTACTATGTGGATAGTTCAGTGTATCCTTTCAATGTCTCCTTTTTTAAGTTGTATAAAATCTATTTCACATATTAAAATCATACTAATCAATAAAAGCATTTGTTTCATAAAATAGCTTTCTAGTTCTAAAACCACAAAATGAGTTACAAACTGAAAATGAATATCAGTGTGCAGCTCACATACCTCTGAAAATGCCTCATCATGCTAATTCACAATTCCCAAGCTATTATACTTTATTTAAACATAACCTCATTTTTAAACATCTGTCATGATAATACCCGACTCAATAGAGAACTGAAGAAAGTGTAACGATTTTACATTGGGTACAGTATCATTTCTAATTTTATGGCATATATTTCAAATCAGATTTAATCACCTTAATGGATTGATATAAAGGAAGATTTTCTTTATCAATGCCCTGTTGAGCTGCACAGAATGATATAACCAAGTATTCCAATAGCTTTTTACCTGTTGAGCAGCAGGGTTGGGACATAGGATGGATTTAAGCACAGTTCATAGTTTATCTGAGATTTTTTTATCTGGCAGCTTTCTCTTTAACCAAATAAAGATGCATTCAGATATCACCCATTGAGAGGGACCAAGGGGGAATTTACTTGACTCTCTGCTTACTTAATAGCTGCTTGTTACCTTAAGAGATTTTGATTTTTTTTTTTTTTTTTTTGAGTCACACTAAAGCGGGAAATGCTGGGTCCGTGCAAGGAGAACAGAAGAGCAGCTCTAGAACTCATGGAATGTGGCCCATTGGTTAGCAAATCCACTATGGGATTAGTGTCTCTCAGGGAGCCATAACCCTGAGAATTAAGTGTCTTGAGGACTTCATGCTGTTATGGAGCATAGCTCTGCTTGTTACCTTTGTGGTCCTTATAATCCCCTTGATGTGTGAATTGTATGAGGACTATAAAGGAGGCTTCCAGCCCCTCACTGGCAGTATCATTGGCATATACAATAACAATGCTTGATCTCTTTCAGGCACTGCTACTGACGCAGATTAATGATTCAACCACTGCCCTTGAAAGCAACCTGCTGGTGTAGATTGCTAATGAACGTTACCCTTAGAAAGAATTTGGAAAAGTAGATTGTTCAGCAAGGTTAGGTAAAGATGTTTTCACTAGTGCCTCTGATATAGAAAGTCTTAGGGAAATTAGATTGTTTATCAAATTGAGGTAAAGATGTTTTGCTATTTGTCTGATGCAGAAAATCTTAGGGGATAATTGAAGCTGAAAGAAAGCACACTCTTATTAGTAAAGCTAGGGACTCGTTGAGGTTGGCAAAGCAAGAACAGTGGTGCACAGCACCACTGGCTGGTGTGACTCTTTCAAGCTGGGCTGGTGACTAAAGTGAGGATTGATTTTCTTATTCAATTTTTCTGCCCTTAGTTTCATGATATGATTTAATAAAAACATATTAATGAGTAGATGAGCACCTTTAGGGCTTAAATCAGAAATGGATGATTATTTTTATATAGGAGTTTATATTTGTGACTCTTAATATTTTTATAAGATTACCTTTTATGCTGTGCATGGTGGTACACTCCTGTCATCCCATCACTTGGGAGGCAGAGGCAGGTGAGTCGATGTGAGTTCAAGGCCAGCCTGGTCTACAAAGCAAGTATAGGACAGCAAAGGCTACACAGAGAAACCCTGTCTTGAAAAATCAAACAAACAAACCAAGCAACCAAACAAACAAAAAACAATGTTACCTCTTAAGATAACTGATTCCTTCTTTGTAACCTCAAAGTTCAGCATGCCAGGAAAGAAAAGCTGGCTGAGAAATTTCTTTGCTTTCTTATACTCTATTAATATGTAACAAGTTACTTAGGTACAAATGTGTGTGGGTTCTTGGAAATAACTTATTATTCATGTTTGTTTCTCACCCATAAATGTAAAACATTTGATCATGTGCAGGTATTGGGGAACATGATTTTCTTACTTATATCCAGTATAATCATTTATTTACAGAGAAACAGAATGTAAACACATTGTGATTTTTGTACTGCTTGAAAGATTTTGTTGGGGCATATAAACTGTGGGAGAAAAAATAAAACTAGAAGAAGAAGAAGAAGAAGAAGACAAAGAAGAGAAGAAGAAGAAGAAGAAGAAGAAAGCAGAGAAGAAGAAGAAGAAGAAGAACAAGAAGAAGAAGAAAAGAAGAGAAGAAGAAGAAGAAGAAGAAGAAGAAGAAGAAGAAGAAGAACAAGAACAAGAAGAACAAGAACAAGAACAAGAACAAGAAGAAGAAGAAGAACAAGAAGAAGAAGAAGTTTGTTGAGACCTACCTGCTGTAGTATTTTTTCCTCATCAAGTATAAGCCTGTGTGTGTGTGTGTGTGTGTGTGTGTGTGTGTGTGTGTGTGTGTGTTTTCTCTTCTTTCCCTTTCTTTTTTAGATGCTTGGTCCCATCAGTGGAAGCCCTCACTATGAGCCATCAGCCCTAGCCTCCGCTTGCCACCATCAATAGAAGCTTTTCATGGTAGCTGTGAGTTTCAGCCTGGAAGGTTGCCCTCAAAGAAAGTCTGTGGAGTCCACCGTCAGCCACCACAGGATTCACACCCCACCTCAGTTTCCACCAGTTAATGTTTAAACCAGACACTTGTTTTTACAAGTGGAATCACCTTAACAACATGTTAGGCATCTCTAGGGAAGGGTAGAAACAAAGAAAGGCAGGGAAGGACGAGTGTTTCCAATTGTCATGATTAAATAGATTCACCTTGAAAGCTGTGATAAGAATACAATTTTAATTTTGCCCAGAATGACCTAACATTCCTGTCGATTCAACCTGAGAAACATTTTATATACAGAATTGTGTTAAAGGCTCTTATACTGACAATAATTACTTTTTCTTCCTTTAGTTCTGTACATTTTCTTGCTGCCTGCTGTTGCACTAAGAAATCTTATAAACTCATAGGAAATTCTCCTGGCTATAGACTTATTTTTATTTATTTTAAATTAGCATTTAAAATCACAAGTTTCACATAACCTGTTCATAATGTACAGAATTTTAATTTGTTCATATTCATTCCATTCACCGATCCTTGACACTCCTTCTCCCCATATCCTCTCCGAGTATGTGTCGTCTTTCTTTCCTCATAATAAACATTAGCCAAAGTAAAACCTTTAAGCCTCATTCATCAGACCATTGAGCCAGAATGCTCAGATATGTGACCTAGATAGTGTAACTGGGCCGTGTGATAAAATCTTATAATCCCAGCTATTCTCAAATCTGAGGCTGGAGGATCAAAATTTCAAGGCCTTCTTGATTGGCAAAGTGAAACTAAACTATTCTAGATAACTTAATGAAAATCTGTGTCTAAGATATAAAACAAAAAACAAAAAGACAGGGATATCACTTAGCTATGAACTGCTTTCCTGCATATGAGGCAAATTCTGAGGCACACATGCCTTGAGACAACTGACCCAAGGAATGCCATATTAATGGATATGCTTCTAGGGCTAGTGAATGTGGATCATATAGGTTTGTGCTTTGAATGCATAACTTTCAGCTCTTTATCACAGTGTTTAAAAGAATACGACAAGCTGAAAGGGAATCAGATTTCTTTATAGGAAGCAAAAATCAGCTAATATTATTCTCAGGATATCTGACTACCATATGTTGCCTGATGACATCAATGTTTTGATGAAGGGGAGGATTGATGCCCAGGGTAGATAGCAACTTCAGTTATGAATAATGCAAATTTCTGTTATGGCTGGTCCTCTTCATATCACCCTGGAGGGCGTGGCCAATTGTATAAAGTTTCCCAATGTTGATCCAATATGTTAGCGGAAACATACAGAATACTCCCTTTTTTCTATACAGAAATTGTGTCATTTTTATAGCTTTACAATTTTCATTCCTCCATTTGTGTGTATATGAATTCCTAATGAATTCCCAGCTCATCTTCATTCCCACTGGGATTTGAATTTAGTGATGATCTCAGTGTGGAGAAACAAGTCCTGTATCATGACTGAGTGGCTAGGAAATATTTCAGCAGATATTCTTGGCCTTAAGAATTTCACAGAATCAGGCGTCATTGATAATATCTTATGTCATATTGGTGGCTTTGTTGAATAGTTCAGTACCTCAGACAAAATGCTCATCACTATAATAAAACTAAGGAGAGTATAACATGACTCAGTGCTACTTCCTATAATAATCTCTCTGTTATTATAATTGTATTATTTCCAAGTATCTTCAACATCATCATTATTTCCAACACAGATGGACACACATCCCATACCCACACACACACAAACCTAGCAATATTGATAACTGCTTCTTTGTCTAGTTCTTCCTGACCACTTTCCTACCTGTTGCACCTCTAAGTAAAAACAGACACACTAAAGCTGTTAGAATAAAAAGTAGGAAAGAGGTTTGACCTCATTAGCACAGGAGACAACTTCCTGAAGAGAACATCAACAGCTCAGGCTCTAAGATCAACAATTTATAAATGAGACCTCATGAAACTGAAAAGCTTCTGTAAGGCACAGGACAGTATCAACAGAACAAAACAGCAGCCTACAGATTGTGAAAAGTACGTCTCCAACCCTACATCTAACAGAGGGATAATATCCAAAATATATAAAGACCCCAAGGAATTAAATGGCAAACCAAATAATCCAATTTTAAAATGGGGTGCAGAGCTAGAGAAACTTTTGTATGTATATTTTATTTATTATACATACATTTATTTACATTGCATCCCAATTGTTATCCCCACAATCTTATCTTCCTACTCCTAACATTCTTCATCTACTGCCCTATTCCTCTTCCCTAGACCTTTGATGGGAGGTCCCTTCTACCCCACTGTCAGGGCAGAGACTATAGGATCTTATCAGTATAGCGTGCATGTCCTTCCTCTGTGTGCCTACATGGCCATCTTGCCAAGAGGCAGTAACCAACTCATAGGCACCAGAGTGCATGTCCCACACTCACCAGAAGTTCCCCCTTCCCCCAATGTGGAGAAAGAGCTGTCCATAAGCTACATCTGAACATGAGGTCATGGTTCTCTGCAGAACTGCCTCTGTCCAGATCCACAGGCTTTAATTGTCTTCCAGTGGAGCTCCTACACCCTCTGGACCTTCTACCTCCCCACTGTTCCCTAAAACTCTCCACCCAGACTTTAACATTGACTCCAGTACCTTTTGCAACTTGAAATCTCTCAGAGTAGATGTATTTTGAGCTAATATGCACTTAAAACTGAGTATACACCATGCATGTCTTCCTGCATCTGGATTATCTCACTCAGGATGATCTTTTATATTTCCATTAAGTTGACAGCAAATTTCAAGATTTCCTTGTTTTTAATGGCTGAATAGTATTCCATTGTGTAAATGTACCATAGTTTCTGTATTTATTCTTTGGTGGATGGACATTTAGGGTGTTTCCAGACTTCAGTTATTATGAATAAATCTTCTATGACCATAGTTGAGTAAATGTTCTTGTAAGGTGGAGCAGCTTTCATTATATCCCTGGGGGGTATTCCTGGGTTTTGAGGGAGCACTATTCCCAGTTTTCTGAGAAAGCACCAGATTGATTTCCAAAGTGGTTGTATAAGTCTGCCCTCCTACCAGCAATGGAGGAGTCGTCCCCTTTCTCCACATACTTGTGAGCCTCTGCTGTTACTTGAGTTTTTTATTTTAGCCATTTTGATAGGTGTAAGATGGAATCTCAGAGTCATTTTGATTTGCATTTCCATAGCAACTAAGGACACTGAGCATTTCTTTGTGTTTCTAGCCATTTGATATTCTACAGTTGAGCACTCTAAACTTAGTTCTGTACTCCAATTCTTAATTTGATTATTTGGTTTGCTGGTGTTTACTTTCTTGAGTCATTTATGTATATTAGTTATTAACCCTTTGTCAGATGTAGGATTGGTGAATAACTTTTTCACAATCTGTAGGTTGTCATTTTGTTCTGTTGACAGTGCCCTTTTCTTTAGAGAAGCTTTTCAGTTTCATGAGGTCCCATGTAATTGTTGATCTTAGAGCCTGGACTATTGTTCTGTTTAGAAAGTTGTCTCCTGTGCCAATGAGGTCAAGGTTTCCCCAGTTTTTCTTCTAACAGATTTAGCATGTCTGATTCTATGTTGAGGTCTTTAATCCTCTTGGACCTGAGTTTTTTTAAGGGTGATAAATATGGATTTATATGCATTTTTCTACATGTAGGCATCCAGTTAGATCATCACCATTTGTTGAAGATGCTGTCTTTTTTCAATAGTATGGTTTTGGCTTCTTTTGCAAAATCATTGTCTATAGGTGTGTGAATTTATTATTGGGTCTTCAATTCAGTTCCATTTGTTGACTAGACTATCTCTATGCTGGTACCATGGGTCTATGCTGAGATTTTGTCTTTTCATGGTGTCCTTAGTTTCTAGGATGGCTTGTGTCTCAAATTTCTGTTGTTCTATAGTACAACTTGAGCTCAGGGATAAACAGTCCTCCGGAAGATCTTTTATTGTACAGGAATGTTTTAGCTATTCTCAGTATTTTTGTTTTCCCATATAGAGTTGAGATTTGATCATTCTAGTTCTTCAAGAAATTATGTAGGTATTTTGATAGGTATTGCATTAAATATGTAGATTGCTTTTGCAAAGATGGCTATTTTTACTATTTTGATTCTCCTGATCCACAAGCATGGCAGAACGTTCCAGCTTCTGATACCTTCTTTAATATTCTTCTTGAGAAACTTGAAGGTTTTTTTTTTCATATGTCTTTCACTTTCTTAGGGTTACACCAAGATACTTTGTATTTTTGTGGCTATTGTGAAGGGTGCTCTTTCCATAATTTCTTTTTCAGACCATTTGTCATTTGTATACAGGAGGGCTACTAACTTTTTGGGTTGAATTTGTATGCAGCCACTTTACTGAAAGTGTTTATCAGCTGTAGAAATTCTTTGGTAGAATTTTTGGGTCACTTATGTATCCTATTATATCAACTGGGAATAGTGATACTTTGACTTTTTCTTTTCCTATTTGTATCCCTTTGATCTTCTTTAGTTGTCTTACTGCTCTAGCTAGGACTTCAAATACTATATTGACGAGATATGGAGAGAGTGGGTATCCTTGTCCTGATCTCAGTGAAATTCATTTATATTTATTTCCGTTTAATTTAACGTTGGCTATAGGCTTGTTATATATTGTCTTTATTATGATTAGTTATGTGTTTTGTATCCCTGATATCTCTAGGACTTTTACCATGAAAGAGTGTTGGATTTTGTCAAATGCTTTTAGGGCATCTGATAGATGATCAAGTAGTTGATGGATTTTCTTATATTGAACCACTCCTGTATGTCTGTGATGAAGTCTACTTGGTCACTATGGATGAAATTTATGATGTTTTCTTGGATTGAGTTTGCACGTATTTTATTGAGTATTTTTGCACCACTGTTCATAATGGAAATTGGTCTGAAATTCTCTTTCTTTGTTGTGTCTTTGTGTGGCTTAGGTATTAAGGTGACCATTGGATTCCCCATCTTTCTCTATTAATTTTAGTTAAATGTCTACTTTATTAGACTTTAGAATGGCTACTCTAGCTTGCTTCTTGGGTCCTTTTGCTTGGAAAACCGTTTTCGAGCCCTTCACTCTCAGATAATGTCTATCTTTATTGCTGATGTGTGCTTCTTGGATGTAGTAAATGTTGGATCTTATTTTCATAGCCATTATTTTAGTCTGTTTCTTTTTATTATGAAGTTCAGGCCATTGCTGTTGGGAGATATTAGTGGCCAATGACTCTTAGTTCTTTTTATTGAGGGGTAGGTGGTAATAGTGTGTGGCTTGCCTATTATCTTTTGATTTTGTTGTTGTGAGATTACCCATATCTTGTATTTTCTTGGCTGCTGTTGACCTCATTGGGTTAGACTTTTTTTTTTTCCTTTTAGTATCTTCTGTAGAGCTGGGTTGGTGCATGGATATTGTTCGAATTTATTTTTTATGGAATATCTTGTTTTCTCTGTCTATGGTGATTGAAAGTTTTGCTGGATATTGTAGTCTGGGTTGACATCTGTGGTCTCTTAGGGTTTGTATGTCATCAACCTAGAAGCTTCTGACTTCCATAGTCTTTGTTGACAATTCAGGTATGATTCTGATTGGTCTGTCTTTATATGTTACTTGGACTTTTTCCTTTGCTACTTTTAGTATCCTTTCTTTTTTCTTTTGATTTATTGTTTTGATAATTATGTGGTGGGAGGAATTTCTTTTCTGTTCCAGTCTATTTGGTGTTCTGTAAGCCTTTTGTATGTTTAAGGGTATCTCTTTCTTGAAATTAATTTCTGGTCCTTGGAACCAGGTATCTTCTTCTTTCTCTATATCTATTATTATGAGATTTTTGTCTTTTCATGGTGTCCTTAGTTTCTAGCATGGCATATGTCTCAATTTTTTTGTTTTAATATTTTCTTTGAAAGATGTATCAATTTCTTCAGTTGTATCTTCAGCCCCTGAGATTCTTTGCTCCATTTCTTTCATTCTGTTGATGATACATACATCAACAATTCATGATCTCTTCTCTAAGTTTTCCATTTTCAGGGTTTTCATGGTTTGATTTTTCTTAATTGATTCATATTCTGCTTTCATGTCTTGAACAGCTTTAATCATTTTGAGCACTCTGTTCAATTGTGGTTTCCCATTTGTCCTTGATGGCCTCTATTCTTTTGATCATATTTTATTGTAATTCTTATAAAAATCTGTTTATTTCATCTTTACATTTTTCAAACAACTGCACAATCATAGCCTTATGGCCATTTTTCCTGAAATTCGGCCGCATTAGAGTGACCATTGTTGTTTAAGATTCCTGATAGAGCTAGGCTTTCCTAATTTTTGTTGATTGTGTTCTTACCCCTTCTTTTAGCCATCTGCTGAGGGGTCTCAGAGTTCTCAGCTAGTACTGGAGTAAGCTAGTCCCTTTGGAAGGCATCTGCTTGGATTATTGGCTTAGTCCTCCTGTAAGTTAGTTTGAGATTTGACCTCTATGATCCTGGGTTCAGAAAGATTCCTCTTACTACTTGGTCTCCTCAGAGTGATCAGCAGCAGAGTAGGACAGTGGCTTAGAAGCAAGAACACTGTATCTAGAATCCAGGTGTTGTTCGTGAGCATCCCAGCTTTCCCTGTACAGATCCTATGTTCCCCAGGGGCCTGCATTTGCTCCAATATTTTGAAGAGTGCAAGGTTTGTGAGGATTGTCACTTATGAACCTGGGGAATGTGTCTGCTTTACCCCAAGATAAAGCTGTACCATTCCTGGGCATTTACCCAAGAGATACTCCTCCATACAACAAGGTCATGTGCTATGTTCACAGCAGCTTCATTCTAGAAATCACCTATATGCCCCTCAACTGCAAAATGGATAGAGAAATTGTGGTACATTTACACAATGGAATAACTTGGGTATTATAAACAAGGAAATAATGAAATTTGCAGGAAAATGGAAAGACACACATGGTATATACTCAGTTATAAGTGGATATTAGCCAAACAATACAGGACAACAATACTACTGTTCACAGACCTAAAGAAGCCAAATAGCAAGGGGGATCCTAGGACTAATGCTTGATTCACATTTAGAAGGGCAAATAGAATAGACACTGCTTTGAAGTAGTTGAAGAGAAGGAACAGGACAGGAGTCTAAAAGACAGGAGTCTGAAAGACCCCACCCATCAGGGAATCATAACAGATGCTAAGACTCACGGCCAAACTCAGGGCAGAACACTGAGAGTCGCATGGAAGACGCGGGCAGGGCGCGGCGATGGAATAAACTATAGGGGACAGAAACTCCATAAGAAGACCATCAAAGCCAAATATCTGGACTCACAGGGGCCTGAAGAAACTGATGCACTAACCAAGGACAATACATGGAGACAACCTAGCTGCCCTGTTCAGAAGTAGCCAATGGACAGCTCATTCTCCCTGTGCATACCCTAGTAAGTGGAGGTGGGGCTAACTCTGACATGGACTCTGGTACCTGCTATTTAATCACTTCCCCTTGGCTAGGCAGCCTTGCTGGGCCACAGAGGAAGAGGATGGAGGCAGTCCAGAGAAGACTTCATAGGCTGGGGTAAGATGATAGGGGAGGAGGGCTTCCTTTGTCAGAGGACTAGGGGAGGGGAGTAGGAGGAAGAAGGACAAAGGGTGGGAATGGGAGGATGTGAGTGAGGAGGTAACAAAAGTAACAATCAGGATGTAATGTTAATAACTTATTAAAAAAATTATTTAAAAGGAGAAATATAAATTTGAACAAATCACAGATAGTCATCATCTCTTTACATATTGAGGAATGTTAGTTATCACTTCAATGTGTGTATGCATGTGTGCATTTGTGTGTACATGAAGTTGCATTCATGTGAGTGAGCATGTGTGCATCTATGAGTGTGTGTGTATATGTGTGTGTGTTTGTGTGTGTGTTAAAAGCTGTGAACACATACATCCTTTCTGTTTGGTCTGAGTTTGTCACTGATAAATCTTGTTTATTGTGATACAGTTTAAACACTGATGCTACAGTCATAGCTCCAGTTAAACTGTAAAATGTGAAAAATAGCTACTGTGTGCTTTCACGTAAGTGAACATGAAAATGGTAACTTTGGACATGTTCTTATGGCCATTGACTGACTGGCCACAATTCTGTCTGCAGAAACAGATCAGATGAAAATGAGCAGGTTGGGTGGGGGAGGTTGGTTTTGCCTGTGTTAAGTTTGCAACAAAGTTTTGTGTTTCATGACATCTTTTCCTGGAAATATTCCAATATATTAGGAATGGAGTGAAGAGAGAAAGTTGAGAATTCATATTTGATGGTTTTATGGTATAACAGAAGCCACAGCACCCTGTCCTCTAAGTATAAGGACTTCCATGGCAGTAAGATTATCTTTCTCATCCACAGTGTATTCTCGGTACCCACTGGAGAAAGATGATACAGAGGAGAATATATAAAACTAGAATAATGTTTTTAAGTCTAGACGGATGTTTTAAATTGATAATTATGAAGTATGACAGATACTGATTTACATTCAGAATTTTAGATACACCAACATAGAAAAGATGTATCCTTCAAGAGTGTAACATTTATGTAATTCCTGATTATTTCATGGTTCTTCTTGTTGTAGGTAATTTACTGTATATATGTGTAATAATATAAATGTATACATAAAATATTTAATAAAAACATTACTATTTACAAGAAATATTATGCTAGTAAAAAAACTGCAAAAAAAATTAAACACACTTAGTTCTCGTATTTCAAAATCTTTATTAGTTTAAGGATTTACAATTGTTCTGGTTTGTTCTGTGGACTTTTAAAAGGATGTATAAACTGACCAATTTCTGTGTATGTGTGTGTGTCTGACAGTGTATAAGAACACCATGTGTATACCAGTACCTGAGGCAGCCAGAAAATGGTGTTGGAAACCACTGTGACTGGGTTGTAGGCTTTTGTGAGCTGCCTGATGTCTACTCTGGGAATCAAGCCCAGGGTCACAAGAAGAGCAGTAAGCAGTTTTCATTGCCATCTCCCCAGACTTTAGCTGATTGTTTTATATTTTATTAATATTTAATGTTGAATAAAATATATATTGTCATATTATTATTCTTAAATTATTGTTCAAGGACTGTAGCAATTCTTAACTTCTGTAACAATGCTTTATAGAGTAGTGATGCATCCTAAATCCTCTTGTTGAGAATCAGTAATGAATTGGATGCACATCTTCAAATGTATTTGATAATGGATAGTAGCTGCTTTGCTAATGTGTCTAAGAGCATAAGTGAGTGTATGACTTTAGAATCTAGAGTGATGGGAAACCACATCACTGAAATGGCTACCATGACAGTCTTCTTGTAATTGACCAGGAAGGACCAGCACTCCTTTTCCACTTATAAAATGTAGTAAACAACTGCTGCCAACTGGGGCTTTGACCAGCCAAGCTTCAGATATGAGATTCTAAGACAGATGAGCTAATCACAAACTATCCAAAGTGCTCCAGAATTGCAAGCTGTGAGTTGTTACCGTGGTGTGTGTGTGTGTGAGAGAGAGAGATGCATTCTGTCTCTTGGAAATTCTAACATGTAAAGATCAAATCCTTTGCTAAGTATCTGGCATTAATGCAACAATATTTTTAGTAGATGCCATGCAGGGAAACACAGGCTTGAGGTGGATTACGTGGAGTTTTTATCCTTAAGTGGTGTTGGCAGTTGGCAATTTTTCTCAATGGTGAAACATTGAATGTAGGGGTTTTCACTTTTATTTATCATTTAGTGGCAATTTTAAATAAATCCTCCCAAGAAAGGTGGTTCCATGTAACTGGAAGAATTTTTTCCAAAGATATCTGTTCTTGGGGAGGAATGTCTTTTCCTATTGATCCCATGGTGGGATGTTATCCCATCCTCAAAACTGGGCAATCTGTCCAGCTCCGTTTCACCTTGGTGCCTTGTGTTAGTGTGGGGAGTCATGCACTGGACTGTGCTATCATGACTTTAATATTAGCACTGATTCTATTTTCTCACACCTTCATGTTTCTTCTTGGAATCAGTTATGACAGCCTTCCTGTTATTTGTACTCTTATGTACTAAAAGTGGGATCTGTGGTAAAGGCCAAGGCCTCAGAAAGTGCCTCGGGGACCCTCTATGTTGCCTTTATGTTTCCTGAAATATCAGCAGGAAATTTCATCCCCACGATGATTCCTGTGCTCGATAACTGCACTGCTTTTAGATAACAGATTCATCGTCTTTTTTTTTTTTTTTTTTTTTTCACACACAGGTGGCTAAGAACACAGAAAATAAAATTAAACCTATTATCTTGGATTTACTTTTATTTTCAGATTATCAGAACTTGTTTCAGCCTGTACTTCATATGAGGGAAGAATGAATCTAAGAAAAATGAAGCTGATTTATCATTCAGATATACACTCTATTGTGATGACCTTTTGGTGGATTATTTACTTAAAAATGTTAAAGTGGCCAGTGTATATTTCCTGGCAAAAAGGATACAAATATTTCTGAAAAGATTAAGAGACATTTTATCTCACTGTCTGATTTTTCACCATTACATTGAAAATGTTAATATCTCTTGCCAGAAGCAGAGTGATGCATGATAAGTAATATACTATATTGAGCAGAGGATCTGTTATTATTCATCACCCGTTTTCTCTATGGATTTCATTGATATTTACATATCTCCATGCTCCATTCTGACTATTTTCTGTTTTTCCTTAACTCTTTTCTAGAGACTTGAAGCCACTGTGAATAACTTTATCATGTATATTTATACTAAAATGAGTTTTATTAATATATACACACATACCCTCCCAATACACAGTGATCTCAAAGGTTTGTCATCAGTCCAGTTCAGTCAATGATTTCTAATCTAATCACTAGCTGTCTTGTCTTGAATTACCTCAAACACTTTGGATCTATTGAATTACTTTCATTAAAAAGGCACTATGTTTACTTCAATATAAACATGAAATAACTCATATTTTGTTATCATACTACATAATTCCATAAAATGGAAGCACTTATATAATCTATTATTTCTTGTTAATGAGCTTTGGTCTGAAATATTTGCTCATATCCCTAAATAATATTTAAATAGAAATTTATTATTTTCTCTCTCTCTTTCCTTCCTCTGTCCCTCCCATGTATCCCTGCTTCAAACCTACTCATATCCCATCACAAATAATGTTTATGAATTAGCTATTCATTTGATTGTGTTTGTGTATGTGTGTGCACAAATATGTTGTTACTACATACTGTGCTCATTTTTGTTGGTTTGTTGATCTTGTATCAAGGTTGTCTACTCTGCATTGGACAACTAATAGGAGCCTCACTCTTGAAAAAGGCTATTTTATTCTTTTCCAGAAGAGATTAGTAGCATATTATGAATATCACAGATCCTGCATCTATGGTTCAGGGAACTTTACTAAGAGAAGGCTAGAAGATGTTTAAGATCCAGAATACATGGAAGTCTGTTTTGACAGTCTCTCCAAGAAAAGGCTACAGAAACAAAACCAAACAGTGCAAAAATGAAACCTTTATGGAAAAAACGAAACTTTTACAATGAACTCTCAAAACATAATTTACACAGTAAAATAAAAAGATGATAACACTGACTCTAGTCTGCATGCAGTTTTGTACAAGCCCACACATCTGAATGTGCCCACCCACATACAAATATTTCTACTTCACTTAATTCATATCCAATCACGCATTTATTCAGTATATAAACTAATAACACAAGCCCTAGCATGGTCTATTGGTATGTCTAACTGGCATGCTCACTTTCTGCAGGGTAGCCTTGACTGTGTGTGTCACAGGCATCTCAAGTTCTCAGTCTGTATGTCCACCTGTCCTCCAACCTTCTGCTTTTCTCATTGTCTGTTTTCATCTTTTCCACACACTCAGCTATACAAACCATCTTTTCACTTTTAACTCTTGGTAAATTATAAATTAAGAAACATGATTATTTTTCTTCTTCATACTGTTATTTTCAGAGTTGTCTCCATCATAGATAGCTGTTTCTAGTTGCAAATGGATATTGAGTCATATAGTCATACTTCTTAATGATTTTTACAACCTCCTTATGTTCCCTGTTTTTTTCTTCATCTTGGTATCCACCATAAATTCTATTTATTTGATTTCAAAGTCTTTCTACATTTATTGTACAATCTAAACAATGATCAGCTGAAATTCTCTTGATATTTTTCAAGATGCTTCAAGTTCCTGCTGCTTTGACTTCCTGTCAATGTGTTTTATAACACATAACAGTTTTACTGCCAACGAAGTAGAAAAATGGACATAGCTACCTACTTTTTTTTAAATTCATTACTTCAAGGACAATGTCATATTTTCCTTCTATTCATATTTATTATATTTTATGGATCAAAAGAAAAAACAGAAGTATTAGTCTCTAGAAAAGAAAAGGTATAAAAAAGGAATTTCAGTTTTTAGGAAGTATCAGATTTTGATACTCAAGGGTCATCACCTAATTGGTTGAATTTATAAAATATTGTATCCAAATATGGCTCTTGCAATTAAATTAAAGACATTTTATTATATACTAAAAGGAAATATTATAAAAACTTTAAATTGATAAACATTTATATCTAATTAGAGACATTTTCTGGACAACTGTTTTCTTTTATATAAAATATGAAAAATGTATATAATGACATTATGTTCCCAATTATATACATGGATATTTATGAGATGTATATATTTTAGTAATATGCTCCAGTGATGATATTCCATATTGATACATGCTATTTATATTTAACAATGATCCTTCACAGACAAAGTCTCAATAATTAGGAAACATAAAGCTCATAAAGTATGTTATGTAACTTACATTAAAATACATATTTAACCTCAAAGTACAATTTCTCTGATTATGTTAACTATTCATATTACTAATCAAGGCAAAAAGAAGAAAGGAAGGGAGAAAGGAATGAATGAAGGAAGGAAGGGAGAGAAGGAGGGTTAGAGAAAGGAAGAGTTAAGTAATTATAATGATAGTGTCAATGCTAGGTATAAAAGAAAAAATAAACTGAGAGTACTGGAAAGGTGATATGTGCTATAGTTAACCTTGATAAGATACCACACACGCACGCGCACACACACACACACACACACACACATACAGAGAAACACATACACAGATACACATGAACACATGACTGAATAAATAAATAAGTAGATTAAAATTAAATTATTAAACTTATTTCAAAAGAACATAAAAGGAGTCCTGATCTTTCCCCTTTCTATTTCATTTATTTTTCATGCAATGTATTTTTGTCATGCTTTAGACTCTGCTGAATCCTCTCAGATCCTATCCACATCCCTGCACAGCCAACTTTATATTTTCTCTCTCAAAAAACACCAAAAAACAAAAAATAAATTAAGAAAAAAGTCAAATTAACAGTAGAGTAAAAACAGAACAAAACAAAAAACGAAGAAATAAAAATCACATGTACATTAAAAATCAAGGATTTGTGTGTGTGTGTGTGTGTGTGTGTGTGTGTGTGTGTGTGTGTGTGTGTGTGTATGCGCACGTGCATTGGCAAACTTCTCTTGGATACCCATACAGGGCCTTTTCTGGGGTATTGTTGACATACCCAAAGAAGGACACTCCACTGGAGAACACTATTTTTCCTTTGCCTGTGGGTAAAAATTTCCAATAGCTTCTTGCTTAGGAATAAAACCCCCTTGTATCCATCACTCTACCTCAATTCTGGGTCTCCATCAACCTGGAAACTATGCAACTCTCCTGTAAGCTGTCATAGTGTTTATGAGTTCATATTTATCTCAGATTTGTAATATCTGGACACATTCACTCACATAGATACTTTAAATTGAAGGCTGAGTTGTTCCAAGTTTCTTTTTCCTCTGCAAATTATATTGGTGCGTTTATTTGTTAATTCCCATCTATTACACACAAAAAAAGCTTTTCTGGTAAGTGATCAACTCAGCACTGATTAAGTCCTGACTTTTAGATATATTTTACCATAGATTTTTTTTTATATTTTATAGACCTCTTTTTTTATATATTTTAGACCTCTTTCAAATAAAATAGTTTTAAATGAAGAAGATATTTAAAAAAAAAAACTCAGAGCAATATAAAGGAAAATTAATATTTTTTCTTTGTTCTGCATGTTTTGTGTTTTGATTATTATCTGGCGGGCAGTTTTTCTTTTCTGGTCAATTCTATTTGGTGTTCTGTAGGCCTCTTGTATGTTTATAGGCATTTCTTTCTTTAGATTGGGGAAATTTTCTTCTATGATTTTGTTGAGAATAGTTTCTGGGGCCTGGAGTCTGATGTCTTCTCTTTCTTCAATGCCTATTATCCTCAAATTTCTTCTTTTCATGGTGTCCTTAATTTCTTGGATGTTTTGTGTCAGGAGTTTTCCAGATTTGGCATTTTCTTTAATGGTTGATTCAATATCTGTGATTATATCTTCTAGACCTGAGATTCGTTCTTCCATCTCTTGGATTCTGTTAGAAAAGCTCACCTCTGTGTTGCTCGCCTTCTTCTCTGAGGTCTCCTGTTCTCGTTTTTATTCTGTCTGTGTGTTTACCATTGAATCCATTTTCATTTTCAGATCTTGAACTGATTTTTTTATTTCTTTCATCTGATTTTTTGTGTATTCCTGAGTTTCTTCCATTGTCTCTTTATAGGTCTTCAGAGCTTGAACCGAAGTGTCCCTCAGTAGAAGAATGGATAAAGAAACTGTGGTACATATACACTATGGAATACTACTCAGCTATTAAAAACAAGGAATTCCCAAAATTTGTGGATAAATGGATTGAGCTAGAAATGATCATAATGAGTGAGTTAACCCAGAAGCAGAAAGAATCAAATGGTATATACTCACTTATATCTGCATACTAGCCCAAGGGGCATGTCCCACGAAAGCCTTCACTTACCAGGAAACTGGGACAGAGGGGAGGGCATCCTATTGGGACTCTAAATGAGAGAGGCATGGGAGAATAGCAAAATAAAAGGATACAGAGGGTCCTAGAAATCTACAAGTAGAACAATATGATAGGCAGATTTGGGCCCAGGGGTCCCACTCAAACTAAGGCACCAGCCAAGGACAATACAGGAGGTAAACTTTAAACTCCTTCCCAGATCTAGCCAAGGGTCAGAATATTCTCCACAGTTGAGTGGAGAGTGTGATATGACTTTCTCATGTACTCTGGTGCCTCACATTTGACCATGTCCCCTGGAAGGGGAGACCTTGTGGCACTCAGAGGAAGGACAGCTGGTAGCCAAGAAGAGACTTGATACCCTATGAGAATATACAGGGGGAGGTAATCCCCCTCAGGAACAGTCATAGGTGAGGGGAATAATGGGAAAATGGGGGGGAGGAATGGGAGGATACAAGGGATGGGATAAACATTGAGATGTAACAAGAATAAATTAAAAAAAAAAAAAAAAGGAAAAAAAATCCCATTAGAAAAAAAAAAAGAAAAAAAGAAAAAAATTAGTTTCAAAGCTATCAAAATTACTGTTCTTAAACTATATTTTATTAATTTATTCATATTACATCTAAACTGTTATCCCATCTTTTGTATCCTCCCATTCCTCCCTCCCTCCCATTTTTCCCTTACTCCCCTCCCCTATGACTGTGATTGAGGGCGACATCCTCCCCCTGTATATGCTCATAGGGTATCAAGTCTCTTCTTGTTAGCCTGCTCTCCTTCCTCTGAGTGCCACCAGGCCTCCCCATCCAGGGGATATGGTCAAATATGGGGCACCAGAGTTCGTGTGAAAGTCAGTTCCCACTCTCCACTCAACTGTAGAGAATGTTCTGTCCATTGGCTAGATCTGGGTAGGGGTTCGAAGTTTACTACACATATTTTCCTTGGCTGGTGCCATAGTTTGAGTAGGACCCCTGGGCCCAAATCTGCCCATCATAATGTTCTTCTTGAGAAACACTCCTTCATTGCTTGTGGAAAAATTATTGTTTTAAAATGACTATTCTTTTCTAATGTATTATTTCATAACATGATACTTTGCAAGTAATAAAACAGTAATTTGAAAAGAGTGGTGTTTATGAATAGAAAACTGACCTTCAGAAAACTAAGAAACTAGCATTATTTTAACTAATTATCTATAATGCTTATCTGTAAAAATGTTATTACTTTCTAAAATAAACTTAAAGAAATGTGAAAACCCAATGATATTTAGAGGAGTCTCATCTAAATTACTGGAATATCTTTATTCAATTATGAATCATCTCTTGAAGGTTGTTGTATTATGCCAGCAGCTAAGAGAGCAATGAGAACTCTTCAGCAAAGCCTGTGAATTAACATTTTGGAAAATATCTGTAATACGTAGAGAATGAAATGAAGCAATATATAGACACTTGCACATTTTCTTTGGCCTATATGTTTCAATTAACTTTCATTAATAGAAATATATATATTTTATCTTAGTTTAATAAAAATAGATAGTTCTAAACAATGACACAAAATTTAAAAGTGCACTTCTAAGTGAAGAAATTATAAATAAAATGGTTATGTTAGTATACTCATGCCAAGAAAGGATGAAATTTTAATTAATTTTTTACTTCTTAAGGCATTTTTTTATTAATTTATGTATGCACTTTACATACTGGTACCACAGTTTCTTTGTCCATTCTTCAGTTGAGGGATATCTAGGTTGTTTCAGAATTTTTGCTATTGAAAATAAGCTGCTATGAAAAAGGATGAACATATTTGAATAAACGGCCTTGTTGTATGATGGGGCATCTTTTGTGTATATGCTCAGAAGTAGAATAGCTGACTCTTGAAGTAAAGTTATTCCAAGTTTTCTGGAAAAGCTCCAGATTGGTTTTCAAAGTGGTTGTCCATGTTTGCACTTCCACCAGCAAAGAAGGAATGTCCCCTTTCTCCACATCCTTGCCAGCATTTGCTGTCACTTGAGTTTTTGATCTTAGCTACTCTGACAGGTGTAAGATGAAATCTCAGAGTCATTTTGATTTCAATTTCTCTCAGTATTAATGACACTGAGCATTTTTAAGTGTTTTTTGGCCATTCAATATTCCTTTTTTGAGAATACTCTGTTTAGCTCTATATCCCATTTTTAATCGGAATATCTGTTTTTTTTTGGTGTTTAAATTCTTGAATTCTTTATATATGTTGGATATTAGCCTTTTGTTAGACGTGGACTTGGTAAGATTCCCAAACATATGGTGCACTTTGAAAAACAGTTCTAAGAGTAAACTTCATAGCACCAACTGCCTTCATAAAGAAATTGGAGAGATCCCATACTAACAACTTAACAGCTCACCTGAAAGAAAAGAAAAAAAGAAGCACATAAACCCACAAGGAGTAGACTGAAGAAAATAATCAAACCCAGGGCTGAAATCAATAAATTAGAAACAAGGAGAATACATGGAATCAATGAAACCACGAGCTGTTTATTTGAAAAGATCAACAAAATTGATTTACCCCTAGCCAAATTAACTAATGGGCAGAGAGATGGTACCCAAGGTAATAAAATCAAAAATGAAAAGGAGGGACATAACAACAGACACTGAGGAAATACAAAGAATCATTAATTTTTATTTCAAGAGAGTATATCCCCCAAAACTGGAAAATCTAAAGGAAACAGACAATTTGTTTGATAGATTTCACTTACCAAAATTTAACCAAGATCAGATAAATAGTTTAAACAGTCCTATAACCCTTAAAGAAATAACAGTAGTTGCCCAAGAAAAGATGGATTTACCTCAGACTTCTACCAGACTTTCAAAGGAAAGCTAATACTAGTACTCCTCAAACTATACCACAAAAGATAAACAGAAATAACATTGCCAAACTTATTCTATGAAGCTACAGTCACCATGATAACTAAAACCACACAAAGACTTAGCAAAGAATAAGAGTTTTAGATCATTTTCACTAATGAACTTTGATACAAAAATAATAAAATACAAACCAAATCCATGAACACATCAAATATATCATCCAACATGATCAAGTACATATTATCCCAGGGATGGTTCATCATATTAAAAGCCATCAATGTAATCCACCATATAAACAAACAAAGTAAAAAAAAAAATGTCATGTGATTATTTCATTAAATTCAGAAAAATCCTTTGATAAAATGTAACACCACTTTATGATTAAAGACTTTGAGAGATCAGGTGATAAACAACTTCAGCAAAGTGGCTGTATATATAATATCTAAAAAACAATAGTCTTTGTATATACAAAGGACAAACAGGCTGAGAAAGAAATATAGACGACTACACCCTTTACAATAGCCACAATTAATATAAAGTATCTTGGCATAACTCTATCTAAACAAGTGAAAGACCTGTATGACAAGAATTTCAAGTCTCTGAAAAAATAAATTGAAGAAGATATCAGAACATGGAAAGACGTCCCATGTTCATGGATCAGTAGGATTAACAGAAAAAAATGGCCCTCTTAACCAAAAACAGTCTACAGATTCAGTACAGTTCCTATCAAAACACCAATACAATTCTTTACAGACATTGGAATAACAATTCTAAATACTGTGTGGAAAAGCAAAAATCCCAGAATAATTAAAATAATCTTATACATTAAAATAACTTCTGGAGATATCCTGTTCCCTGACATCAAGTTAAACTACAGACAAATAATAATAAAAATTTCTATTGTACTGGCACAGAAATATACTAGATGATCAATTGAGTAGATTCAAAGTCCCAGAAATAAACATACACACTTATAGACACTTGAGTTTCTATAAAGGAGCCAAAACTATACAATGAAAAAAAGAAAGAATCTTCAACAAATGGTGCTGGTCTAACTGGATGTCTACATATAAAGAAACAAAAATAAATCCATATTTACCACCTTGCACAAAACTCAAGTTCAAGTGGATCAAAGACCTCAACAGAAAACCAGATTCACTAAGTCTATTAGAAGGAATAGTGGGGAAGAGCCTTGAACTCATTGGCACAAAAGACAACATCTTGAATAGAACACCAAAAGATCAGGCTCTAAGATCAACAATTAATAAATGTACCTTTTGAAACCAAATAGTTCTATAAGGAAAATGACTCTGTCAATTTAATTCTCTTAAATTTATAGACTAAAATAATTGATCCCCCATTTTATAGGTTAAAAAAAGCATAAAATATTAGCTATTTCTTCATTTTCCTGCAGAATAAAACAGAATATAAAGATAACCTATAGTTAAAATTTTATTAATTTTCTTATTTAATTTTTATGCTTATATATGTAATTAACATTTATAGTACATTAAATCATAAGCAGTTCATAGTATCTGACAATCTCAGATGTGCATCAAGGAATACAAGTAGTTAAGTGTATGTTACTTTCAGCACAAATTCAGTCAAACCTAGGCAATTAATTACCTTTGTACATATGAAATGCTGCCTTCACAGAATTATAACTTCTTTGCTTGCCTCTATACCTGGAAGCAAACCCCTGTAAAAGGTATTTTGCTCTGACTTGGTTTCAATAGAAGATCTGTGTATTGGCAGAATTTCTCTTACTATTTAAGATGTACTGTAAGACATTGAAACTTTCTTGTCTGCCTTCAAGTGCATAGTAATTTGGAAGGTGCATAATAATTTATGTTTATAGGGACACTTAATTCTAATCTTCTAATTATAAAATATAATTCAATGTTGTTGGTTGTAGAATAAAATTAATTATACAAAGTACAATTCAGAATGATGTCATCCCCTGCTGCCACCCTTTTATGTGTGAGAGAGTGTGTGTGTGTGTGTGTGTGTGTGTGAGAGAAAGAGAGAGAGAGAGAGAGAGAGAGAGAGAGAGAGAGAGAGAGAGAGAGAAGAGGGGCAGGGGACAGAGAGAGAGAGAGAGACTCTTACTTAATTTTAACTTTATGCAAAGAATGTTACTGAGAGATAATGACCAAAAATAAAGGAGGCATGTAACTCTTCCATAATTCTGCATCTGTTAAGTTTTGTATCCACTGAATTTATCTATCTTCTAGTCTGGTCCTTTTGCTGTCACCATTCCTTGCATTAGAACTACTTTGATGTCAAAATGTCATTTATTTCAGCATACACTGCCACATTCTCTTTGTTCAGATAACCATGGTGCTTCTTTTTTACATGACCTTAGTGCTGTATTCTCTTACACAAAGGAGAAAATTACCTTGCTCGGTTATGTTGCAGCACTGCACAAGGACTGAATCTGCTTCTTTCTTATTAGATTTTGCTACAGATAACCATTGTTTCGTGCACTACCTTGAACACTGTACATCCTTTTGTTGCTCACCTGTTTTTTTTTATGTTTAGTTTAAGATGTAAATCTTTCACGAGTATGTTAAGCACATATTCCAAACATTTATCCATTCACTTCCTCCACAAATGCTTTTGGAGAAGAGAAACAGTTAATAAGTTTCCTTTTAAAAGGATACCTGTCTTGAAATCCCATATAAATAATCTGCCCATTTCTAACCCTGGATGAGGAAGAGGTAGAAATGATAATATTCATATTCACAGAATATGAATATATAAATATATACAAACATACATACACATGCATAATACATACTCTTCTCTATAATATTAACTTTGAAATACTGAAGTCAAAATTGTTAAATTACTTCCTTAATCTCTGAAAACCAACATATAGAAAGTCTAAAATTATATATCTACTATGACAATGAAAAAAATAAATCAATGTAAACAAAACCCAGTTCTGTAGCTACTTTATATGTATCAAACACTTACTCCTGGAAGAGGAGAGTCTCTTGTAATGTTCAAGAAGCTAATGTAATGCTAACAAATACCACCAAATGTGCAAAACACAGGGAGGTCACAGTTATGATAATGAAATGGACTTCATCTGAGATAGTATAATTCCTAAGGAATTGCTGAGATAGAGAAGAATCTTAACTGGAGGTGAACAGTCATGTTGGACAATAGTTGCAGCAACACAACTTTCATGAGTCATCTTCAATGATGGAGTTGTGTTTGCAGTGACAAAGTGGCCTGCAGATCACACATATTCTTATAAATAACTGCTCAGTTCTGGCCCTATAAGTCACCCTCAACAGGCTTTTTTTTTTTTTTTATGGAATAGTTTCTTTTGTCAATACTAAGTATTTTTTCTGGAGAGTCTATGATAATTGGTAAAAAATTTGACAGGGAAAAGCCTTACCTCAAAAAGCTCGAGTTTCAAGAATATGTGAAGAAGTTTAATGAAACTCCGCTAGTTTGAAAGAAAATTATTTGTTCAGAATAATGATAACAGAGGTACCTCACATTGGTGAACAATTCTGTGCTATAGAAATGGGCAATTAATGCTGAGGGCTCAGGAAACCTTGTGGAAGGTCAGGCAGAAAGAATGTTAAAAATGAAGAACACTGTGGCAAGCAGTCCTCTGATCATAGCAGAGCTATTGCCTACATCAACTCAAAGCACTTGTGGATATATGCACAAATTCAAGCCAGTTTAAAAAAAAAAATCCAACACAGATATTCCTCTTACTCTACATCCATATCTGCATGAATTGTGATGCAAATCAGGGTGGTGGTTCTTGAGGATGATGTGAATCTATCTACGGCAAGAGCATACACCCAAAAGATGCTTCATCCTAACGCAGGACATGTGAGAACAATGTTAGTTTCTGCTTCATTCACAATAGGCAGAAATAGATGTTTCTGAACAGAAGAATGAATGAAGAAAACATTGGACTATTATTCTTGTCTTAAAAATAATGACATCATAAAATTTTCAGGCAATGAGATGGAACTAGTAAAAAAAATAATTCTGAATGAGATATCCTAGACCCAGAAACATAAATATTCACCAATAAGTGAATATTAGCTGTTAAGAAATAATAACCAAACTACAATCCATGAAAAGAAAAAGAGCAGGTTTTAGAGTAAGGCAACAGAGGAAACAAATAGATTTCCTTAGGAAGGAATAAGAGAAGAGATAATAATACAGTAAAATTCTGAAATTTTTGGACAATGGTTGTGTCTTCAGTGAAATATGGAGCATCATGGTTATGTATCATCCTTTAATACTGTCCCATGCTTCTTGGGATAATCACCACTGTCTGATACCAAACCATTTTCTCCATGGATGTCATCATGAAAGCATGATACTAACTCTTTTTTAAAGTAACAAAAATGGAATAATAAAACAAACAAATAACTAACAAAAACAGGAAACACAGCATCACAGTTAGAGGCTTACATAAATGTAAAACTTACGTAATTTATATCCAAATCCATATGTGACTGCTGACTAATGGCAACATATGAGGAAAACATGCCATCAAGAATCAAATGTTGTGACTGGAGAGACTGCTCAGTGGTTAAGAGCACTGGCTGCTCTTCCGGAGAACCCAGGTTCAATTCCTAGAACCCACATGGCAGCTCACAACTGTCTGTAACTATAGTCCCAGGGTTTCTGATTCTGTTATACAGACATTCATGTGAGAAAGACACCAATGCCCACAAAATGAAAAGAAAAAATTTTAAAAATGAATCAAATATTTCTTCTCAGAATGTCCTTTAACCCTCACATTTAGCTACACCACATAGCTGATTTGACAGAAAAATGATATATCACTGCAGTGACTAATATGATAGCTGATACATAAAGGTGGGTGGGGCAGTAAAAGCAGATTTCTTTCTTATCCTTTATCCTCCACTGATTTACATAATAAGTCATTCCTTGGTGAGGAATAGCAGTTTTGATTCAGAAATCACAGCATCTGAAATTCTTAAACTCAGAAGCTCAGATTTTATGAGTGAATATTCTGCAACTCTCATTATTTCTTATATTAACTATCAAAACTGGACCATATTTTTCTTCCTTGATTTCTCATAGTGTTGAATAGATAGCATCTCAAATTGTCACCTTTGAGACCTCATATCTTGTGCATAGTAATATTATTGTAATTTTCAAAATTTAAATAGATAAAATGTAGCACAAACAGAAGAAGAAAACCAGACAATAATGAAAAGATATAACATGAATACCACTATCAATTACTAAATAAAGGAAAATTACAATATAATTCTCACTGGGGAAAAATGCAGGCACAACATGGCCTAAAGCCTAAAGCTAAGCAAGCAGTAGATATAATGTAGAAATGAAGAAGGAAATGAGAGAGTTTGTACACATGTGCAAAAGGGTTTTCATTTTTCTTTGCCTTAGGGTCTTTATATCATGGCTCTTATGAGACTTTTCCATAAAGGGTTAATCTGATACACGTGTGGTATTTTCTTTCTGAATGGAGTTAACACATAATTAAAAGACTTATTAACATGACTAGAGATCAAGTAGTTAGAGAAAACAATAAAGCTGTCAAGCTTGATTAAGAACTTACATGGTATTGTAATTGGTTAATAACTATTAAATCCATGTAAAGAATGATAGAAGGATATGTTTTCATTGAAAACTGAGACAAAACTATAAAAAATACAATTTTAAATTAGAGTATAAATTTTCCACATTAATGGACTTTTTAAAAAGAACGCTTTACTTTATTCATTTAGTTGTTCACTTTACATCCCAATCACATAGTCCTCACTCTCCTCTCCTCCTGGTTCCACCCTCCCTTCCTCTTCCTTCTTCCCCTACCCCTCAGGAAGCCCCCCACCCAATTTATCACAGCACTTCAGGTCACATCAGGACTGAGTATATCCTCTTCTGCAGTAGCCTGGCAAGGCAGCCACTCCAGAGGGAAGTGATTAAGAAGCATGCAACAGAGTCCATGTCAAAAACAGCCCCTGCTTTCCTAACTAGGGAACCTCCAAGAAGACCAAGTTGCCCATTAGGTATATATGTGTAGGAGGCCTAGATCCAGTCCATGCATGGTCCTTGGTTGGTGCTTCAGTCTCCCCGTTTCTTCATGCCCTGACTCTGAGCCCATTTTAGTTTGCTCTGTTGGCCTTCTTGTAAAGTTCATGTCCCTTCTATGTCTTCTACCTTTGCCAATTCTTCCATGAGGCTCCCAGTCTTTGGCTTTTAGTCTCAGCATCTGCTTCTATCCTATACTAAGTGGAGCCTCTCAGAAAACAGCTGTGCTAGGATACCATCTACAAGCATAACAGAGTGTTGTTGTTAGTGTCAGGGCTTTCTTCTATGGGCTGGGTCTCAAATTGGACCAGGGATTGCTTAGACATTCCCTCCATTTCTTCTCTATCTTTGTTTCTGCCCATCCTGTAGGCAGGGTACATTTTGGGTCAAAGTTTTTGTGGTGGGTTGGTGTTCCATCTCCCTCCACTAGGAGTCCTGTCTTGTTACATGGTGGTTTCCTCAGTCTCCAGGACACCCACTACTAAGCATCTCCTCTAGAAACATTCCTCCCTGGAGCCTACCCTGTTTGGAAGTCTCCAGCTTGTCTACGAAGTAAGCCTACCTACAATTTCTTTTCTCTTTGCAATTTAAAATGACACCGAGATCCATCTTACACCTGTCATAATGACTAAGGTAAAAAACTCAAGTGACAGCACATGCTGGAGATGGTGCAGAGAGAGGGGAACTGTTCTTCATTGCTGGTATGAGTTCAACCACTTTGCAATAATTCTGGAGCTGTCTCAGAATATTGGGAGTAGCTCTACATCAAGACCAATGTAATATTACTCAGCTTTTAAAAACAAAGAAATTATGAAAATTCAAGGCAAATAGATGGAAGTGGAAAAGACAATCCTGAGTGAGGTAACTCAGACCTAGAAATATACACATGGTATGTACTCATTTATAAGTGGATATCAGCCAGATAGTACAGGATAACCATACTACAATTCACAGACTCAAAGAAGCTAAGTAACAAGAAGGGCCTAAAGGAGGATGCTTGAATTTCACTCAGAAGGAGAAAATAGGATAGGCATCAGAAGTGGTCGCAGAGACACAGCCAAGACCGGAGAGGGAGTATGGATGGAAACAAGAGTGGGAAGCAGATACGGGGAGAGCTGGAGTGGGAGGACAGAGGGCTTGCAGAGAGAAGTAATGGACTTTTGAAGCCTTTATTTTGTTACATTGAGAACACTGTTTTCAACTCTAAATCACTACCTCTTAAAAGAGATTGTTCTGTAAGTTAGAAGCGAGATAAGAACTTAATCTGTTCTGTGTCAGTTACTAGAAGATCCAGATTTTAGGATCACAGGTATTAGTTTCATGTCTCCAGCACATGGAAGCAGCTAACATCTCAGCATAGTTGAGAGTTCTTAAATTATTTTTGTCTGGACTTATCAAAAACTGAGATGGGCACTGAAATTTTGGTTACATTACTTTATTTATATACTTTGGTTTTATTACTTAGAGTTTTGATTTATTCCTTCACAAATCCACTTTAGAAAATAATATTAAAATAATTTTTGACTATGATATGACACACACATTGTGAGTGAACTTGTTCCTATTGATAATTCATATTATCAAAAACATAGCTAAAATACTTCTAATTTTAAACCATAAAAACAATAATATATCTCTCAGGTACTCATTTACATTATAATGAACTAATTATGCATTTGTTTTGTATTTCATATATTCCATATGTCTACATATGTACATATATAACGTTATACTGATGCATTGAAAATGTGACATTGATGTATATTTTCATCATCCTTTGAATATTCACTTACTGAAATGTAACAACATAGTTTTCTTCCCCAACTATTCCTCAGAAAATCTCTCCCATCAGAATAAATTGCTTGGCTTCTACCCAGATAATTTAATTAAACATAGGAGCCAGTTACAACATTTTCATCCTGTAGTCCATGCTACCAAAAGTTCCTCTTGCCACATCTTATTTTTCTTGATGATTCTAATTAAGTGCATGTAGTCTTCACAAAACGCTGATATGTGTTCCTCTGAGTATTATCTTACATTAATTTACCAGTGTCTACATAATCATTTTGCATAGTGATAACAGTTAACCTAAAATGTATAAAGTAATACCTCAGTGTAATTTCAAACTGTATTTCCTTATTATAAGTCATGTTTAAAATTTTTCATATATTTGCAGACTTTCTGCATGCTTGCTTTTGATTAATGTCTATTGATATCCATTTAACCTTTGAAATTCCACTCCTCCCACCTTAAATCTTCCTCCCTTTTCCCCTTGTCTCCCCTCTCCTACCTCTTAGAAAAGAGGAGTGCCCCCTACTAACCTACCGCAGCACATCAAGCTGCATCAGGTCTGAAAACATCCTCTTTCCCTTTGACTGGGCATGGCAGCCCAGCTACAGTGAAAGTGGTCGAAAACCAGAAAACAGAATCCATGTCAGATACAGCTCCTGCACCCCTTATCAAGGGACCCACATGAAGCCTGAACTGCCATAGGCTACATCTGTGTAGGGATCCTAGGTCCAGTCTATGCATAGTTCTTAGCTGGTGCTTCAGTCTCTGGAAGCCCCCATGGGCCTTGTTTGTTTTGTTGGTCTTCTTACAGAGCCTCTGTCCCCTGTAGGTCCTTCTACCCTCCTCATCCTCCACTCTTCCACAATATTCCCAGTGCTCCTCCCCAGTGTTTGGCTGTGAATCTCAGCATCTGTTTAGATCCCTTTTTGGTGGAGCCTCTAAGAGGACAACTACACTAGGCTCTGCTCTGCAAGCATAGCAAAGTGTTGTTAATAGTGTGAAGTGTTGGCTCTCTCCCATGGGGTGGGTCTCAGGTTGAGTTAGGCATTGGTTGGACATTCTCTCAATTTCTATTCTATCTTTATCCCTGCACATCTTGTAGGCAGAGTAAATTGTGGGATGGTTTCTGTTCCCCTCCCTCTACTAGGAGTCCTGTGTAGTTAGAGGGTGTTGTACTCACTTATAAGCAGATATTAGCCACATAGTACAGGATAATCATACTACACTCACAGACCCAAAGAAGCTAAGGAACAAGGAAGGCCCAAAGGACAATGTTTGAATCTTTCTCAGAAGAGGAGACAGAATAGACAGAGGAGGTGATTGAAATGATGGAACAGGATAGAAGAGGGAAGTGTGAGTGGTGATCAGATATGGAAAGAGCATGGGGCAGGAAGACAGAGGGCTTGCAGTGAGAACAGAAATCAAATCATAGGCAGGAGCATCTCTGAGACAAGCTGGAAACCTAGGACAGGATAAGCTCAAGGGAGTGACACCAGCTATGACCCCTCGTGGACCAGGGGGGATGTGCTCTTGAAGACTAAAGTTGCCAAAGAACTCTTTTTTTAATTAAATTTTGTAATTACATGTGCAGAAAACTTAGCAGTGTACATTTAACCCAGTTAGTGGTGAGTTCTTTTTGCTTTTTCCAACGTGGTAATGCCAGGTAAAGATTTAGGACCCAGGACTTTGACTCCCAAGTGGAAGTAGCAACAGACCTCATCACAGCTATCATTGTAATTGGTCCACAGCTTAGCCAGAGCACTCTTGTCTTCTGAGTTAACCTGTATGAAGCCAGCAGTGGGGCAAGTCTTCCTGTGGAACAGCAGCCCCAGCCTGGCCTTTCCCTTGATGATGCAGTAGGGGACACAGGGCAGGTAGGAAGACCACCAGCTCAGTGGGGCTACATCATGGGCAATCACCACCAGCTGACCTTCTTGTTCTCCACCAAGGTGGTGACTGTATTGACCCCTGCTCGAAGGACAGGTAGTCTCTTAGTTCAGACGTTCCTTTTCCCAGTAGCTTTCTTCTCAGTTGGGCCAGTAGCCTTTGTTTCTTCTCCTGTTTTGTCTCTGGCATGTACTTGTGGGCAAGCTTAAGCACGTGGGTAGCTGTTTGCTGGTCCAGGGCCTGGGTGAACTTGTTAATGGCAGGAGGTAGTTTGAGTCAATTATAGAGGATGACCCTTGGCTGGTGCAGCTTGATGTAGCGGGGCCCGTTAACTAAGCGAGTGAGATCTCTGCCTGATGTTGAATTTCTTGTGCCTCTACTCAAACAAAGAGTTGACCACCTTTTTGGCCTCTTGTTTCATCAGGCAAGCAGAGGCCGGGGCCACCTTCTTCCCCTTGGCCTTCTTTCACTTGGGCATCTTGCTGGGCTAGAGGAGAGAGAGGAAACCTTAATGACCTTAATTCAATCCCAAGAGCTGAGACTCAAGGTGGAGTGGGGAAACTATTCCCAAAAGTTGTCTCTAACTTCCAACATTCATTCACAAACACAAGAATATGAAATAAAGAACATGTTATTATTATACACTACAGTAATGCCACTATTTTTTGTGTGAGCTCAGGGGAAATTATGTTAATGTATTAAAGAGATATCTGGATCTCTACATGCATGACCATATTATTCATGATAGCCAAGATGTTTAAACACTCAAACTGCCAAACAGTAGATGAAAAAATTTTGAAACTGTGGTTTGTATATGCAATGAAATGCTAATTAGCTTTAAAATAAAACTCATGAGATTCTATCATTTACCCCAACCTGGAAAAAAACAACAGAGCATTATTACAGTAAGTGAAACAAAGCATTCACAGAGAAAATGACCATATGTTCTCGTTTCTGTACTATAAATGATTTAAGTGCATGAAAGAAGGAACAACACTACCAGGGCCAGAAGATATAGAAATTAAAGTTGATTATCAAGGAGTACAAGGTATCAAAAAGAGGACTGGATCCTGATGACACAGAGTACATCATTGTGAATATAGGTCATATATTTTAGTGTACTTTTAATTTCAAAACATGTAAACATAATTGTTTGGTAATATAAAACAAGCACAAAGGCTAATATGTTATGTTTAAAACTCTGCAAAAATAAATAAGTAAATAAATAATGAGAAAAAGCTCTGTATATAGGAACACACAAACACATTATATATATATGTATATGTATATGGTCTCTCTGTCCCTCCTTTATCAATAACATTTTCCATGTTACCCCTTCTCACTCCTAAATTTTTGATAATTTCTTCAATTATTATTTTAACCTATATATGCATATATATGCACGTGTGTAATTTATTGTATAGTGAAAAATATACAGCAATGTTTTAAAGATCACAATCTCCAGCATTTGTTGTTGTACTTTTCATCATGGAGTTTCTGCCTGTAAGAATGTTTATTAGAAAAATTTATTCACCATAAATAATAAAATTGTTTCATTCAAAACAACTGTTTTCACACTGTCTCTGATTTAGGAACTTGTGTTTATCAAAAGTGGCCCATAAGAAAGGATGCAGGAAAGGCTATTTTGGTCTTCAGTTTTTTTTATTATTTCCTGTCACCTGTCAGTTGAATTTTTCTACGTCTGTTCTGAAATGGTTTATCATTTCAGCTCTGTTCAGTTTTCAGTATCTGTGACTCATTCTGCTTTCTTAATCACTTCCCCAGAAGAACTCATAATCTCCCTCTTGTTGTGTTGGAGAAAGGAAGTGGAACACATCTCATCCCTCGCCTCAGTCTAAACGGCTTTCTATACAATTCACAAAGTGCATTAAATCATGCTTATAAAAATGATTTCCAAATGGTGATGAATCAAAACTCTTATTTTACATGTCTATCATAAGGTCTTATCATTCCTCTAAGTCCTTGAGGCTTCTGGAAAACAAATTTGCAATTGCCCTCACTCAGCTGAGTTCTTTTTTAGCATCTGCATGTGATCTGGGAGGTACCTGGTGCATGGTGAACTGATTTTTCTAGGCAGACGTATCTATTGTTTTCTTATATTACACACTGATTTTTTGCTACATTTTAAGTGAAACTTCTTTCACTTTATCTTTGTTATTTTTATTTATTTCTTGAGTACCTTGAAAATTCTTTATCATTTTATTGACTGCTTTTTACATATTCAATGAATAAATACATGCACTTTAAAGTTATATAACTTTTATAATTTATCTAAAAATAGAAAAGGAGCAGGATAATGTTTTTCTATAGTCTTTGTCTTATTGAAAATAGATTTTTTTTCTATTAACTAAAGTCCTCCACTCTAGTTTTCATGGCAAGCACTTTATCAAGATGAGCCCATCTTCCCTAACCCTATATATTATTTTCTCTCTTTTTCTTAGCCATTAAAGTTAAGAGCTTGTTTGTTAGTTTACTTGACACAAACCTATACATACTTTGGAAGTGGACATGTCAATTGAGAAATCACCTCTATCAAATTGGCCTCTGGGCATGATTATGAGGAATTGCCATGGTTGCTGATTGATGTGGGCATGCTCAGCCCATTGTGGCTTGTTTCATGTCTCAGCAGGTGGGGTTGGACTATATATAATAAAAATAGCTGAGCAAGCCAGAAGCAATCCAGTAATCAGAGTTCCTCTGTGGTCTCTGATTACGTTTTTACTCAAGATTTCTACCTTGAGTTTCTGCTCTGACTTCCCTCAATGGTGGACTGTGGCCTTCAAACTAAAATAAACACTTTCCTCCTCTAAAAAACAAATGACAACAAAAACAAGCAAAGGAAAATAGATATTTTTATCAAGTATATTTGATTACAATTTCCTCTCTTCCAACTCCTCCCAGATCCTTTTCACCTTTTGTCTCTAAAAGCTATTCAGTTTTGGAAAGAGTACATTTCACCCTCTTTCCTAGTTTTGTAGTAATGTGCCTTTATTTACTACGATGTCTTTTGTTTCTTTTTATTATTATAATAGATTCTTTTCTCATACAAGACTTCCCAACCACAGTTTCCCTCCCCTCCTCTCCTCCTAGCTCCTCCCACCTACCCTTTTCCCAGAGCCACTCCCCCCTCCCCATTTGCCTTCAGAAAAGAGCAGGTTCCCAAGAGTCAACACTCAAATAATACAAAACAAGATATAGTAACACAGAGCAAACGCCTTTATATCAAGGCTGGGCAAGCCAACGCAACAAAAAGAATCGAGTTGTAAAAGCAGGCCAAAACATCAGAGACATGTCTACTTCCACTGTTAGCAGTGGCACAAAAACAAACAAACAAACAAACAAAACACATGAAGCTAGTAGCCATAATATATATGCAGGGGACGTTTTTCACGCTCTCTTGCTACTTTTGTGTCTTTTAGGACATATGACTTCTGCTTAGTTGATTCAGTGTCCAGTCTATATGATATGCTATTGCAATGGTGGCACAGAATGGTGGAAGTGGCCAAACAATGTCTGGTTTAATTACAGGCCCACACTACAAAAGGTAGCCTGTTCCTGACACTGCCTGGATGGCTATTAGATACTCAGAGATAGGGTCTCTGGCAATAAACCAACAAATAATAAAAAGTTTCAATGAAATTATTTCTAATGATGTTCTGTTACACTCATAGATTGGTGCTCTAAGAACCTGGTATGTCTTATAGTCTGAAAAAACATGGTAAATAAAGTCAGTTTTTTAATAGACAAACTGAAGGTAAAATCCTAGCAACTTATGTAATTACTGGCTCTCAGGATGTGGAACAGAAAGAAAAGACAGCACAGGAAGAGAATCTCCTTATGGAGATGGCTTCAAATGCAGCAAACTAGCCACTGGGCAAAATGTCCTCATTTTTGGTGCAGACAGAATTTTGTCTAAAAGTGGGCAAGCTTGGATGCAGGCAGAGTTGATGGCAAAGCTCTGCCAAGGCAGAGTAATGAAGTCCTCAGTAGCTCCTGCCTTACAAATACGTCTGTCAGATATATTGGTGTCAGAAGTCTAAAGGTGATGCCCCAATGTTATAGTTTTGGATGACTGTTCAAGCAGCAAACTCTCTCTGTCATTTCTTTCTTTCTTTCCTTCGCATTTTGGAAACTGCTAACCTGCACTTCTGGTTCACTCAAGTAATTAAGTTTCATTCCTTCTTAAGTCTCTGATGGGGTTGAAGATCTTAGCTGTTTAGGGGTTAAGTTGTTTTTAGGTCTAGATAGAGGTTTTGAGTTGACAGACATGAGATATGATAGATATTGATTCTCATTCAGAATTTTAGACTCACCAAGATAGAAAAGATGTTTACTTCAAGTTTGCCAAAAACAAATAGCTAAATCACTACGAATGTAACATTTATAGAACTGCTAATTGTTTCATGGTTCTTCCTGCTGTATGTAGTTTATTGTATATATGTGTAATAACATAAATGTATATGTAAAAAAGAAATATAATAAAAAAGGAATATCACCTTTAAAAGGCTACAGAACTTTTGTCAAAAGAGCATCCATTGTGAAGTACATAAACCATAAGAGCACAGAGTCATGACACTCAATACTTAGTTAAAGGGGTGATAAAACAATAAAGTGTAAAAGCTTAGATTATGTCTAAACTGATGATCAACTGAAATTATTATCAATATTATGTATAGTTGATTGGTAGTTTAGACAATTGATGATTGAACAGTTGAACTGAAATTCAATAGAGTAAATTTCTTCCTTCTTCCCCCTCTGAATTTGGTATAATATAGACTACAGTTTTCTTCATATTGGTACTTTTAAATTTTTTCTATTGATTTCTAAAGTCATTAAGTGATAAGATGAATTCGAAATATCTAACAAGTGTAAAAATGCTGATAGTAATCCAAGTAGATTCTGGGTTCTTTCTTTTTTTCTTTCTTTCATTTTTTTTTTTTTTTTTTGTTTCTTTTCATTTCCTTCAATCTACAGAATTTAGTGAAAGGTACTTTACAGCGCATTTAGGACCTGGAAAGATTAATGTGAATGACAGTGACTTTGAAATTTACATTTTAAGTAGGATTTAGATAAATCCTTTAGCTTTAAAAAGATATATTCTTATTTCTTTTCATGACATGAACAAGCCTTGGAAAAATTGAGTCTTGAAATATGTCTGTATTTCATGTTATCACAATATACTTTGAATAGATAAAGAATACTATATACAAAGAAATGCAGCTTTTAAAACAGAAAACAGTAAAAATCCTGTTTTGATATGTAAATCTTAAGAAAAATTTCATTCAATGAATATTTATCCTGATTCTCCAAATTCTAATATTTTAACCTGTTTCTAATTAGAATAGGAAATAAATATATAATCTTCAAAATATTAATAAATAAGATATTGATAAAATCCTGATCAGGTTATAAATCTCAAGGAATATAGTCAAAGATTCCAAAATATGGCTTAATTAAATGCAATGGTAAGAAATTTTATTATGTTTTTTAATATATAATTTTCAAACAACTTAATTATGTTCACTCAGAGTTTAAAGAATAATAATGAGGGGAATTTAGCTATACTTGACTATTTAATCACTGAATTCTAAACACACTCACATATACTTCACAAACATAAATGTATCATACATTACTTTTTTATGTCCATTTATTCAATTTGGCCATTTACTCATAATAAATGCATTTGTAAACATGTATATGTGAAAAACATTAAAACAGGTAAATATGAAGATATGTTTTAATATCCAAACTTTTTTCTTATGAGAAATGTGAATATTCATGATCATTTTAATTTGAAGACTCGGTAGAGAAAGGAAAGTTGTTGATGTAGAGTGCATTTAGTATAAAGCCAATCTCAGCAAGAGAGAGTTTATCTGAATTAGAGTCTCAGAGATGTCCCTAAATATATGTTTATTACTTTAAAATATATGTTTAATATTTGAAACTGATTTTTAAAACTGTTTTCCAGAATTTTATAAATGATTATTCTATTTAAATTAGTCTTCTCTCCTTCTCTTTCCTTCAACTCCTCCAGTGTTCCTTCCACTCCTCTCTTTCTAAACTTCATACATTTTCATTCTTAAATTTTTACATGCATATGAATATATATGTGTATTATACAGATGTTATACATGCAACCCATTGAGTTCATAGGTATTTATGGCTGACCTTTTGTAATTGCCTTACCTCTCATGGGGCTGGTCACACAAGACCAGCAACCAAGTGTGGTCTACAGTTCTTCATTAGGAGAAGCCATGTGAGAATTCCAATCCTTATTGGCATTTCAATCATTCTCAGGAGATTTTACCTTCCTTATGCACCCATATTGTTGAGCTCTCCTTGCAGCACATGCCTTCTCATTCATATAAGCTACTATCTTAGAGCAGAACCCTGTCCTGGTCCTATGATTCTAAAGCAAAATCACTCTGTTTCTTCATCAGTAATGTTCACTAAACTTTATTTGTAAAGATTGTAGTGAAGATGTATTGATTAGAGCTGGCCGCTAAATAGTCCTTTGTTCTCTGTCTTTTGACTACTTGTGGGTTTTTTTTTCCATATTGATCTCTATCTGCTGAAACAGCTGTTATGTTGCACTTACTTATGGTATAAGGACATTTATTTGGAATGCACTTGGAAATTATACTCGCTTCGTGAGGTGGCAATAGTTGCTGCTTTTTTAGGATCTATGGCCTCACAAACCACAGCTATTTGACTAGATTTACAGTGCCACATGGATTCCCTGAATACCAGTTCAATATCAGCTAGTTATGACCAGGATATAAGTCCACTGCTGTAATATTTTATAATATCTTGACATTCTTGCCATAGTTCTCATTATTCATAGGCATCACTGCTGGTTAGAGCAGTTACTGAATTTCTCCTTTGGCATAGCTCCTTCTGGCACTGAGGGCTGGTACTCATCGAGGAGGCTAAAGTCATTTTCAGCTCATGTTTCCAAGTGCTGTGTCTGTAGTGTGTAGTGTCCTCCACAGTAAGGTCTTATTTTCAGTGATAGGAAGGCAACTAAGAGCAATGACAATAGCTTATATTGTTTTGGGGGTCCTTTCGTATTCCCTAACCAACAACTTAGAAGATTTCCAATGCTTGGAATTGGTTGTTTCTTAGACAATATCTAGCTGTAGGGAAAACACTGTCATCCCAAAAACCATAATGCACACACACACACATACACACACACACACACACACACACACACAAACACACACTGTCAGTAGCACATTAGGTTTACTCCTTGGTGTCTGTATAGATAGATCCTGAAAACTACTCATGAGCTGATAGTAGAAACTTCCCCAGTTCTTTCGTGTGTTCTGATAGAGATGCTGAGAAATACATCTGATCATCTTTGATTCTTCTTCCTTCAGAGGATGACTTTATGTTCAAATACTTCTGCTGAGATTTCCTCATTTCCCAGTCACTCCATGGTCTATGTAAGGTTCTTGACAGATTTTCTGAATCCCAGATTACTGTTTTTTAACCTCACCAAGGTGATTCTCGATTTTCTGATGTACCATGTTACTTCCTGCATTGTTGCAGCACATTATTCCTGGGGGGAAATGAACCAATATCTACTCATCCTAAATTAACAACTAAGGAGAAAAGACTGTATGAAGTATGGCACCAAAGTCCAACTTGGCGAAGCAATGAATTTATTGAAGTTATATACAGGGACAGGGATGAGGGGTGCTCACAGGAGAAGAAAGTGCTCAAAGATTATGTGTAATTATTTCTCCAAAGACCATTCCAGCCTGGATGACAGCTGCGACAACTTAGACACATGGAACACACTGTACAATTGTCAAGCAGATCGACATGTAAGAGTATCCTTTAGAGATCGGTGAGCATCACTCAGCCGACCTTCCTACCTTTCTATGCTTGAGGAGGGAGGGTACTAGTGAATCTAGTCAGGCTCAGGAAATTCTTTTTTTCTCTTTCTTTGCTCCTCCTCCTCCTCCTTCTCTTCCTCCTCCTTCTTCTTCTTCCTCTTCCTCTTCCTCTTCTTTTTAATACAGGGTTTCTCTGTGTATCCTTGGCTGTCCACGGCTCATTTTGTAGAACAGGCTGGCTTTGAATTCACCAAGATCTGCCTGCCTTTTGCTCCCCAAGTCCTGGAATTACAGGAGTCCACCACCACACATGACTCAGATGATTCTTTATTATTATTATTTTATTTTTTATAATCCATTCATATTATATCCTGGTCATTATTCCTCACTTGTATCTTCCATTCCCACCCATCCTCCTTCTTCCACCTTATTCCCTTCCCCTAGACCTTTGACAGAAGGGGACCACCTCTAGCACCCTAGGACCACAGCCTATCAGGTCTCATCAGGAAAGTTTTCATTCCTTTTTTTGTGGGCCTTTATCTGTAGGTTGAGGAGATGCCCTCTCCTGGTAAGTTTCATGCTCAGAAATAGGTGCATATTCCCCTTGCTGGCAACAGTCCACAGGATCCTAAATTGTGTCAAAGGCTAGATCCTTGTAGAGACACTTTCAAAGCAAACTGCAGAGATTTTAGGCCAAAAGGTGTCAAAAGCTGGCTCTTTGAAGAAACATATCAAAGCTGACCTGGAAACAAGCCCTGGGAGGTATCCTGGCTTAAGCCTCCTGCAATTCAGATATTCTTGCTTAAAAACCCAGAGGTCTGGGGTGGGAGGTTGGACTCCCCCATTTCTCCCTCCATAGATCACTGTCTTTGTCATATATATATATATATATATATATATATATATATATATATATATAATTAAGCTTAGTGAATTAAAATCTAGCCCTTTGACTCTCAATTCTTTATTTTAACCAAGCACACTTTTTACAAGTCCGAGTCTTCCTTCTCCTGCCTGGAAGGGACACTGGACTCCCAGAATCTCAGTCTCAACTAAGTGCAAGGTCACCCTGCACTCCTTCAAGCTAGGAGATCTGACCAGAATGTTCTCTCACTGCTCAGGAGGCCTTCCTTGTGACCTGTTCTCAGGACAGAGCCTTCCACAACTATCCTCCAAAAAGCTGAATGAAACTCTGTGACCAGAATCTCAGGCGAGCCTCCTGGAGAAAGGAACCCACACTTCCTCCTATGTTCCTGCTGGGTCTTCCCACCAAGGGGAAATGATCAAATCAAGAGCTCCAGAGTTCATATCAAAGGCAGTTCCTGTCCCCCCTCCCCAACACACACAACCATGGAGAATGAGCTGCCCACTGGTTAGATCTGAACAGGGGTGTAGGTACACTGCATACCTTGCCCTTGGTTGCTACAACAGTTTGTGCAGGCACCCCTCGGCCAAGACCCAGCATCCTTGATGGTCTCCTTGTGGGGCTCCTGAACACTCTGGGTCCTTTATGTGCCCCATTCTTTCATTGCTCCAACTGTGAGTCCATCTGTGAGTCACTATTCCACCCCCACTGCCACCCACACCTCGAGGAGTCTCTCACAGAAACATCAATATTGGAATTAACCACTTATAAGTGAGTATATACCATGTGTGTCTTTCTGGGTCTGAGTTACCTCACTCAGGATGATAGTTTCTAGTTCTATTCATTTATCTGCAAATTTCAAGATTTCCTTGTTTTTAGTAACTGAGTAATATTCTATTGTGTACCACAGTTTCTTTTTCTTTAGACTACAGTGTACATTGAGAAGGTTGGTTGGAGGATAGAAATTTCTACCTTCCTTTAGAACATCCTGTGTTTAGGGAGCTAACTTTCAAGATGGACAGATTGTTTCTTTGGTTTTTGTTTGTTTGTTTGTTTGCTTGCTTGCTTGCTTGTTTTTTTAATGGTATTTTTGCCTTGTATTGTCTCTTTCCAAACTCTCCCATATATCCTTCTCCTAATGTTTTGAAGCAAATATGCAGCTTGAAAACACACATTAACAGAAGGTAAGACATAAATCCTAATTAGTCTCTACTTTAATTGAATTTATGCTAATAAGAAATTTGGTGGTTTATTATCCAACTCTTATTTCTATTAGATATTCCATTAATGTTAAAGTCATCCAGGACTATGGTCTGTAAATCAGTGAGACTTATGTACTTTAACTAAAAAGTTTATAGTGTATTATGTAAATATTACGGTAAACTAAGAGTGTATTTGTTTGTCTTTATTTATTTATTTATTTATTTATTTTGAGACAGGATTTTTCTCTTTGGACTGGACTGTCCTAGACTTGCTCTGTTGATCAGCTTGGCCTGATCCAAGAGATGTGCTTGCTCTGCTCTGCGTGCTGAGATTAAAGGCATTCCACATCTCACACAGCTAACCTAGGAGTTTTGTAGTCTAGTTTACTATATATCATCTCCAAATATTCAAAGATATATACTTACTATTCACTTTTAAAGTTTAAGATATAAAATTAAGTTCTGGGCATAGGTTATCTAGTTTGCCTATCCAGTGTTCAATCTATGTATATTTACATATATGTCTTCTTATCTATAGAGTAATATAGCTACACATCAGTCATCTATATATGTATCATTCATCATCATTATCTATTATTTTGATCAACTTGGGACAAGAAATAAGATTAGAATATTAAATTAGAATATTAAAAAATTAAATCATAATAAAATATTAGTATGTTTAGAATACAGAAATTAAAAATAAAATAACAAAACCATATTATGAATTATATTGCTTTGCTTATCAAACTAGGAGGTTTCTAGAATGAAGCATAAAATAGTGAACTAAGATACATATTGAACCCAGGCATTGTGGTGCGTGTCTTTAATCCCAGAACTCTGCAAGGGAGAGGCTGATTGATCTGTGGGTTCAAGACCAGCCTGGTCTACAAATGGAATCCAGAACAGCCAAGACTATACAGAGAGATACTGTCTTAAAAAAATACATATTGGTAAACAGATTAACATACAACCCACTCATAAATAAGAAAAAATATTTAAATAAAATTACTGGATTATTTTACTTTGAATTCATTTAACACTCTCTACTGATAATAAAAGATCAATATCTGTTTCAATATTATTTTGTTATAGCTAACCTATTATTTTGTCAACACAATCTTTGATACAGATATTGAATCTTACTTTTTCATTAACTCTATTTTGTAACAATACCAAGATCAGATTATAAAGTTTCTGATACAAATTGCATAGGTAAGAATTAAAGAGATGTGCTCCATATTAGTGGAAAATATTGTGCTCTGCAGTTTAATCAAATTAAGTGAAAAATTAGAAATTAACTTAGAGCTAAAAGTGGCCAAAGAAAAGAAGTCTTTTTTTTTTCAATAAAGCCCAAATGTAGATTATATTATTTTGAGAAAGAAAGTCTTTTAATTAAAATTGTGTCAACTTAATGCCTCAATTGTCACTCACATGTTAATTTTAAATCATTGGTTTAGAATTTTGTATATAGATGCAAAATAAGTTTAATTTTAGATACAATGGTATGGAGGTCAAACGTAAATTTATTCTTCATGATATATTATATATATATATATACACATATACACATATACACATATATATACACATATATATATACACATATATATATACACATATACACATATATGTAAATTTATTCTTCATTATATATATATATATATATATATATATATATATATATATATACACATATACACATATACATACTTTAATATATGGTATTCTACCCGTATAATTCAATTATAATACAAGGTTTACTTACAATACTTTAAAAGTGCTATAGCTGGCTGTTTAGGATAAATAAGTTATACAAGTTAATTGTTACTTGATCAGATCATGCTCATGTCAATTGCTGTTCTACTTTTATCACAAGAATATACATCTTAGGTGTGGCAGATAGATAAATTCTATAGAAAGATAAGGTAGGATAGTTAGATAAGGTCTTCAAAAACCTCAAAGACATTCAGAATATGAAATTTAAAAATGTTTTATTATTATAAAGAGTAATTAACAATGAGACTAGTTAACTCCTGGCAACACCCAGCCTACCTCCAAGAGGATGATGGGCATCAAAGAACCGCCTTATGGAGATGACTTTAAATGTGGCGAATAAGTCACTGGGCAAAATGTTCGCCTTTCTACCGCAGACAGAATTCTACGTAAAAAAGGGCAAACTTGGATACAGACAGAGTCGCCAGCCAAACTCTGCCAAGACAGGGTAAGCAAGTCCTCAACAGTTCCTGCCTCACAAATAAGTCTGTCAGATATACTGGGCCAGAAGGCTGAAGAAGATGCTACAACATTATAGAGAGTGTTGGGTGACTATTTAGGTAGAAAACTGTCTCTGTCATCTTTTCATTTGAAAAGCTACTAACCTGCACTCCCGGAATACTCGGATAATCAAGTTTACTCCTTCTCAAGTCTCTGAGGGAGATGAAGACCAGGTAGCTTAGTTTTACAATGAAGCTTAATTGTTTAGGGGTTAAGATGTTTTTAGGTCTAGATAGATGTTTTAAGTGAATAATGACAAGATGTGATGTAGGTTGATCTACATTCAGGAGTTTAGATGCACCATGGTAGGAAAGATGTTTTCTTCAAGGATGCCAAATACAAATAGCCAAATATTAAAAATGTAACATTTATATAATTCTTGATTGTGTCATGGTTCTTCTTGATGTAGGTAATTTATTGTATACATGTGTAATAATATCAGTGTGTACGGAAAAATAAAAAATATTTTAAAAATCACACAAGCAGAGATCTAACTAGTCATTGGTAGGACTCTTTGAAACTTCTTATGTTCAGTCTAGGATAAATTAGCTTCAGTTTTTATGTTGTTTTCTCATAGTCAACTGATACAAAACAGAAAACTTTGGTCTGAACAGAATCTTTAAAAGTGACCAAATCTGCATCTTTGATATGGACCTATTTACATAGTAAGTATTTAAATATATTTCCATACACAATATTAAATATATTTTAGTCCTTGACAAATATGCTGCACAATATCACACAAGTTTATATTTATTTCAGCAGGTTATAAAGTAATTCACATTGATTTCTCTTTGTTTCTTTATTCTTTTGTTGGTTTTTGGTGGCTAGACACCCTAGCCTTTAGGGAATGTTTTTCAAAATAACAGGTCATTTACAGCAACAAAAATAGCACAAATTCTACTCATCCAGTGTCCCCCCATCATTATTCCTGCAAGACCACGTTTTCTTCAAGGTAGCTATAGTGCCATAATTGATGATTTGGGCACGGAATTATTATGTACTAATAGCAATGCCTGGCCTATTACCATGAGCTATGTCCTGCTGCTTTACAATTAGCCCAAGGCACACTCTGGACAAGTTTCTGCGTCTCTCATGGACAGTTCACCAGGTATAACATAACGACTCCTTGGGAGCCAATTAGTTGAATCTGTCAAACTCAATTTCTATAATTTTTCCTTTGCAGAATATAACCCCAAAAGCTGTAATTACGACAACAAACAGAGAAGATGACTGGCTAAAAGGAGTATTTACTTTGACAACGCAAATTCCTTTCTATTCATTGTTATAACAAAAGGGCATTTCTTACAACTGTCCATGATTCAGAAATGCGGGAAATGTTTATCCTACATAAAGCAGTTATCAACAGTTTTTGTTTTCAGTGTAGGATTTTAAGCTTGAATGAAAAAGAATCATGAAAACATGTGAGACAAGGCACATTATTTCTTAAAGACAATACTTGGTAGATTATATTTTAAATGTTTCTCTAAAGTATACTCCATCATAAAACAAAAAAAAAAAACAAAAGGAGCAATATTTTATTAAAGTGTATTTGGGTTAAATGTTTCTCCTGTTCTTCTTTCCCCCATTCATCACATCTTTTTACTAATTTTTCCTTCAAATTTCATGTGGTATTTTAAAATAATTTTATTTATTGTTTGAGATAATAATTACACCATATTCACCTTTCCTCCATCCAAATCTTTGTATATATCACTCCTTGAAGATTTTCATATTTATGCTGTCCTTTTCATTAGTTGTTGTTACATACATATATGTGTATATAAAACATACAAATACAAATTACATATATATTCCTGAATACATAAACACAACCAGCTCAAACTGTATAATGTTTCTTGTATGTAATTTTTAAGGGCTGAGTATTTGGAATTGGATAAACAGTTGGTGTACTGTTCCCTGGAAAGGATTATTTCTCCTGCTCTCAGCTTTCCTTAGTTGCCTGTAGTTCTTTTTAAAAAACCACTGAGTCGACTTAATGCTGTCTATATGTACATGGGTATAGAACCTTCTATTGTATTATTATGCTTATTTTTCTCAGAAGCTAGAAATTGCCAATAGGGCATCAGCTGTAGATGTGATCTCATTAGGTTTTCTGCAATAAAAAATGATGTTTTGGCTGGCTTGATCTCATGGAAGTCCTGTGTATGCAATCACAGCCACTGTGAGTTTGTGTGTACTAATGTCATGTTGTGTGCAGAAAATAATTTTCATTTGCAGACATTTAACATTACTGGCTCTTATAATTTTTCTAGTGCTTCTTCTACAATGATTCCTGATCCCTGATCCTTGGGGGTAGTACAATATAGATGTCCCATTTCGAGCTGAGTACTTCACAGTCACTTATTGCCTGCATATTAATTAATTGTATGTCTATATACTAACTGTGATCTATTAAAAATAGTGTTTGAAAGATGTACTATTCAATATACCTACAAATAATAAGAGTCAGTTTTATACTATGTCCATATAGCAGAATAATACCATAAGGTTTTCATTACTGACTATGACATAGTCAATCACAGATTTTGGCTTAACCATCAGTTAGAGGCATGTGTCCCACCCTATGGAGTAAGCGTTTTTATATAAGTGATTTATTTTTTGTATGTATGTCTATGTGAAGGAGTCAGGTCTCCTAGAACTAGAGTTACAGATAGTTGTGAGTCACAATGTATGTGTTAGGAATTGAGCCTCAGTCCTCTGCAAGAGCAGTCAGTGTTATTAACCACTCGGTCATCTCTCCAGCTCCATGGAGCAATATTTTAATTCAATTTGATGATTGGTTTCTTGCAAAGTAACTTTTATTCATGAGATGTAACTGATGCCTCTGAAGCGTACCATTGAATAAGCTCACTATTTCTAGATCTTTCTGAAGTAAGGCTGGCTGGTTCAACTCAACTGTTCTAACTTAAATGCCGCTTCAAGCTGACTGGTTCAGTCTGGCTTCTCTTGACTTCTGACAAAATTGCTCTGTTTGGTCTGTCACTGCCCTGACTCCCAATTCACTGAGTTAAACTGAACTGCAGAACTGACTGAACTGATTCAATTCTCTGTACTCCACTGCCTCTCCCTATGCTCTCTTAAATAGCCCTCTTTCCTGTGCTGTCCTTGTGAAAGTTGGGCATATCATATTCTGCCAAATTTTTCTTTGATCTATCATTTTGTCTCCCCTTCCTTTTGATGATGTTGTTCGGGATTATCAGTGCGTACTAAGGAATTGTCTGTATTCCAGATAAAAGGATTAAAGGTCTGCGTGGCATATTTATATTCCAGCCAGATAACACAGACCGAGGTCTTTAGATGTGATATCTTGTTAGAGCAGCCATGATGCTGGATTAAAATTTCTCTACAGTTATTCACATAGCATTAACTGTGCTGATATTATAGACTTATCTTGCTGAATTCACAGCTACTTAAGACTGTTCACTACTTTTCTCCCCCAGCAACATAATGAAAGCAATTTTGAGGGTACTCAAAAGCTGTACATAGATGTTCCATAGTATTCAGTTGACACTTCTGGGCATATTATTAAAGGATGTTATATTCTACTGCACAGACATTTCCTATTTATTTTCATTGCTTATTTGGTCACAATTTCATAAAACTGAAAATCAATTGTGTACCAACTGATTAACTGATGATGAGAATGCAATGTTTACACATGACGGGGCATTATTCAGCTGTCAAGAAAAAACAAAATAAGGAAGTCCACAGGTCAAAGGATAGAGCTGAGAATAATCTGTCTGAGTGAGTAATTTATAGAAAGATAGATGCAATGCTTTCAATCCTGTGGATACTGTATTTGAAGCTGAGTATGTATTTAAACTGTAATAACTGTAGAAGCCAGAGAAGGTGGAAGGAGGATAACAAACAGGTAAAGTTAAAGGAGCTAGAGGTAGGACAGTGGGGTAGACAAAGGATAAGTAACACTGAAGGTCCATGGAAATTCCATATGTAAGCCAACTTCTGTAGAAGAGTTAAAAATATTTATATATTTAATTAGTGTTAATATGTAAGTATTGTTACTCTATAATAGGGGACAATGCCTATAAGCCAGTAATGGGAGAAACAACCACAGGATATCAAATAAAAATTCTACTGCCAAGTATAGATTATCTCTCTTTGAACTTTTGATCAGTGGAGTCCTATACACCACTCTTGTAAACGCTATGTGCTATTGTCATTGCTCTTAGAGATCTTCTAGAAATCACATATTTGAGTCAAAATGTCATATTTTAAAACACTTATTTGTTTGTTTTTTACAACATTATTTTGAGAAATGCAGTGGTAGTCTATTTGAATATAAAGCTTAAGCTTTTTACAAGACTACCATACTACAATCAAGAAGTTTTACATAGAAGGCAAATATTTCATCAATTTCTATATTTAGTTTTTGTTCTACTAGCATGGAACATACTTAAGGTTTTTTTTATTTACTGTCTTGTCTTATAGGTTGTAAATAGCGCCACAGAAAAACTACACTGTGCTGCATTTACTTGCAAAACATCCAGCATATAGAGAATCAGTGATTAATTCCAATTAAAACACCAAAAATTCGTGCCTTATTCTTGTTTTTTTTTTATTTATTTTTGTTTATTTTAGTGCACGTGTGCGAGCACATGTGTGTGTGTGTGTGCACGCACTCATGCGCATGTGTGTGTTTGTCATTTGTTATATAGGTCTCTGTATTACATGTTTATGAGTGTGTGGACATGTATACCTTCAAGGGTTGACGAGAGGAGGAAAATGAAGACAGTGCTCAAAAAAGAAGCCAGCAGTAAAACTCTTTAACCCAATATAAGATCCCAATTTCTTACACTTTGATGAAAAAAAGTTGCTTTGTATTTACTACTGATTTTGAGTACATGGATAATGGTAGATATGATCAAGAAAGTTTGAGTTCTTTACAGTTGTGCTCATTCTCATCCTCTTGTGATTTATTGTAACTGACAGATAAATACCCTTTCCTTCCCTGTTAGCGATGTACTTTGTTTATTCGTGGTAATAAGATGTGGATATAAGTGACTGTCACCTATCGCAGTGATTCTTTCAATCCTTCTGTATTGCAGTGGCTTGTCCTTCTATGCAACTGATAAAAAGATACTGAAGGGCTTTTTATGCTTTTCTGTATTTCTCTTTTTATCTCAATGGATATTTGTTGAATATAGAAAATGTGAGCTACAGCAGCAAGTAATGTTTAAAGTAATCTTGAAAATGCAGGTACTGACTTTCACACAAGCTCAGGTGCCCCATATTTGACCACGTCCCTTTGATGGGGATGCCTGGTGGCACTCAGAGGAAGGATAGCAGGCTACCAAGAAGAGACTTGATACCCTATGAGCATATACAGGGGGAGGAGGTCCCCCTCAGTCACAGTCATAGGGGAGGGGAGTAGGAGGAAAGCGGGAGGGAGGGAGGAATGGGAGGATAGAAGGGATGGGCTAACAATTGTGATGTAATATGAATAAAATAATTAAAAAATAAAATGAATTCTTGAATATATCCATTTAAAATTTTTAGATTAGTTATTTTTATAAAAGAAACATTTAAGAAGAAAGTGGGAGAATAATAAATTTCAAGCAGTCTCTACATGAAGATAGAAAGTAGCATTAGGATGGGTTTGACGATTTGATGCCTTCTCTCCAGGAATACAAGAGCCACCCAAACTCAGTGTGACCATAGCATTAGTCAACAGCTTATATATGCCAGCAACAATTTTTAAATCATTACGTAACAGCCAATTAAATTTAAAAAACATGAAAATATTGTTTAAATAGACTTTTTAGAAAACAATGATAAAGTGTTTTATATAATCAGGCCAGGCATAAATGTTTTTAATTTGAATATACTTAATCTGCTCTTAGTTAGATCCTCACATGTAGAACCAGGTACATGTTCTGTAAGCTATACTATGTGTCTTTGACTGTGATTAGGAATATCATTACACCAAACTGGTTATACTAAACAAGAAATACTGACCTCAATATGACTTATGAAACATGGGAGTTAGAATAAACAACACTAGTAAAATAAAGACTGGGCTCACATATTGGGGTGACTTAGAATGAAGGTAATGGGGAGCTAGAGGACATCAGAGTGTTCCAGATGATGTGGCTGTGTGTCCAGCATAAAAGGACTCATGTTTTAGGTAGAGGGGAGGCTCTTTTACTTTTATTTATTTATTTATTTATTTATTTATTTATTTATTATTGTCTAATTTGCTTCTGTTTGTTTGATTTTATGTTTTTGTTTTATAAATGAGAGAGAAAGAATATGAAATAGAGTAGACAGGGAGGTGAGAAGGGTCTGTGAGAAGTTTGGGGAGCAAAAAAATATGATCAAAACATTTGTATGGAGAGTATGTTCAACTTTAAAAATATCTAAGTATACTAAAAGATATGAGCCTGTATTCTGGGTGAAAGACAAAGCCCTAAGAAATATAGTACAGTTAAATGTAAAATAAATAAAAGAGAGTATTACAAATAATCCCTATTCTGCTAATCTTGCAGAGGGACTAAGAAATTTGTCAGAAGTATAGGTAGAAGTAGTGGAATGCTGTTGTCATTTTGGACAATCCAAACAATTCTATGAGTTACAGCTAGCTCACAGTTTGCAGCAAATATAAAAGAGGGCTCTCGTCATTCAGTTTTGCCAATCTGCTTCTCATAAAAAAGTAAATTTCACAGATTTCCAAATTTGCCCCAGTGTGCTGTTTTGAGCACAGGTAATGAAGAAGCCTGTTTGTGAAAAATACAGCCTCACATTTGATGACCCCTCCCCTCATAAGTGAGAGTGCATCTTCTGCTTTCAAGCCTTCATTGCATCTTGACTCTGAATGTTTACTGTAAGTTTCATATTCTTTCAGAAATCACAGGTACAGACAATGTAAGTGCTCTTTTATTAAAGGCTGAGAACATAATGCTGGAGCTTCTAAAGGACAGGCAAGGCAATGAAACACAAACAACCATGGGCATAGTAAAGTTAGACTCTTATGTGGTAAAATGTTCTACTTTTACTTGGCAGTGTTTGCAATAAATCCAGTCTAAGTCTCACCGTCTTCATCTGAAATTATCAGGACACAAGTCAGTCTTTGTAACTAGGAGATTGGATTTTGGCTCATCTAGACTTTCTATATACCATTCGGTCCTGGTGTTGATATGGTATTGAAAACGGTAGAACTATAAATTAAGTTGGTATCAGTGTATTTGAGTATTTCCCCTGCTAGCTACAGGCTACCTCTTGGATAACTTCAAAGTCATGGAAATAGTAAAAGCTGTTCAGTATCCATGAAGAAAACTAAAATAACTATAAAAGAATCAGGGGGTTGTGATCCTGTTGTCATATATGGGGAAATAAGGTCTGTGGTCTTCGGTGGGACTCCTTGGATAAGAATCTCATGACCCATCCATTTTACAATGGAACATCTCTGAATATATTGCTTTAAGTTCATTTTGCATCAGTTTCCTGTTTTGCAAATAGGGAATAAATGAGGCAAGCCTTAACAACTTGTTCTGGAAACCAAGACAGACACAAATGTTCTATGTGATCATTCATTATAATTTTTAATACTTTAGAAAGTCTGTACTTTATAATAGCTGATCCTAATGCATGGACAAAATATAATTAGATAATTACTGGTTAATATTTGTTTGCGTGAGCACACATGTGTAAATCAGTGCATGCAATGCTGTCTGCTTGATCTGATAAAAGTTAGGGTCATGCTGAATCACACGCTTCTGCAGCAAAGCTGAGATTGGTTGGCAATGCACACTGCAACATGTGTGCCCCTCTCCCCAAATCTCGTTGTTTTGCACACAGCATACTAACTAAATGTTTTACCCTGTCATCTCCATCATGGTCAGTTCTATACCTCTCTGTCTTAAAAATAATGAAATACATATTGGTATAAATATAACATAAGTGGCTAATCCATATGCAAAATTGTAGATAACCTCAAATGAGATTTAATAAGACAAGCAAACATGGTAAGTCATGTGAATATCATATAGAATACCACCACAATTAATTCTGAATGTCAGCTTTTATCAAATTTTTTACTTTTATTTTTTATTAATTCATTCATAGTACATCTCAATAGTTATCACATCCCTTGTATCCTTCCATTCCTTTCTCCCTCCCACTTTCCCCCTCCTTCCCTCCCCTATGACTGTGACTAAGGGGGACCTCCTCCCCCTGTATATGCTCATAGGGTATCAAGTCTCTTCTTGGTAGCCTGCTGTCCTTCTTCTGAGTGCCCCACACCTCCTTTTCAAGGGGACGTGGTCAAATATGGGACACCAGAGTTCATGTGAAAGTCAGTCACCACTCTCCACTCAACTGTGGAGAATGTCCTGTTCATTGGCTAGATCTGGGTAGGGGTTCGATGTTTACTGCACATATAGTCCTTGACTGGTGCCATAGTTTGAGCAGAACACTTGGGCCCAGATCTGCCTATCATAATGTTCTTCTTGTAGGTTTCTAGGACCCTCTGTATCCTTCTATTTCCCCATTCTCCCATATTTCTCACACCTAGAGTCCCAATAGGATGTCCTCCCCTCTATCTCACTTTCCTAATAAGTAAAGTTTTTCATGGGACATGCCCCTTGGGCTAGTGTCCAGATATAAATGAGTGTATACCTTTTGACTCTTTCTGCTTCTGGGTTAACTCACTCATTATGATCATTTCTAGTTCAATCCATTTATCCACAAATTTCAGGAATTCCTTATTTTTCATAGCTGAGTAGTAGTCCATAGTGTAAATGTACCACAGTTTCTTTATCTAATCTTACACTGAGGGACACTTAGGCTGTTACTTCTTATCTATTCCTGTCATTTGCATATCTTCAAAGGACAGCATGTTGACATGTTTTCTCAGGAACAGTGCAGTGTGATATAATTACCAAGTTAACCAGTTTTCATAGACAAATGTGAAGGATGTAGCATGGAGACCTTGAAATTAAGATAGTCTATAGATTAAGAGGTCACCTGAAACTTTTCCTTCCAGGATTATTTCAGATGAGTGACATAGAGTGTAGTTGAAACTGAGAAAGTCCTCAATTTTGAAGGCTGAGTGAAGACTTTTTATCCATATTTTTACTTTCCTTATTGCTATTTATCTTTCATCATACTGGGTACATGACTATCATGCTAAGCATATAAAAAAATCTTCAGTTTGACCTTCAGCATCACCAACACTAAAAATAAAAAAATAAAAAAAGAAAGAGAGAAAATAACAATAGAAAATTTAAATATAGACAATGTAAAAATAATTATTAAAAATTCATATAAAATTTCTATTAAAATGCACTGCTTTCAAAATTTTCTAAAAATAGAGAATACTGACTTCCATTTCAGATGTACTTCTAAAAGATGTAAAGCACATTGATTAACACTACATTTTTAAAATGCGTTCATGGAAAATATAAACGTTTAGATTTTACAGAAATAGTTAAAAATGTCACAAATGAATATTTTACTTACACTTAAAAATGGTACTCTAATGTGTTCACCTCTCCAGCAACAGGGTTACATGCTACATGTGCACATCTTCTTCATCAGGATAACATATTACAATGCACACCATCCTGTGATTTGATGATCATATCAAATTCATCAATCATGTTTGTACTGCAATTACCCTACCATATGCTCAATTGCCTCAACTCTATTAATTACTTCCTATATTGAAACTCTCTCTCTCCCTCCGTTCCTCCTTCCTTCCTTTCTTTCCTCCCTCCCTCCTTCTCCCTCTTTTTCTCTGTGCACACATCCACATGTTGTGTGTGTGTGTGTGTGTGTGTGTGTGTGTGTATTAGCACTTAGAACAATTTCAAATCTATAACATTTAGATCCTTCCTCAAATTTATTTAGAGTTTCATTTATATTAGATTTATCTTTATTTATGTTTTAAATAATAAAAGTGCATTAATTTAGTAACAAATTTCTATATATGTCATTTAAAATTACCTAACCAATGTTGACATATTATCATTATCTAAAACTTAAAATCTCAAGTTTCTTTAGTTTCTACTAGTCTCTAGTTTCTTTAAGTCTTTTTTTCTGAAAACAAAATATATCTAAATTACTATCAAAATATCCAACAATGGCCCTGAGTGTGTAATAAAATCAAAGAACTCAATAGTAAAAAGAAAATTTCACAATTTTAAAATAGTGTTTACTTGATGCTTCAAATTCTCCTATAGAGCTGTTAAATAGATGTATGAACATTTCTCTAGCATTTATTCAGTAACCACAAAGATGAAAAACAATGGAGAATCTTAATGACAATAACTGATAAAAATACAAAGTAAAAAAGTATTGCATATTGGAAAAAAGAAACTCTTACATATTGATGAGAATGCTGCATTTTGGTTGTCAGTAAGCAATTTAAAATACCAAGATCAATCTCTCTAATGGGGAAGCCCAAAGGAAATTAAATCTGTGTTGCTGAGATATTAGCAGCAGCGCCATGTTTACAGTAGCACTGTTCATTGGTGGGGAAATCTCTCTCTCTCTCTCTCTCTCTCTCTCTCTCTCTCTCTCTCTCTCTCTCTCTCTCTCTCTCTCTCACACACACACACACACACACACACACACACACACGCGCGCGCGCACGCGCGCACACACACACACCAAAGTGCATATGGTTTTCAATTTAATTATAAAATACAAAACTGTTTGCATAGCAGGAAGACATGATAGGTACAATAAAAGACAAATGCCATTGAGTCTGTTCCACCTGTGAAGTTGAAACAAGGGTGATCTCACAGATACAGACTAGAATGTGACAACTAGGAAAGATCAGATAAAAAGGGAAATTTGGAAAATAAAACTTACTGAGAAATAACAGCTTGTGTGTTTTTCAGTGAGGGGAGTGTTAATAGTGTGCTTCAAAAATATCTAAAAGAGAATATGTGCAATATCTTACAATGATGAAAAAGAAGCTTTAGAGGTGAAACTCATGATGCCTGTATTTAGACCTTACAAAATGACAACATTTTAACACTGAGTAGCTACTGGATACATTGCTACTATTATAATAAATTTAAAACAAAATTACATGTGAGAGATTATATATATCATGGTCGTATGACTTCTGATATTAGCATTCTTGTATTTTAAGAATAGGATTGATTGACTGATTGGTCTGTATGTGCATTTTGCCTCCATGAATGTCTGTGCATCCTGTGTATGCCTGGTGTCAGGGTGGGCATTGAGAACTCTATAACTGAAAAAGTTACAGACAGATTACGGTGTGGGTGCTGATAATTGAACCTCAGTCTTCAGTGTTCTTGCTCACTCATCCATCTCTCCAGCCCTGTGGAGTATGCAGTCACATCCACTTTACTATTTAAATACAACATTTACTACAATAACTATTGTCTTATGTCTATTATAGATTTTAAAAAATATATGAAAGAACGCTTTGAAACAGTGTTTTTAATTATTTCACTTTTCTTTTTTTCATTTTCTATTAATTTATACTTGTTACATCTCAATGGTTATCCCATCCCTTGTATCCTCCCATTCTTCCCTCCCTCCCATTTTCCCCTTATTCCCCTCCCCTATGACTGTTCCTGAGGGGGATTACCTCCCCCTGTATATGCTCATAGGGTATCAAGTCTCTTCTTGGTAACCTGCTGTCATTCCTCTGAGTGCCACCAGGTCTCCCCCTCCAGGGGACATGGTCAAATATGAGGCACCAGAGTTCGTGTGAAAGTCATACCCCACTCTCCACTCAACTATGGAGAATGTTCTGTCAATTGGCTAGATCTGGGTAGGGGTTTAAAGTTTACCGCCTGCACTTTTCATTTAGATTGTTCAAACTGGGAAGCTTGTAAAATTTCCCCCAAAATCTTAATCTTCTCTGATGATGCTATCAAAGAGGGTTGCCTGCCAAAGGAAATGGAATCTCAGAACAAAGTGTGTTATCTGGAAATGTCTCTATCCACCTTATAATTCAGAAATGTCCTTCTGACTTTCTAGCATCTTGAGGACTGTGTTTAGGATTTGATCCTGCTCCACTTTCTATGAAAATGAAAGTGACCAAGACTGAGGTAATTTCTTCTGAGTTCTTCTCCTGATTTCAAGTTGGAAATCCTTCCTTAGCATCAGATTTCAGTTGTAGTCTCTGGTTTGTGATAATATTTTGAAAGCTGTGAAGATTTTAGGGCTTCATTTAAAGGTTAAAACTCTCTTTTGTTCTGGTTGGGATTTCTCTGCTTCCCCTCCCAATGTGAAGCCATGGCCACCTCACCACACTGTACCATCACTCAGCACTCACACCCACTCACCACACTGTACCATCACTCAGCACTCACACCCATTCACCTCACTGTACCATCACTCAGCACTCACACCCATTCACCTCACTGTACCATCACTCAGCACTCACACCCATTCACCTCACTGTACCATCACTCAGCACTCACACCCATGGTTCCATTACTTTCTCTGCCTTGATGGCTTGTATCTGCATGAACCCTGAGCCAAAATAAATCTCTCAGTTTTTAATATTGCTCTGTTGGATATTTCATGATGGAGCTTAGAGATAATGGGAATAACATGATCTGATTTTCAATTAAAAACTCTAGTTTGTAAGAAGAGCATATTTCAATTCATTATATAATGAAGACCCATCATATTGATTTACATAGTGACTGTATGAATTTGCACTCCTCCCAGGCCTGGGGGAGTATTCCCCTTCTTCTACATCCTTGACAGCTTGAGATGTTACTCTTAGCCATTCTGACTGGCATAAGATGGAATCTCAAAGCAGCTTTGAGTTACATTTCCCTGATGCCTAGGGATGTTTGACATTGATTTAAGTGTTTCTCGGCCATTTGCAGTTCATCTAATGGGAGTTCTTTGTTTAGATCTGTACCTCATTTTTAATTGGATTGTTTGGTTTGTTGACATTTTACTTTTTGAGTTCTTTATATATTTTGGATATTAGCCCCTCTACCTGATGTAGAGTTGGTGAAAATCTTTTCTCATTCTGTAGGCTGCTGTTTTGTTTGACTGACAGTGTCCTTTGCCATATAGTAGGTCCTCAGTCTCATGAGGTCCCATTTATTAGTTTTTTATCTTAATGCACTGTCAGTGCTCTGTTTAAAAAAATTGTCTCCTATGCCAAAGATCTCAATGCTATTACCTTTCTCTTATATCAAGTTAAGTATGAAGGAGAAATAGAATAGATTTGGGGAGTGAACTAGGGACTGGAGGGGATAGGAACAGAAAGGATAAGTTGAGGGAGGAAGAAAGTGCAGAGAGAGATGACTGGATTATGTGGGCATTTAGAAAGAGTTGTGGAAAACTAATGCTACTGAAACTACCTAGAACTGGTGAGGGTGACCCTAGTGAAGACTCCTAGTAATGGATGATATGGAACTTGAACTAGCCATCTTATGCAACAAGACTAGGCTCCCAGTGGCAAAACTGGGATACAAACAGCCATAAAATTTGTAACCTACAACCTGTCCTGCCTGGAGAATACACTGCGGCAACGTTGGCTCAGAGCTTATGGGAGGGGCCAACAACTAAGTGGTCTAACTTTAGGACCAAGACCCAAGAGGGAGTCCACGCCAGACAATGCCTGCTTTGCCAGCATCTGGAGGCTGGATGCCTCGGAGATCTAGGGTAGAATCAATCAAGACTGACAAAAAAAAAAAAAAAAAGTCACTGAAAGGATTCCTAATGATATTCTGCTATATTCATAGATCAGTGCCTAGCCCAGTCAGTATCAGGGAGGTTTATTCTACCAGCTAATGGGAGCAGATCCAGAGACTCCAGCCAAATATTTGGCAGAGCTCAGGATCCCAAGCAGAAAGAAGAATTGTAGGAGTTAGAGGTGTCAAGGATACCAGAAGGATACGGCCGAGAAAATCAACTAAGCAGGACTCATAGAGGTTCATTGAGACTGAACCCGCAACCACTGAGCCTTTATAGATCTGTGCTAGGTTCTCAGCACACATGGTTTTTGTTGGAATCCTAACAGTGGGAGCAAACTGTCTCTGATTCTTTTGTCTGCTTATGGCACACTTTTTCTCCTGCTGGGTTGCTCTGTCTAGCCTTTTTGTGAGCATATATGCCTAGTCTTATGGAACCTTATTATGTCATGTTTGATTGATATCACAGAGAAATCTTCTTTTTACTGAAGGGAAATGGAGGCCCAGTAGACCTGGGAGAGAGAGGAGGTGGGCAGGGGCTAAAGGAAGGGGAGGGAGGAGAGGCTTGAGTAAGAATATATTGTATGTGAGAAATATAAAGAAAATAAAATAGTAGATTTCAGTGTCTTCTCACCTGCTCCTTTAAAGGCTCAAGCTACACTAACTTCCTGACACCACAAGGCCATATCCCTAGAGTAACTTGAGGGACCATTAACTTGTCACTTCAGGAAGCTCAAGGTTTCCCAGGAGGTTATTCATTATATCAACGAGAAGTGTATGATAGACTTACATGGGAAACCCATGATAGAGCAGTTATTTTAGAAAGTCTGCACCTGTACATCATTTCTCCCACACTGATGTGCAAATCTTCTGTCAGCAAGACTATCATTTCACAGGTATAGGAAATGATACTGATCTCTTGTCAGTCTTCCCAAGTGCTTTGCTTTATTGCTGATATGAGGAAAGATTTCCTTTTTCTCCAGTTTAAACAAATCAGACTCTGCAAGATGTTCCTGATGAATCTCCATATTAAGGCTTTTATTCCTCTGTTAAAACACTCATTTTCTATAGTTCAATTTTTACTTCAGTTCCATTTAGGCAGTTTTTCACATTGCAATATGTATTGTTGAAAGAAGTCATTCTCCCATGCTTCTCTAGAATAGCAAAGTAGAAGGATCCAGAGGGTCCTAGAAACCTACAAGTAAAACATTATGATAGGCAGATTTGGGCCCAGGGGTCCTGCTCAAACTAAGGCACCAGCCAAGGACAATACAGGCGGTAAAGTTTAAACCTCTACCCAAATCTAGTCAATGGTCAGAACATTCTCCACAGTTGAGTGGAGAGTGGGGTATGACTTTCTCATGTACTCTGGTGCCTCATATTTGACCATGTCCCCTGGAGGGGGAGACCTGGTGGCACTCAGAGGAAGGATAGCAGGTTACCAAGAAGAGACTTGATACCCTATGAGCATATACAGGGGGAGGAAGTCCCCCTCAGGAACAGTCATAGGGGAGGGGAATAAGGGGAAAATGGGAGGGAGGGAAGAATGGGAGGATACAAGGGATGGGATAACCATTGAGATGTAACAAGAATAAATTTTTTAAAAATTAAAAACAAAAAACAAAAACAAAAAAAGAAAGAAGTCAGTTAAAACTGTCTTGATTAGTGCCCAGTTTTGCCCTCTGCACCTGCAACCCATGGCTTTTCTAGGTATCATCTTGATGGCTTACATTTTCGTTCTTCTTATAATCACTCTTGTTCTCTACCCTACATTTCATGACTGGAAGAGCTTAATAACTAAAAAGGATTATGAGAAAGTCATCAGACTCTCACTAGGTGAAAACCATTATTCCTTTGCCCTAAATAGAAATATCTCCTGAATAGTGTTCAATATAGAAATGCTTGAAAAATAATTACAAACACATGTAAGGTAAGAGCCTCAATGAAACTGAAATTAAATATAAACCAAGAAATGCAAATAATGGTGTCAATGAAGAGTTTTTACAGTTCCAGGGCTGCAGACCCTGAGCTTTCTTATCTACAATAGGTCTTCCCTACTTTATCATTTCACAGTCTGAAAATGAGAAAAGAGATTAGATTGCTTCTGCACTTTTAGTTTAAATAATTTACTATTTTGGTAAGTAACCCTACCTCGAAAATTCACTAACATACAAGTGCTTTTCTTCAAGTATGATGTTTATTATGCCTAGATAATACAGAGAGGATGGATGGCAAAATTGGCACCCTTCCCACCCTTCAATTTGCTGCCATGCATTTCTCAATCTTTCATGCTGGTGTATACCACCAGCAGCAATTATCTTTATGCTAGCGACCCCCACTGCTAGTCTGGCACAGAGATCCTCACCTACAGTGTTTCTAATTATTGATTCATTTTCCCATTTCAAAATGTCAAATGGCTTTTTTTTTTAAGTGCAATCATCTGGTTTGCCACCTGTGTCTACTCTTTCAGATACTACAAATACAGCCAGCAGCAACTGTCCTGCATCATTACAGTTTTGTTTGTGAACACAGAAATTTATTTCATATAAAAATACTATCTGTACAAGTCTTTAAATTGTAGTCCTTGATTAACTCAATGAATTACTCATTTGGTTGTTATACAACCTAGTAGGATGTTGTCTGATTGGTGATTATAGGGAAATTAAATTTTCCATTAATTATGTTAATTTACTTTATTTTAATTTTATTCTTGTGTTGGTTAAAAATGTTACTGCCTACCTTTAAAATCATGAGAAGTCTCGTGATATTAATGAGAATATCATGATATTTGTCAATATCTTGGCAGATATTGACATAAACAGATTATTTTACCTGTAGATTACCTGTAAAATGCTTTAAATGGCAATACTATTTTGTCACAGCAATATTACTTGATACAATGTTTTATGTATTCCTTAAAGCTATTTTTTTCAATTTTAGTAGTGATGCTAAGAAATTTGGAATAATTTATGTAGGATAACTAAATGGTACTGAGATGTGATTACTTTTTTATATATTTTACTAATATGTTCTAATGTAGCCTTTCCTACTGACATGAAATTACTTTTATTTTTTACTCTGGACTATTTTTCTCTCTTATTTTAAAGAAATAAATAGTGTTTACATAAAGATAATAAAACATTTCTTCCACTTGTAATCAACAAGTACTTTTCTACCATTCATTTAACAAATTTATGATTTGTTTCCTCAACTGCAGAGTTCATGAAGGTCACTTCATATTAATTAACCAATTCCTTTTCTTTACATTTTGAATATTTTCTAACCATGCTCTACAGAAAGAATTTAAGTATTAATACTTACTTCAGCAATATATTTTAAAAGTCTCCATTGTTTTGCTTTATTATTCAATTCAGTATTGATTATGAAAGGAAATAGAAGGAGCCATAGGGTCCTAAAAACCCACAAGAAGAACATTACTGGCAGATCTGGACCCAGGGGTGTGTGCTGAACCTACTACACCAACCAAGAACAATGCATGCATTAAACCTAGAACCCCTATTCAGATCTAGTCAATGGACAAGATATTCTCCACAGTTGAGTGGAGAGCAGGGACTGACTCTGACATGAACTCTGGTGCCCCATATTTGACCACTTCCCCTTGATGGGGAGACCTTTAGGCACTCAGAGGAAGGATAAGCAGGCTACCAGGATGAGACTGAATAGGCTGTGACCATATCTTGGGGGAGGAGATCCCCTTCAGTCACAGAAGTAGGGGAGGGGAATAGGGTGAAAGAGAGAGGGAAGGAAGAAAGGGAAGATACAAGTGAAGGGATAACAATTGAAGTGTAATCTAAATAAATTAATAAAAACAAAACAAAAAAGAAAAGAACAATCACAAAATAGGAATAATGGAAGAGGTAATGATCACCAATAAAAATTTTACAGTGACAATTAAACATGGCAATCACAAGATTAATGTTATCTTGCCTTACTTTAATTTTTGTTTGCTTGTTTTCAGTAAGGGGTTTTACTATGTAGCTCTAACTGCTCTTGAAGTCTCTATGTAGACGTGACTGGCCTCCAACCCACTAGGTAGGCCTTGCACACAGAGATCTGGTTGCCTCTGCCTCTCAAATGCTACATTTAAAGGAATGCACCATAATGCCTAGCTATAACAGGAATAATTTTTTAATATACAATTTTTAGGCATATATCTATAAAGTAAACAGAGGAACAAAAAGAGAGATTGACAAAAAGAGAAATATGTAAAGTTTGAGTTAGTATTTTTGAAAACAGGTTGTTTCTAACAAAATCTCAATTCTTTGATTTTACCAATAAAAACTTGAGTTCTATATGCTGGGGTGAATGCCTGACAGGCGAGAGAGGCAGTGGAAGAACTAAGCTCACCTTCCTCCTTTGCTGGCACCCCAAATGAAGCTCTCCTTCAAAGTTCTCAAAAACCCCTCAAACTCAATATTCTCTTTTCTTCTACTTCCTGTGTGTCTCTGTCCATCCTCTTGACTTCCTCTTGCTCTTTGATGAAAAGTGCATGATAAGGCAGAGATATATCATGAGAAACAGGCTTCTCGAATAAGCAAGCAAAGTATCATATATCCTGCTAAAAATATAGACACATGCAACAAATTCCTCTGGTGAGATGACTGCCAACATAGACATGAATTAGGGGCCTGATGATCACGTTCGCAAAGAATTTTCAGTTAAACCATTACTATATATAATACTGTAGGTTCTCTATATTTCTATATTTGTTTGGAAGATTAGATCTAAACAGTATAATAGTGGGCAGCTTCATGTCCCGGAAGCTAAGAAACCAGTAACTGCTCCACTAACTGAGCTAGATGCTACGGTGGGGATACAGAAGATTCTCAGCATGTCCCAAGTCTCCATCCCAAGGTAGAAGGCCAAAGAAGCTGAATCCTGATGGCAGGGAATGAAGGCCGCGTGGCTGCCACAGAGTAGATGCATTCTGCTTTCCCCATAGAGCTTCTCTGAGCTGCTGCTGCTGCTGCTGCTGCTGCCCATTCTAGGGAGGCCCTTCCCTCTTTTGTGAAGCCTTCAATGGAATAAACACAGATCCACCACTGGTGTTATTGTGTCTAGTTACTGTGTACAGATTCACCACATAAGATCTATGGAGTGGAAGTTTTGGTTTCTTTAAAAACTCAGTTATATTATGTAAACAAGTTTTTGTTTTAATCATACATGTAGGATTGGAGCTGCTCTCACTTTATCCACCTCAGGTAACTGTCTCGTGGGTGCCATGGTCTTTGACAGCTGATGATTACCTCATGGGGCTCAGAGAGGGGCATAATCACTGCCAGTTGCAGTTAGTTTAATTCTGAGGACTCTGAGAGGTTACAAATACCAAAGATCAGAAAGAGGAAAGGGAGGCTTTGAGGGAGGATGCTTTGAGAGAGGACACTTTGAGGAAAGATGTAGGTCGGAGATGGAAGAAGGCTGCTGCTGGATACTCTGATGACTGAGATTGGCGTTGCCCTATAGAACCCAATGACCCTAATCCAGTAACTAAGTACAAAGAGATCTATGCCCCGTCTCTTCACTAACCTTTCTCTCCTACCTATGTTTGGGGGTGTGGTGTGTGAAAGGGAGCTGAAGGCATTAAAGAAACCCCACATAAAATAGAGTTTAAAATAGCACCTACAGATATATATATACATATATGTATGTGTGTGTGTGTATATATATATATATAAGATTAACAAGATTTCTCATCTTTGGGTGAAAAAGTTACTCAAGTTTAATATTGCTGGAGTCAAAGTTCTTTTTTTAATATTTCATTGCAAATCAGGATTACAATTTATAATTTCTTTCAGCAAGTTTTATATTTATCATGTTGGCTCTAAAAGAATTCAGATCATGTGTAATGACATCCTTTTCTATTAAAACATACATTACAAAACAAATTTATAATTTTCATTATTTAATTGATTGTAAGGTAATAAGAAGTAACTGTAATTTTAGTATACCAAATGTGTAACTAATGTTGCTTTTTATCCTGAAATTGTTTATTTCTATGTAATATATTACAATTATATCAATCTATTCAATATAAGAACCATATACTACATGGTCTGTCTCCCCCTCATTTTTATTATATATATTTTTATATTCCCACTGTAATTTACCATCCGTCCTCTTTCCCAGTCTGACCCCCACATTCCTACTGTGTCACCAACCACTCTTCCTTCATTCCTTTTTAGAAAATGGTAGGTTTTCCATGAATATTTTCCAAACAGGTCTAATCAAGTTAAAGTAAGACTACAAACCTCCCCTTGTATTAATACTGGATAAGGCAACCCATTAGGAAAAAAAGGGGTCCCAAAGACAGGCAAAAGAGTCAGAGATAGCCTCTGCTTCCATTGTTAGCTATCCAAGCTACACAATTGTAACATATATGCAGAGGCCCTAGGTCAGTGTCCCGCAGGATCCTGGGTTTGCCAGTTCAATGTCTGTGGGCCCTTATGAGCTCAGGTTAGTTGATTCTGTGGGTTTATCCTGCCGTTAACATCCCCTGGAGTAAAAGTGGCACAGAATTTGTGGAAGTGGCCAACCAATGACACGTCCAGCTTGAGACTGATGCCATAAGAGGGAGCCCAGCCCTGGCAGTGCCTGGAGAGCCAGGATCCAGAGGCTGGATAGCCTGGAGACATATAATGGAATCAACTATTACAGGAAAAAATGTCAATCATATAATTTTAAAGATATTCTGCTATACTCAAAGATTGGTGTCCAGCCTAATTGTCATTAGAGTGGCTTCATCCAGCAACTAATAGAAACAGATGCAGAGACCTACAGTCAGAAATTAGGTGGAGCTCAGAAATCCTGCTGAAGAGAGGAAGGATTGTAAAAGCCAGCGAGGTCAAGGATACTGCATAGTCTTTTTGTATTTTTATATTCATATTTACATTTTATTGACAGTACATAAACATCTTTAGAAGTTAACAAGTAATATAATATATATAACCGAAAGTTTATGGAGATTATTAAATTTTAATTATAAATTACTGTGCTATTAAACTCAATATTCTTCCATCAATCCATAAGCTTAAAATGTGATTATCTAACATTATATGAAGTACTTCCTCATATTGTCTTTTATAAACCAAGTAAAAAATTCCTATAATTGTTTCAGGACAAAATAATTTAAGAGGATTAGAAGTCTAGATAAAATTATACATATTCTGAAATATCCTTTCTGAAATAAACTAATTGTCTTTCTGTGTCAAGTATTATAAATGAAAGTCATTAAAGTATTAAGCATATTATTTCATTTGTTTTAAGTGAGTGCAGCAACGAATGTTTAAAACTTCCCCATGATTTCTAAGAATATTCAGGGAAAATAAGGCAAATATTTCTCTAAGATTACCGAAGTTCCACAATAAATTCCAGTGCTGCTCCTGTTCCAATTCGATCACTATCCCTACTAGGCTACAGGACTCTGGCATAAATACATTTCCTTTTTCTCTCTGAAATTTCCAAAGTTAATTCACCCTCCAGATCTTTAGTTATTTCTTTAAAAGTAGAAAGAGTGAGACAAAATTAAGCCAAAAATGAAGAGAGCAAACATTCAATCATGTAATAGATCATTTACAAGTATCTTTTGTGTCTTGATCTGGGTGAGAACTGAGTCCTCAGAACCCCTACCTTTCCAGTTATGGTGCATGTATCCTACATCCTTAATGTCTGATACCTTTGGATAAGATGCTCTGCATTCTTATCACTTATAACTTCCTGTGGTCCCCACTGAGACATAGACTGTAATCATAGCTTCTCTTATCACTTATTGGGTGCTGTTTCAGGAAATATGCCTCTGTTGTATATCACCTGGCCTCCAACATTGCCCCTTCTAGTTTCCTTAGAAATGATAAAGGAGGTGAATACACAACAAAGAAAGGCTGGCTAAAATAAGTATAAAATGCTTGCGGAAAAAAAAAGCCTAAGGAATCATATTATTTATTGTTCACAGAAAGAGCCTTAACATTCACAACTTCATGAACAAAGAAAAATGTATACTTTCAATGCACTTTTCTCCTCAGGACTGATGTCGTACTCTCTAAAGGTCAAAGAACAACTGAAAAAGTCCCCAGAACCAGACATGACAAGCCCTCCCTTCAGGTTGTTGGTCGTGCTTACCCAAGAGACTTTCAAAACAATTTTTTGTTATTGTCCTTGTTTATCCTTCAGAGATGGAAGGTACATCCCTATGGCTGAATACACTATGCTGTTCAAGACCAGCATCCAGCGACACCTGATTAGGAGCTTACCTGAATGTCTCCTCTCTAAGATTCGCTTTTATGGTACCAGAAATCATTATGCAGGCTTCCAAATGAGGAAGACGACTTACGTTTCTACACAGCCATGATGCTTTTTCGGAACCACATCAATGGCCAGTATATCTCATAGTGGCACACACACCCTTACAGTAACCATCTGCTTTCTAAGAGGATTATGACACCCTCAACAAGAGAGAGACTAGGTATTTTATGTAGTGAAAACCTAGCAAAATGCCCAGAGCATCTGTCCTCATACCGAAAAATAAGTGTAGCTTTCACCCTCACAGAAACGTGTTTTTTGACAGAGATGACTACATAACACCACAACCAATCAAAACATATAATAGTCCAGTCTAGTATCAATTGATATATCTACAAATCATCCCATACCTAAATCTAAAGGAACATTTTGAAAGAGGTGAGGAAAGATTTTTTTTTTTTTTTTTTTTTGGCAATTGAATCTCATTATTTATTTTGGTTATTTATAGCTATAACCTACTTTCTTTTTTAAATATATTTTATTAATTTATTCATATTACATCTCAATTGTTATCCCTTCCCTTGTATCCTCCCATTCTTCCCTCCCTCCCATTTTCTCCTTACTCCCTTCCCTATCACTGTGCTCTAACTATGGCACCAGGCAAGGATAATACGTGCAGTAAACTTCTAACCCCTACCCAGATCTAGGCAATAGACAGGACAGTCTCCACAGTTGAGTGGAGAGTGAGGTCTGACTTTCACAAAACTCTGGTGTCCCATATTTGACCACATCCCCTGGATGGGGAGGCTTGGTGGCACTCAGAGGAAGGATAGCAGGCTACCAAGAGGAGACTTGATAGCCTATGAGCATATACAGGGGAAGGAGGAAAGACTTTTTAAGCAACAGAGGATCAGGGAGTTTGCTATGAGATAGTGTCTCCAAATAATATAAGAAGCTAAACACATAAGAGCTCATCAGGTGAGCTAAAGAAGGATGACACCAATAAGTATACCAAACTATACAGAGAAGAGCCCATGGGGCTTTAACCTAACACAGAGAACTATAGGCAATGGGGAAAAACTGAAAATGCAAGAGGTGGACGTCCCCAGGGGAAAATACACCAGTTGGTTTTCTAGTGAAAGTCAGCCATTAAAATATGCATACAGGCAGTATTAAGGGGACTGAGTAAGTTATATTTAGAAATGTATATATGTATATATGTATATATGTGTGCATACACATATATATGAAGTAACAATTAGCATATAAAAAGGCTAGGTATTTAAAGGAGATTGGGAAGGGGTATATGTGAGAGTTTGGATGGTGGAAAGAGAGGAAAGTTGTTTTATAATTGAATCATAATCTCTATAAAATATTCTGGGTGGATAGCTCCATGTTTGTATGACTCATACATTGAACATGCCTCCCAGTTAACATAGCAGGAATAATACTAAAGTCTGTCTCTGGCTCTAGCAGTCATCTTTAATTGGATCGTAACTTCTAGAACCTCTTGTTTCTGGGTGGCTGAGCACACTGAAGTGAATAGTGTGGAAACAATCTGCTACGTGGTCGGTCCTACATGAGCCACAGGTGTTCTACAGTTCTAAGAATAGTCATTACATTAGTTAAATCTTCACATCAGGGTGGGCTGTGGTGGCTCACGCCTTTAATCCCAGCACTCGGGAAGCAGAAGCAGGCAGATCTCTGTGAGTTCAAGACCAGCCTTGTCTACAGAGTGACTCCAGCACAGCAAAGGCTGCATGGAAAAACCATGTCTTGAAAAGCCAAAAAAAAAAAAAAAAAAAAATCTTCATATCAGTGTGTTCATGGTTTAGTATAGCCCAGCAATTCTAGACTCCAATAGCTTTCTTCCTACTATGATCATTTGTATTTGTTAATTTTCAATAGCACACATCTCTTAGAAACTACGTCCTCCTTAATTTCAACCTCCCCGGACTTTTTTGCTCCAAACAGATTACAATATTTCTAAATCATTTTACTATTTTTCCTTTCTTCTCAACAGATAATAAAATACCAGAGATTAATTTTCTTAAATCTCTATCGCCATCAATGATACTGTATTAGTTTGAATCTTTTGAATTAATTCACCTTCTGACAACTTCTCTGGACAAAACAGGTGTACATATCTTCTTTGCCTGAATGTCATGATGAGTACTAACCGAAATTTTAATGTTCTTCTTTCCATCTGAACTTCACAAACATACTCCTTTCTTATCTGCACTTGGTTTTCTGGGCTTACACCAGAGAAAATTTATATCCAGATAAAAATTTATAATTCCTCCACACACAAAAAAAGGAACTTTCTTGTCAAGTCACCTCACAACCACATATGTATTATGATTTCCATAAGATAAATTTTCTTATTGATAAGACAAAAGAACAACATATGAAAATGAATAGTATTTTACTTTATCTCATAGTTTAAGAGATTATAATGTGTAGTCTTTGTTTTATTCTCTGACAATGGTAAGACAGACCTTTAGGGTCCGGGAAGTGTGAAGAAGAATATAATGTATACCTCTATGAACAAGTAATATGTAAATAAAAGAGGAAATAAAGTAATAACCAATGTCTTCAAAAGACACGCTCTCAGATTCAATGTTACCTCCTAGCCTACTCTTCATAAAAATTTCAGAATTTCCAAAAAATACAGCTAGCAACCAAGAGTTTGTCAGTTCCCTTTGACAGTAATTATATATCTAAGACAATATCATATAAGAATTGATAACTTTTACATATCATATATATTCAGAATGTAGCATCTATAATAATTTTTACCCGGGTCCCATATGTGTTAAACATAAGAGGATGTACAAGTGACATAGGCTAATAACAAAGCAGTTTCAAACCCTTAAAGTTATTAATAGGTTGTTTATGTTATAGTGATTTTTTTTTTGACAACTTTAGCCAACCTGGATTAATCTTTAAGAAGGAAGCTCAATTGAGAAAATGTATGTTTAAAATTGGCCTGCAGGCAAGTCTGTGGTGCATCTGATTGATTACTAATTTATGTGAAAAAGCCCATCCCATTTTGGGCAGTGTTCTTCTTACGTAGGTGGTCCATGGTTGTACAAAAAAGAAAACTAAGTGAGAAGTGGAGAGTAAGCCAATATGCCCCATTTCTTCAAATCTTCTCTTTCAATTCCTTGTTTTTGCCTTGGGTTTCTGCGTTGGCTTCTTTCAATGATTAAGTTGTAAGATCACACAAACCCTTTCTTCCCCAAATTGCTTTTGGGCATGGTTTTTTATCACAACATTAAATAGTAAACTAGGACACATGCAACGCTCAAGCAGACTAGATCATAGATGAGTGCTAAGCTTTAATTAAAAATTTCCTGTTATCCAGGGAACATTCATTCTGCTACAAGTAAGAGTCTTTGAGACAGACTATTAGCATTGACAATGATTAATATGACACCATAAATGATTTAGCAGATGGCAAATATTAAGTAGCTTAACAGCATTTAATTCAATTTTATAAAGGCAAAACCCTCAATACTATTCTATAATGACTTTTCGGTAATTGGATGTGATAACTAATTTAATTTTACCTGTCTTTCAAATTAAACACAAGTGTGAAAACATGGGAACATTTACTGCATTTAAGTATCTCCTGTGATTTTCTGCTTGATCCATTTGTTTCTTGGAAAAAAAGGAATAATCATTATACTTCTCATAACTTTTCTTTGCTTTCACACTATTGAACCCAAATGTAATAGATCAAAAGAGAATCTTATTTTCTGCTAAATTTCACATGAATTACTAGAGGAAATTGTTAGAACAGTATCTCACTTTGTAGGATGTTGATTTATACCTGTGGGGCATAATTATTTTTTAGAGTATGAACTTATAAAAAATAATGCTGCACATTTAAAAGCAATATTTGTGGTTTAAAATTTTCAGGTATTATTATGTGGTTGTGTGCTCATGAACATGTGTATAAAACACACAAATATCTGTATATGCAAATCATTACGAAACTAGGCATATAAGCAACAATAATTTACATGAATTTCTTTCTTTCTTTCTTTCTTTCTTTCTTTCTTTCTTTCTTTCTTTCTTTCTTTTTTTAAATGGGGCCTTTCACTGTGTAGCCTTGGCTGTCCTGGACTAGGTTTTTAGGCCAGGTTTGCCTTGAACTCTCAGAGATCTTCCTGCCTCTGCCTCCCTGAGTGCTGGGATTACAGTCATGCACCACCATTCCTGGATTGTAACAGTGATTTTGTTTTTGTTTTTTGTTTTTGCTTCTACCATATCTGTTATAGTTGTTCAAATATATATTTTGATATACTTGTTCATTTTTTTTAGATCATACCCACAACACAATATGAATATTCAGTGTTTTGTTATTTGGTTCTACTCTAGTGGACCCTATACTTACACATGTATGTGAGATTTTTTTGGAGCTGTATATTCAGGGATGGCACTCTTAGAATGAAAGTTTCATGCTTTTTTATGGTTCTAGTGTATGGTCACCCAATTAATTGCTGTAATTGGATCTTGAAAGTCCCATGAACTTCCAAGTGTTAACGTCCTGATCACCAAAGTATAGTACAGTTGATATCATAAACTATTTACATGATGGTTCCCTAAGAAGGGGAGCTAGAATATTGACGATGCCATGTTCAAGAAGACAGAGCTAAGAATTTAGGCTTTTCTTGTTGCTCTTACTACTTGACCATAGTGAAGTGAACAGCCTACCCTGACATGTGTTCTTAATATGAAGTGTTAGGCAAAAGATAAAAGCAACATGACCTAGTAATTTTAGAATAAAACTTTGTATCCATAAAATCAACCAAAATATTTTTTTCTTTTGAAATGATGTTATCAGCTGTTTTTATTGCCACAACTATAAAGGCCTGGCATCATAGAGATAGTGGTTCCCAGTCTAACCAATGATGCTTAGATTCAGATTGTCACAGTGTAAGCAGTGTCTAGTTGTGTTTTCCCTTCTTCTCATCTTTCTCCCTACATTTATTTTCTGCCTTTCTTTTCATTTGTATATTCTCCTCATTTTAGTGAACATGAGAAAATTTGTAATTTGATTTTTAGCAATAAGCTAGAAATAATTATGCTGAACTAGGAATAATTATTCTGACTGAGATAACAGAACCAGAAGGACAAATCTTGAACTTTCTCCTGTATGTGGATGCTGTCTTTACATTTTAGATATGTGTACTTTGTTTAGACAACTCAGAGATCATACAGCTGGCAAGGTATCATGAGGTTGGAGGGAATCTTCCAATAAAGGTACTACAGAATATAGTGTTATAAAGAGAAAAAGCAGAAATTAAGCTGGGTGACTTAAAAAGATGCGAGGGTAAGGTAAAAGATAGTGTATGGAAGAGATAATTAATACAACAGAATTTTGGAAAAGTTGTTTGAACATTTATTAATATAAAAGAGTCCTAGTAAGCAAAGACTTTCTTGGGACATGTCCCTTGGGCTAATGTCCAGATATAAGTGAGTATATACAATTTGAGTCTTTCTGCTTCTGGGTTAACTCACTCATTATGATCATTTCTAGTTCAATCCATTTGTCCACAGATTTCAGGAATTCCTTATTTTTCATAGCTGAGTAGTATTCCATAGTGTAAATGTACCACAGTTTCTTTATCAATTCTTCTACTGAGGGACATTTAGGCTGTTTCCATGTTCTGGCTATTATGAATAAGGCTGCTATGAACATGGTTGCGCAAATCTTGGCTACCAAGAAGAGACTTGATACCCTATGAGCATATATAAGGGGAAGAGGTCCCCCTGAGTCACAGTCATAGGGGAAGATAGTAAGGGGAAAATGGGAGGGAGGGAGGAATGGAAGGATACAAGGGATGGGATAAAAATTTAGATGTAATATGAATAAATTAATAAAATATATTAAAAAATAAAATAATTTAAAATTGAGTCCTAAATTATATACATATAAATATATAATGAGCTTAAATTGAATTAACATACAATAGGAGCAACAATATCCTAATTAGACATTATATGTTACCAAATAAATCATGTAGTACCAGGAATGGGTTAAACACTTTTGAGACCTTGGACAGAAATACCACTCAGAGTCCACTTTACATCAATTCTTTATGCTCTTGGTTTGCTATTGGTTACCTTTGATAAGTTGACAGTAAGACAGAATTGCTGAATATATCATGTACCTAGGCCACAGAACATAAGACATCTAGCTGATTAAAAAGAAAAACTGGATGCTTCATCATTACTGTTGATGTTCATATGGATAGAAGTTGTTACACATATAAACAGAGGAAAAAGGAATTTATCAACCTCATGTGGATATCTATGCAATTATGTGCAGAGAACATACTCTATTATATTTAATGTTAAAATCAAATATACATGTGGTAAAATTCAGACCCGGGTTCAATTCCCAGCATCCACATGACAGCTCACAACTTTCTGTAACTCCAAGATCTGACACCCTCACACAGACACACATGCAGGCAAAACGCCAATGCACATACAATAAAAATAAATTATTAAAAAAAATCAGACATTATAAAATTTCAGAACAATTGAGGTATGAAAAGAAGTAAATATCAATGCATTATTTGAACTCCAAATCAAATTTGTTAAGATTTACTATAGCACAACATCTGCTAAATGTCTTGGACAAAGTAAACATATATCAGTACTAATATATCAAGTCTTATTGTTGTTTTTATATTATTTTTATTATCATTATTATTAATTTACATTAATGTTTTACACACACATACAATAAGCTACATATGGAAAGAAGAACCATGACCCAATCAGGAATTATATACATGTTACATTCATAGGATTTTGGCTACTTATATTTGACAACCTTGAAGAAAACATCTTTCCTAGCTTGGTGGGTCTAAAATTCTGAATGTAAGTCAAACATATTTATACGGTACATTTTTATTACATTTTCTCCTCCTTCAGATTGTACCAGATTCTCCCCCTTCCTTATCCACCAAAAGAAACACAAATGGATACTGACACACACATATATTTTTCCACACAGATAGCCAAAACAACAACAACAACAAAACAAAAACAAAAAACCTTGACTTCAAATTAGGTTTGTCATCTACTGCTAGGCATGGTGCCCAAACTTAAAATTAATTTGCCCAGTGAGAGTCCTTTATGTCCTTTAGAGGAAACACTCTCGCTCTTTGCAAGCACTAATCAATTGTCCATAGGTTCTCGGTAGTGATGGGAGCTTGCCTCTCCTTTTCTATCAGTAATGAGACCTCATGTAGGTTAGACCTTTATAGGCCCTGTCTCTGCTGCCATGGGTCTATAAGTTCATATAGGCATCAGTTGTTTCATGTCTAGAGAGGTTTTCTTTGTCTACTTCTTTTTACAATCTTTCCACCCCTTCCTCAGAGTTCCATGAGTACTGAAGAGAGGTATTTAATAGAGACATCTAATTTTGGATTGGGTACTCCATATGTCTCACCCTCTGCACAATGGCTAGTTGTGAGTCTCCATACTTGTTCTGATCTACTACAAAAGGAAGCTGCTTTAATGATGGATGAGTGAGATTCTGACCTATGAATATACCAGAATGTCATTTTATTGCAACAATCCTATATCGTGTTCTCTGATCAGTAGGATTAATATGGTGAAAATGGCCATCCTTCCAAAGGCAATCTACAGATTCAACAGACTCTTACTCAAAATTTCCAACACACTTCTTCACAGAAATAAAAAGATAATGTTTACCTTCCTACAGAAACACAAAACACCCAAGGTAGGTGAAACAATGCAAAATAATAGAAGAGATGCTAGATACCTCACCATCCTGAATCTCAAATTGTATTACAGAGCTATAATACTAAAAAGGATAATGTAGACATAAAACATATATTGGTCAATGGAATCTGTTTGAGAATCTAGGAATGACTTCACATATCTATGGACAAGTAATTTTTGATAAAGAAGGCAGAAGTACACACTGGAGGAAAAAAAAACCAGTATCTTCAACAAAGGGCGCTGGTGAAACTGCATGTCTTCATGTAAATGAGTCCACATAAAAGCATTCTTATCAGGTCCACAAAATTCAACTACAATGGATCCATGACCTGAATTTAAGAGCATTTTTGCTGAACCTGATAAAAATGAAAGTGGAAAATAGGCTTTTTGCATTCACACACATACACACACACACACATCTTTCTGTGAGGTATTGTGTGTTTGGATCTGTGCTGAGTGGGTCTGGACCAGGAGTGGAAATGCTATGTCTATTGAAATTGAGTCTTCTGAGATGATTTGAGAATGGTTTACATCCAGCATTGGTCGCCCTACAGAAAGAAACTACTATCTCTCTGAGTACTGTGGATAATACTGAAAATTCCATGATTAATATTAATAGTGGCCATTGGGAAACTGTTTTACAAGCCTTACAGTCTCTAAAATTGCCAGACAAAACCCTTATTGATCTCTACGAACGTGTTCTGGAATTGATGGAGCTTCGTGAACTAGGTGTTGCCAGGTTATTTCTGAGACAAACAAACCCCCATGATTATTTCAAAGCAAACACAACCATAGTGTTCCTCTGGAAAACCTCTTCTCCAGATCTTACTTTGACCCTTGTGAGGCATATTCAGGTGGAAGTAGGAAAGACAAAAGGAGAGTGGCAACTGTCCCATCTTTAGCTAGGCAAGTCACTACAGTGCCTACTTCTCATCTCATGGCCTTGCTGGGACAGGCATTGAAGTGGCAGCAGCACTGGGTATTGCTTCCTCCTGGTATGGCCATAGATCTGTCTTGAGGCAAAGCAGCTGTCAGAAATGTGGAAGAACTGAGCAAGCATGCTAAGTTTGGTCAGAAATCCCACAGGGAATGTGTGCTCATTTCTCTCCAGATGCTCAGTCTCTGGTCACTGGCTCTGAGGATGGATTTATTGAAGTGTGAAACTTTACTACTGGAAAAATCGGGAAGGATCTTAAGTACCAGGCCCAGGGTAACTTCAGGATGATGGATGATGCTGTCCTTTTATGTATGTTTCATCAGAGATACTGAACTGTAAGCAACTGGAGCCCAAGTTGAGAAGATCAAGATGGTAAAGACTCAGAGTGGACAGTGTTTGAGAAGATGGAAAATGACACTTAGTAAAGGAGTCACCTGTCTAAGCTTTTCTAAGGATAGCAGTCAGGTCCTCAGTGTGCCTTTTGACCAGATATAAGAATCCATGGTTTGAAATCTGGAAAAACTGAAGGAATTTGGAGGCCATTCCTCCTTTGTTAATGAGGCAATGTACACACATGATGGACATTACATTTTCAGTGTATTCACTTATAGCATTGTGAAGATTTGGAATATGAATACCACTCAATATTCAAATACATTTAAATCCCTGGGCAGTACAGAGGTGACAGATATTACTCGCAATAGCATGATTCTGCTTCCTAAAAACCCAGAGCACCTTGTTGTGTGCTACCAATCAAACTCAGGGGTCATCACAAGTATACAGGGGCAGATTGTCAGAAGCTCAGTTCTGGTAAAAGAGGAGGTGATGTCATTGTCACGCCCTCTCCCACCTCGGTGAATGGATCTACTGTGTTGGGGAGGACTTTGTGTGTTCCTGCTTCAGCACAGTCAGTGCAAGCTGGAGAGAAGGATGTGATTGGAAATGCACAGCACCAGCACCAGAACTTGAATTGCACCTACTGTGCAGATGAACTCCTGGAATTCTGAAAACCATTAGTCAGCTTGCCAGTGCAGCCAGGAAGCATGCACTTAAGTGGAGACATGTTCATGTGTTATTTTACTTTTCATGTCTACCTTTGTAACCAAAGATATTGTCTGAATGGACCTCAAGAATAATTTTCTGGAAACTTGTGTATAAGATGCAGTTACCTTTTAAAGCCTTTTAAAGGCATTACTTTCTCTGCTTTTTACTGAGGCTGTCACTTAATGTTTTCATTAATCTTCTACCAAAAGATGTGGAATACTGATATTTCTGGAAGGAAATTTTCTTTATTTGAAATGATAATTAAAACCTGCATCCTAGTGAAAAACTTGTAAATAAGTTAATGAGCCATATTCAGTAGCTGTGAGGTTTTTTACAAAAGATGTAATAACCATATACCTTTCTGAAAAAAAAACTTTTGGAACAGAAAAATGATATTACAGGAACTAGAAAGAAGAATTAGCAAACATGATTTCTTTTTCAAATGAAAAAGTTTCTGTATGGCAAATGTCACCATCAACACATAAAGCAGCAGCCTAGAGAAAGGCAAATGATTTTTAAATACTACACATCTGATGCAATGCTAATATTTAAAATATATAAAGAACTATGAAAAGTGAGCATCAAGAAAACAAATAACAGAGTTCAAAATGGGGAACAGATCTAAACGGAGCTTTTTCAAGAGGAAACTCAAATGTCTGTGAAACACTTGAAGACATGTCCAACATCCTTAGTCAAATGCAAATTGAAACTATATTCAAATTTAATTTTACATCAGTCAAAATGGCCTAGATTTATGAAGAGAATGTCCTCTCATTCTGATGAGGAAGGTGGGCAATGAGAATATTAGTGCACTGCCTGGAGGGCTGCAAACAGCTATAGGCACAGTAGAAATCAGTTTGCATGTACCTTGGAGGCTAGAAATAGATCTACATTAAGATTCAACCATACCACTCTTGTGAATTTAACCAAAGGATATGTCATCCTGCCACAAAGACATTTGTACAACCATGTTCA